>NC_047084.1:400085462-400385462 GCF_902459505.1 Geotrypetes seraphini | reverse complement strand
TATGACGGAAATATTGGAACTTCCTGAAGAGTCATTACCACCATTAACGCAGGTCTATTACCTTCCAAATCTCAAGACCAACAACAACAACAGAAAATGGAACCTGATTTAATGAACATATCTAATATTTTGGAAATGTCTGATAGAGAATTAGTGACCCCAGCCACTTTACTTTTGACAGTAGCTCTCGCACCAGATAAAAACTGATTGCTGAGACTTTTCTTTAAAAATAAACAAAAATAATTTTTAGGCTGTAAAATTCAGATGTTCCCAGATTTGGCTAGGGACACACAGAGAAGGAGACGAGAATTCTTGTTAAGGAAACCTGGTGTTATATCTCTAGGGGCGACTTTTTACTTGCGACATCCATGTAAATGTGTTATTAATTATCATTCTCATAAATATGTTTTCTTTGAGCCATCTCAACTGACAACCTTTCTCTCAACTGCATCTCTGGAGAAAGAAAGTGCTTAGTTTAAGAAAGGGTGCTTTAATTTCATTCAACTAGATATTACTTGGTTTAAATATAATTACTTTGATTCGCCTATAACCCCTCTTGGATCTCATTGAGGACTTGAGTAGAAATTTATGCTTATATTTGATATTCTTTTTATATGTTTTCAATTGTATTAATTTCATGCTGAATTTCCTTTCTGTATAAGTTTTATGCTTGATTATATTGAAAAATTCAATAAATATTAAATAAAAATAAAAAAAAGAATAGCCTTGCTGGATCAGACCAATGGTCCATCAAGCCCAGTATCTCGTTCTCACTGTGGCCAATCCAGGTCACTAGTACCTGGCCAAAACCCAAAGAGTAGCAACATTCCATGCTACAGATCCAGGGCTTCCCCCATGTCTTAATAACAGACTCTGGACTTTTCATCCAGGAATTTGTCCAGACCTTTCTTAAAACCAGCTATGCTATCCACTTTTATCACAACCTCTGGCAACGCATTCCAGAGCTTAACTATTCTCTAAGTGAAAAAATATTTCCTCCTATTGGTTTTAAAAGTATTTCCCTACAATTTCATTGAGTGTCCCCCTAGTCTTTGTAATTTTTGATGGAGTGAAAAATCAATCCACTTGTACCCGTTCTACTCCACTCAGGATTTTGTAGACTTCAATCATATCTTCCCCTCAGCTGTCCCTTTTCCAAGCTGAAGGGTCCTAATCTTTTTAGTCTTTCCTCATACGAGAGGAGTTCCATCCCCTTTATCATCTTGGTCGCTCTTCTTTGAACCTTTTCTAGCCCCGCTATATCTTTCTTGAGATAAGGAGACCAGAATTAAACGCAATACTCCAGATGAGGTCTCAGTATGGAGCGATACCGAGGCATTATAATATCCTTAGTCTTGTTAACCATTTCTTTTTTTAATAATTCCTAGCATCTTGTTTGCTTTTTTTGGCCGCTACTGCACATTGGGCGGAAGGTTTCATCGTATTGTCTACAATGACAGATCCCTTTCTTGGGTGCTAACCCCCAAGGTGGACCCTAGCATCTGGTAATTGTGATTTGGATTATTCTTCCCGATATGCATCACTTTCCATTTGTCCACATTAAATTTCATCTGCCACTTGGATGCCCAGTCTTCCAATTTCCTAAGGTCTGCCTGCAATGTTTTCACAATCTGCATGTATTTTAACAACTTTGAACAGTTTAGTGTCATCTGCAAATTTAATCACCTAGTTTTCAAGTTTTTTTTTCAAGTTTATTAGGATTTTATATACCGCCTATCAAGGTTATCTAAGCGGGTTTTACAATCAGGTACTCAAGCATTTTTCCCTCTCTGTCCCGGTGGGCTCACAATCTATCTAACGTACCTGGGGCTATTGAGGATTAAGTGACTTGCCCAGGGTCACAAGGAACAGTGCGGGGTTTGAACCCACAACCCCAGGGTGCTGAGGCTGTAGATCTAACCACTGCGCCACACACTCCTCACTCGTTCCAATCTCCAGATCATTTATAAATAAGTTAAATAGCACCTATCCCAGTACAGACCCCTGCAGCACTCCACTGTTTACTTCTAAGGTTAACTGCATTATCTTTGGGACAGTGCTGTGAACAAGGCTGCCCTGTGAACTTCAGTAAGCTAAGTTGCTCTGCATTTCATATTCAGTGTTCTCCCTAGGGCTTTTCAGCTGGGCAGTCCACCCGGGTAATTTAGATGACCGCCCAGCTAAATTCTGCTGCCTCCGCTGCTGCTCAACATAAAAAAAAAAAAAGCCGGCTTGATGATTTCACCTTAGCCCGTAGCGAACTTATGCTCCGGGGCTTTAATGTGTGTGTGCCGGCTTCCCTTCTCTTCCCTCCGAAACCAGAAGTTATGTCCGGGGGGGGGGGGGGGGAGGAGGAAGGAAGAGAAGGGAAGCCGGCACGCACATGTTAGATCCCCGAAGCATAAATTCGCTACAGGCTAAGGCGGGAGACAAGTCAGTGAAGCTTTCCATTTGCTCTTCTTGCTGCCGGGTCCTGCTTACTTTCAGTTTCCGCGAAGGCAGGACCCGTCAGCATTTCCCCCAATCGATTGTGATCTTGGGCCGATCAGCCTTCTTCTCTGACGGCAGAATTGACATCGAGAAGAATGCTGGTCTGCCCGAAGTAGGGAGAGCTTGCGGGGGGGGGGGGGGGGGCGGCCAGCGGCTTTGGGGCCTGTTCCCTGATGGCAGTGACATTGGCAGTGGCTTGGAGGAGGGCAAGGAGAAAGAAAGTAAGAGGGCAGGAAAAGAAACAGAAAAAAAGAAAGGGGACATGAAGAGAGAAAGAAAGAAAGGGCAGGAAGAGAGGAAGAAAAAGTTGGGGGGGAGGGGAATGAGGTCAGGAGGCATACAGGCTGAAAGAGGAGGAAGAAAGATTGGATGCACAGTCAGAAGAAGAAAGTGCAACCAGAGACTCATGAAATCACCAGACAATAAGGTAGGAAAAATAATTTTATTTTAAATTTACTGATCAAAATGTGTCTGTATTTATATCTGCTGTCTATATTTTACACTATGGTCCCCTTTTACTAAACCGCAATAGCGGTTTTTAGCGCAGGGAGCCTATGAGCGTCAAAAGCAGCACTGGGCATTCAGTGCAGCTCCCTGCACTAAAAACTGCTATCGTGGTTTAGTAAAAAGGGAGGGGGTATATTTGTCTATTTTTGTATGGTTGTTAGTGAGGTGACAGTGCATAGAGTCATCTACTTTGACCTCTTTGAGAAAACCCCGGAATAGGAATGATTATTAACATTTTCTCTGCGTACAGTGTGCTTTGTGGTTTTTAAAAAAAAAATTTATTATTGGTAGATCATTTTGACTTGGTCATTATAAAAGTAGCTCGCAAGCCCAAAAAATAGCCAATGGTAGACTTCAGAGGGTGGTGGTTAACGGTACCCTCTCTAAAACATCAGAAGTGACAAGTGGAGTACCGCAGGGCTCAGTCTTGGGCCCGCTTCTTTTCAACTTATTCATAGGGGACCTGACTCAGGGACTTCAAGGTAAAATAACGCTATTCGCCGACAACGCCAAACTATGTAACATAGTGAGCGGCTCTGATTTACACGATAGTATGACGCAGGACCTGTTTTTGTTGGAACATTGGTCATCTACCTGGCAGCTGGGCTTCAACGCCAAGAAATGCAAGGTATCCATATTCAAGTTTCATCACGGTGCTCTGGTTTTGGCTCCAGGATTTGTCACTTCCATTCACCAGGTCTGGCTATCCGTTACCATCTCATATTTTAAAGACTCACTCGTTATAATTAGTGGTGATCCACATGTCTCTTCGTAATGGACATGTCCGATTTTAGCATTTGGATCTTAGTACTATGGGTTTGGTCTTTTCTGGTTTCCTTTCTATAGTATGCTTTTCGTCTGAAATCTTTTGAGTTTAGAATTACATTTTATGATGTATTTTTGTGGTTATAATTGTATGATATGTCTAAAATCGGTCAAGTTATCCATTCTTTCTATTATTTTTTGTCCCCTCATACAGTGGCATACCGTCCCGGGTGCCAGCCCTAGGGGGGTACATAGCCGGCTGGATCCAGAACCTTCCAAGCTGCTCTAAATGGCACCTGCACCTCAGCACGGCTGCAGTACTTATTCTGAAGCAGAGTCGGCAGCCGCATTGAAGTGCAGGAAGGTCCTACGATGACTGCATTTGCTGCCTCTGCCTCCGGAAGACGTAAGTGATGTCGGAAGGGGAGGGCCGGCAGCTGCAGTCATTGCGGAACCTTGCTGTAATTCCCTGTGTCTGCCGGCCCACCCCCTCCAATGTCACTTACATCTTACAGAGGCAGAGGCAACAGAAGAAGTCATCATGGGACCTTGCTGGTTTGGAGGGAGAGAAGGGTGGTGGAGGGAGAAAAAGGAGGTCAGGGTGGTATGGAAGGGTGGTGGAGGGAGAGAAAGGGGGCAGATGCTGATGGAATTGGTGTGCACGGAAAGGAGAGAGAGACATAAGGGGGAAGGATACTGGATGGAATTGGGTTGGAGGGAAAGAAAGGGGGCAGATGCTGATGGAAGTGGGGGGAAGGGAGAGGAGAGAATGAAATGCCAGACCATGGGGGTGTGGGAGAGGGAAGGGAAGAAGAGGAGAGAGATGCCAGACCATTGAAGGAGAGAAGGGAAGAAGATGGATGCCAGAGTAATAGGGGTGAAGGGAGAGATGGAAGGGGAGAAGATGCCATATAGAAGGGGCAGAGAGAGGGTAGACAGTGGATGAAAGGAAGAGTGTCAAGACTATGAGGAAAGCAGAAACCAGAGAAGACAATGTAGAAAAAAATTATATTTATTTATTTTTTTGCTTTAGGGAAGATGCATCGCTGTTTCTGTGGTGTTGCATTGTATGCAGAGTCCAGCTTCTTGGTAGTTCAATTTAACCTTTGTCTACATTTTTCTATTTTATCCTCCCTTTTACAAAACTGTAGAGCTTTTTTTTTAGCACTGGCCATGATGGTAATTTCTCAGAATTCTATGAGAGTCTGAACTGTTACCACCATGGCTAAAAACCACATTACAGATTTGTAAAAGGGAGAGTGGTTAGTTTGTGATTACATATTCCATACTAAGCGAAGGTGTGTTCGAAAGACATGGTTTTCAGTTAGGATTGACTGTGCAGGATTGATCTGTACTAGTCTGGCTTGTTTAGTTTTACAATGGGTGTATTGATATACTGCTCACTGCAATATGCAAGATGCTGCCTTTTCCTAGGTACACTCTTGTGTGATGTGTGGATTGTTACTAGAAATCATGATTTCATACAGATGGGGGGGTGTGTGTCAAAAAATGATGGGCCTCGGGTGTCTCATATGCTAGGTACACCACTGCCTTCATAGTTTATATCTAATCCACAAGCCTGCTTTTAGGACCTACAGGGTATGTATCCCTCTGATTCATGACAATTTCACTTCTCATGTTATCTTATCCATTCTTTTTAATATACAACTGCCCAGATAAGCATCATTCTTTGATGTGATTGGACCTTGAAAACTAAGGGCATCAGTGTTCTCCCCATAAATTTTTTCCAGCCATGAAAAACATTTGCTGCATTTAGTGTGCCACAAAAAACATTTGCTCCGTTTAGTGTGCCGGAGTTAAAAAAGTTTGAGAGACGCTGCTCTATACCATTTGAAAGAGGGCAAATATCTAATTATTCACTTCTAGAATTGGATACTTCTTAAATTTAATATATATATTATGGAACAAGTGTCAAACCTTAAGAAAGGCAGTCATACTGAGCATTGGAAAATAACTAATAATAAATAACTAATACAAATAGTACACATTTAGGGCTCCTTTTACTAAGCTGCGATAGCGGTTTTACTTCGTGCTTAGCTCGCGCAGAATTGCCGCACATGCTAGACACTAACACCAACATTGAGCTGGCGTTAGTTCTAGCCGTGTAGCGTGGCAATTCTGCACGCACTAAAAACGCTATTGCAGCTTAGTAAAAGGAGTCCTTAATTTTCCCCACCACCAAATTTCCCTGTCCCGCCCCACCCGGCTACTTTTTCATGCCACCCGGCTGGAAAAAATTTCTGGGGAGAACACTGATATTCTGCTCTTTTCACTGGTTTTCAGCATTATATCAGCTTAATTTCTCTTCTCCTCCCCAAAAAAGCACAAAAAATAAACCCTTCTCTTTCCTCTGTTAAATCTTATTTCCTCTTCATAGGAATAAGGATAAGACTTATAGTCCCAGGGACCACTTTTCATATATAGAGACCCAAATAATCAGGACTACTCAAATCAAGTCACTTCACAACCAATCAAGATGACCTATATTCTATGCAATCACTGTGGTGCTTTAATTCCAAGACATACTATTTGGAGGCTTAAGGCTTGCCCCATCTGTCTTCAACTTGCTAGTATTAAGGAAGAGCTCTGCAAACTTAAAAAGGAATTGAATACATTTAAAGCAGCTTTCATCACTCCACAAAATCATACCCACTTACCACCTCTACCTCAAAGAATAAAACAGCCCAGGAATAAATGGGTCACAGTAGGCTCAGGAAGACTGCGACATGTAACACAGAAACATCCACCTTCACAAATATTACCTCTACAGAATTCCTTCGCTCCACTAGTGTACTGCAATACTCAAGAAAACAGAAGGGAGGTGGGACTGGAACCAATGAAGGTAACTCAAGAGAACAAGCACACCCTAAGCACAAAAAAAAAGGCCAAAAACAGAAAACTATTACTGTTGGGGAATTCCATCATCAGAGGCATTAACCTTGGAACACAAGGCGAAGAGACCAAAATAGTGAAATGTCTTCAAGGATCCTCAGCTACCAGGAGTTCCAGGCAAATACAGACTATAATTAAGGAAGAAACTAAGGATTTTAACACTGATGTTGTTATCCATCTGGGAACAAATGACCTGGCCAACAACTCCACACTTGCAGCACAGAAAGCTTTTCGGGAGCTTGGTGAGGGAGTGAAACCTTTTGTAAAGACTTTAGCTTTTTCTGAAATACTGCCTGCATATGAAAAGGGAGAGCAAAGAGTGAAAAACACAGAGGACTTTAATAGATGGCTCAAAGCCTGGTGTCATCAAGAAGGCTTCAGATACATAGGAAGATGGGGAAATACATGGAAGGACAAGAAGCTATATTGCACTGATGGGCTACATATTACTACAGCAGGAAAAAGAAACCTTGCAGAGAAATTTAGACAATATTTTTCTAGGCATTTAAACTAGAAGGTGGGGGTAGTGTATGTACGAAGGACAATTATAGAGACCACCCCCGGCAAAAGAAAAGATGTGTTAGTAGTAAAGACTGCAACATAAGCAATATCAGCAACTCATTTCTTAGTATTGCAACAGAAAGTGAAACGAAACAAAAATCCATACGAAAAAGGAGATTATCGCTAAAAAATAGCTGGAAAGCGATGACAACAAATACTCGCAGTCTAAGCCAGTGTTTCCCAACCCTGTCCTGGAGGAACACCAGGCCAAACGGGTTTTCAGGCTAGCCCTAATGAATATGTATGGAGCAGATTTGCATGCCTCTCACTTCCATTATATGCAAATCTCTCTCATGCATATTCATTAGGGCTAGCCTAAAAACCCGATTGGCCTGGTGTTCCTCCAGGACAGGGTTGGGAAACACTGGTCTAAGCAACAAAGTTCATGATCTGCAAGCCCTGATGTTAGAGGCAGAGCTATCACAGAGACATGGTTCAGTGAATCACATGGATGGGATGCAAACGTACCGGGATATAATCTTTTTAGGAAAGACAAGAGATGGTCAGAAAGGTGGAAGAGTAGCTCTCTATGTTAAGATCAATATCCAAGCGACTGAAATGCAAGGGACCTGGGGAGAGGAAGAAGCGATATGGATTGCTCTGAAAAGAGAAGATGGAACTTCTATCTATGTGGGTGTAGTCTACAGACCTCCGACTCAATCGCAGCAAATTGATAAGGATCTGATTGTGGATATCCAAAAGTTTTTTTTTTTCAATGAAAGGCTTTTATTGAAATACACTCCAAACAGTACAATTTCACAGGAAACGCAGGAACAAAGATATATAGAGCAAAATACCTCGCTCGAAAATAACAACAGAAACATGTGCAATTCCCACAGACTAATAAGAGCAACCACCACCTTAAACTTTAAAAAGGGTAAATACGATCGCATGAGAGCCATGGTAGAAAAACGACTCGAGAAGATGGTGGACAAACTTGAAACGGTAGGTCAGGCATGGTTCCTACTGAAAAATACTATCACAGAAGCACAAGATCTCTACATTCCGAGGATTTCCAAAGATCGGAGAACAAAGAGCAAAAGAGAACCGGCATGGCTTACCATACAGGTGAAGGAAGCCATAAAAGAAAAGAAGGACTCTTTCAAAAAATGGAAATGCATAAAGACAACCGAAGCTTGGAACAAACATAAAGATGATCAGAAGAAATGTCACAAGGCGGTGAGGGATGCCAAACAGGAATATGAGGAAAAAATAGCCCAGGAGGCCAAAAACTTCAAGCCTTTCTTTAGATACGTGAAAGGGAAAAAACCTGCAAAAGAGGCAGTGGGACCCCTGGACGACCAGGGAAGAAAAGGGTACATCAAGGAAGATAAACAAATCGCAGACAAACTAAATTCCTTCTTTGCGTCCGTCTTTACGAAGGAGGACACCTCAACAATACCTGAAGCGGAGAAAGTGTTTGCAGAAGAAATAGAAGACAGCCTCACCACAGTTGAAGTGGACTTAGACCAGATATACTATCAGATCGACAAACTTAAAAGTGACAAATCCCCTGGACCGGATGGAATTCACCCGAGAGTCTTAAAGGAATTGAAGGATGAAATCGGAGAGTTATTGCAAAAACTTGCAAACCTGACAATCAGAACTGGACAGATACCGGACGACTGGAGGATAGCGAATGTCACGCCAATTTTCAAAAAAGGATCGAGAGGGGAACCGGGCAACTATAGGCCTGTGAGTCTTACGTCGGTCCCCGGCAAGATGGTTGAAGCACTGATCAAGGATAGCATAGTCCGGCACTTGGACGCACACGACTTGATGAAACCCAGTCAACATGGATTCAGGAAAGGGAAATCATGTTTGACGAATTTACTCCAATTTTTTGAGAACGTGAACGAGCAAATTGATAGTGGGAAGCCGGTGGACATAATATACTTGGACTTCCAGAAAGCGTTCGACAAAGTTCCACACGAAAGACTTCTCAGGAAACTACAAAGCCATGGCATAGAGGGAGATATACAAAGATGGATAGGAAAATGGCTGGAAAACCGAAAGCAGAGAGTGGGCATAAATGGGAAGTTCTCCGACTGGGAGAAAGTGACTAGTGGTGTACCCCAGGGTTCGGTACTTGGGCCGATCCTTTTTAATATTTATATCAATGACCTGGAAGAAGGAACATCCAGTGAGATCATCAAGTTTGCAGACGATACAAAACTATGCCGGGCAATCAGATCGCAGGAGGATAGAGAGGAACTCCAGAGCGACTTGTGTCGGTTAGAAACATGGGCGGAGAAATGGCAGATGAAGTTCAATGTGGAGAAATGCAAGGTAATGCATTTAGGCAATAAGAATAAGGAATACGAGTATACAATGTCAGGTGCAACTCTGGGGAAGAGTGAACAAGAAAAGGACCTGGGTGTACTGATAGATAGGACCCTGAAGCCGTCGGCACAATGTGCGGCAGCGGCAAAGAAGGCAAATAGAATGTTGGGCATGATAAAGAAAGGAATCTCGAGTAGATCGGAGAAAGTTATAATGCCGCTTTATAGGGCAATGGTCAGACCACACTTGGAATACTGCGTCCAACATTGGTCTCCCTACCTAAAGAAGGATATAAAACTGCTGGAGAGGGTGCAGAGACGAGCAACAAAACTGGTGAAGGGTATGGAGAAACTGGAATACGAGGATAGACTTATAACACTAGGATTGTTCTCCCTTGAGAAAAGGAGACTGCGTGGGGATATGATCGAGACCTTCAAAATACTGAAAGGAATCGACAAATTAGAGCAGAGAAGATTATTTACATTGTCCAATTTGACACGGACTAGAGGACATGTAATGAAGCTAAGGGGGGACAGGTTCAGGACTAATGTCAGGAAGTTCTGCTTCACTCAGAGAGTGGTTGACGCCTGGAATGCCCTCCCAGAGGAGATTATTGCGGAATCGACCGTCCTAGGCTTCAAGAGCAAACTAGATGCATATCTCCTTAAGAGAGGCATATAAAGATATGGTGGACTATAAATTACGCCAGGTGTACACCTGGCAGGGCCTCCGCGTGTGCAGATCGCCGGACTTGATGGACCGAAGGTCTGATCCGGAGATGGCAGTTCTTATGTTCTTATGTTCAATCAAAAATACCCACCAAATCACAGCCCATACCCCCCCACCCACCCCCCTAGGGACAGAGCACAATACCAACATCTCTCAATAAGGTTGAGAAACAATCTATTCCAAACAGAAACCAAAACGTGAAAAGGAATATGGTTATGGGGTCCCCCCAAGTATCGCCCATCCAGTCATACTCCAAAACAAACCCAGAGCCCCTAGCCACCCCTACCACAAACCCCCACAGAAGCCCGAAAACTATGCCAAATATGAGCATAGCCATGTAATTTACCATGACGCAAAGCTGTTAAGTGATAAAGGTTCTGCCAATTAAGTAAGCGTTGCTCCACCAGGGCCCACGTGGGAGGGAGCGCCTGATTCCACAGAGAGGCAATGGCCAATCTAGCAGCAATGAATGCCAACTTACAAAAGAAAGAGTCACCCCAAGCCAAATCCAATTGATGCCAAAACAACAAGGCGTGTCGCCAATCAGCCGGTATCTGGACGTCTAAGATCCGGGACACCCGAACAAAAACCTCAGTCCAGAATCCACACACCTGCCCAAACTGCCACCACATATGAAAGTATGTACCCACTTCCCCACAGCCCCTCCAACATAGGTCACTCGCACCTCCCTGCCAACGAGCCACAACCTGAGGGGTATAGTACCACCGAAAGAGGACCTTGTAACCATTCTCGATTAGCAAAGCAGCTATACCTGCCGAGGAGATCTCCGACCATATGTCACCCCAAGTGTCCCAGGAAATAGCTGAACCACAATCATCTTCCCAAGCCCTCATGTAGGGAAGGGGAGCCCCCCGACAATTAAGGCACCTATATACTGCAGAGAGAGCTCCCTTCCGAAGCACTGGACCCAATAGCAGCTCAAAGGGCATCTTACCACCCCTCAAGTCTCCCAGAAGTCCCGAGGCCCTGATATAATGGAGAACCTGCAGGTAGGGGAACAAATCCCTTATCCCAAACCCATACTTGCCCCTGAGTTCCATAAAGGGTCTAACACCGCCCAAAACCGGGTCCCACAACTGTCCCACACAAACTAAGCCCCGTGACTCCCAGTCTGCAAACACTCCCCCATCTCTTCCCGGTGGAAAGTCAGGGTTGTGTCTCAACAGAGTATACCAGGAATGTCGCCTACTCCCCAATAAACAAGCTCTGGTCTGATTCCATACCCTCAAGGAAGTCACTACCGAGGATACCCCCCCTACCAGTCGCGCCCTACCAGGCACCCACGGCCGATGTAACAAAGGTACCCCCTCACTTAACCTTTGCTCAATTTCCACCCACGGTTTCGGCGTCTGCGTCTGCCATTCTAAAAGGGCGTGCAGCTGAGCAGCCTGATAATATTTCACCACATCCGGGACCCCCAACCCCCCGTCTCCTCTCCCCATACATAAGACCTTCCTACTCACCCTTGGCCGTCGACCAGCCCAAATAAAATTAAAGATATGCCTTTGAACCCCCTCTAATGTTTTTCTGCCCACCCAAAGAGGCAATACCTGGAATAAGAACAACAAACGAGGCAGAATCATCATCTTCACAATGGCCACCCGGCCCAACCAAGAGAAATACAGATCTTTCCAATTAAGCAAATCTTGGCGAATGCGACGAAAGAGCGGAGGAAAGTTGAGGTCATATAACTCCACTCCCGGCGGTCCAAAATAAACCCCGAGATATCGCAGAGAACGTTGAACCCACCGAAACGGATACCGATCTCGGAGATAGGAAACCCGGTCAGCAGGCAAGTTAATGTTGAGGAGCTCCGATTTACCAACATTGACCCGAAATCCCGACACCTCACCGTAAATATCCAACTCCCGCAATATAGCCGGCAAGGAAGTTACAGGGTCTTCCACCGTAAACAAAATATCATCCGCAAACAAAGCCAACTTAAAATCCCCTCCCGGCACCGTGACCCCCTTAATATCCGGATTCATCCGCACACGCTGCGCCAGGGGTTCCACCGTCAAAGCAAAAAGGAGCGGGGAAAGGGGACACCCCTGACGTGTTCCCCTTGCCAGAGAGAAAGTCTCCGAATAACCACCATTCACCTTGATGCAACTCAAAGGCCCACTATATAGGACCCGAATCCAGTCCCGCATTCGTGGACCCAGACCCACAGACTCCAGGACCTGAAATAAAAAAGGCCAAGCTACCCTATCGAATGCCTTCTCAGCATTGATAGACAAAAACACCGTTTCTCTCACCCTCCCCCTGGCCCGGTCATACAAGTTATAGACCCTACGAGTATTATCACCCATTTGTCTGCCTACCACAAATCCCGACTGATCTGGATGGATCAGCCGAGGGATCCAACTCATCAATCGGTCCGCCAAAATTCGCGTGAAGATCTTAGTATCAACCCCCAACAGGGATATCGGCCTGTAGGACTCACATTGGAGGGGATCCTTCCCCTCCTTAGCCAGCACTGTCACGCCAGCCAAGCGCATGAAGTAGGGGAGGGCACTATTCCCTTGTAAAGAGTTAAGAAAACGCAACAAAGGGGGCAGCAGCAGATCTTGAAAACGTTTGTAGTACCGAACGGTAAAACCGTCCAACCCAGGTGACTTACCAAGCTTCATAGAGCGCAGCGCACTACGAGCCTCAATCAATGTAAGAGGGCGGTCCAACCTCGCCACATCAGCCTGTGCAATCCGGGGCAACTCTGCTGAAGTTAAATAAGCGACCTGGTCCTGTGAGGGCCCTGAAGCTTCCGGGGTATAGAGTTGAGAATAATATTCCACAAAACGTGCACGGATAGCATCCTCAGTCTGTAACACTTCCCCAGAGGCCGCCCGGAGCGAAAAGATCTGGTTGCGCGTCTGTCGCACCTTAAGACGATGTGCAACCAGTCGACTAGCTTTATTAGAGAACTCAAAATATCTCTGTTGGAGGAGCTATAAGTTATGGTGCAATCTGTCCAAGTCTAAAGCCTGGAGATCCCTACGGGCTTGAAACAAGCGCTCCCGCAATTCCACATTCCAAGGGGAACGCTTATGCAAACTCTCCAACCTACTAATTACAATCAACAGGCCCGCCACATCCTCCCGCCGTTTACGCTGCCGAGCCGACGACAGGGCTATTAACATGCCCCTAAGGGTAGCCTTTAACCCCTCCCAAACCGCTTCCAACGTAGCTCCACACTCCACATTTACATCTAGATATTCTTGTATCCACCCTTCAATCTGTGTTCCCACCTCTGGGTCATCTAGAACAATGTTCTTCAACCTTTTTTACACCCGTGGACCGGCAGAAAAAAAATAATTATTTTGTGGACCGGCAAACTACTAGGACTAAAATTTAAAAATCCCGTTTCCGCCCCATCTCCGCGAGCTCGGTCCCCACAAATCATCTGATCCCATCCACACAAGCCTCAGTTATGATTTTATATTGAATGTATTTTATTAAAGTATAAAAAGAAACAATATTCTGTAGAATTGTCATTTTATAAATACAAATAATTCAGAGCAAGGATCAACAAAACCCCTGTCTCCCCTCCTCTTCACATATATCCCCTCTACTATCAAGAAAACTGAACAAGCCAAATTATTACAGAATGCTACACAGAAATATCATGCTAACAGAATACTGAAGTAACACAACACATGACAGGAATAGTTTTAGGGGAGTGCAACTAGGGCAACTGCCCCCTGGTCAGAGAGCGCCCTAAGCCAGCTGAAAGCTAAAGAAGCACTGCCTGGGTTTTGCAGTCCCCAGTTATGTCTAACACCAGCTCTAGCAGGATATATATTTCAAATCTGATATATTCTAATCACAAAATAGAAATAAAATTATTTTTTTCTACCTTTTGTCATCTCTGGTTTCTGCTTTCAATCTTTTTTTCACTCTCTTCCTTCCAGCATATGCCCTCTCTGTCTCTTCAATCCAGCATCTGCCCCTTCCATCCACTATCTGTCCTCTCCCCCTTCCATATGGTATCTGTCTTCTTTCTATGTCCCTCTCCCCTTTCCATCCAGCTTGTGCCCCTCTCTCCTATTTACATGATTCATTCCAGCTTCACTGCTCTCTTCATTTTTATCTCTCCTACACCAGATCTATCATCATTGTCCCTCTGCTTATTTTTCTGCTGACCCCTTCCTATCATCAATCTCTCTACTTTCTCATGCCTGTCTCCCCTTCCCCTCCTCTAATCTCTCTGCCAGCTGTTTCCTTCCTTTTTTCATTCTCCCTTCCCTCCTCCTCCTGTCCAGCAGTAACTCTCTTCCCTTCCTCCCCTCCCAGCAGCATCTCTCCGTCTCCCTCTCCAGTAGCAGCTGTCCCTTTTTTTTCCTTGCCCAGCAGCTTCCCAGATTCCTTTCCCTCCTCCCCTCCCAGAAGCATCTCTCCTTCTCCCTCTCCAGTAGCAGCTGTCCCTTTTTTTCCTTGCCCAGCAGCTTCCCAGATTCTTTTCCCTCCTCCCCTCCCAGAAGCATCTCTCCTTCTTCTTCTCCCTGTCCAGTAGCAGCTGTCCCTTTTTTTATCTTGCCCAGCAGCTTCCCAGATTCCTTTCCCTCCTCCCCTCCCAGAAGTATCTCTCCTTCTTCTTCTCCCTCTCCAGTAGCAGCTGTCCTTTTTTTTCCTAGCCCAGCAGCTTCCCAGATTCCTTTCCCTCCTCCCCTCCCAGATGCATCTCTCCTTCTTCTCCCTGTCCAGTAGCAGCTGTCCCTTTTTTTATCTTGCCCAGCAGCTTCCCAGATTCCTTTCCCTCCTCCCCTCCCAGAAGTATCTCTCCTTCTTCTCCCTCTCCAGTAGCAGCTGTCCTTTTTTTCCCTGGCCCAGCAGCTTCCCAGACTGATAGTGGTTTTCTCCCCTCCCAGCAGCTCTTCTTACTTCCCAGCGCAGCGATTCACAAAGGCAGCCTCGGGTCCTTTGTTGGGTCGCGCCGCCTCTGAGGAAAGAGGAAGTTGCATCATCAGAGGCAGCCGCGACTCAGCAAAAGCCCCGAGGCTGCCTTCGTGAATCGCTGCGCTGGGAAGTAAAGGAGAGCTGCAGAGAGGGGAAAAAGCCACTGTCGGAGGCTCCCCAAGATCTCTCCGGCCCAGCGCACGCTTCCGATGCTGATCTTGCTGGTCCTGCGCGGACCGGCAGGAAGTTCAAATGAGTCAATCTTGCCGGTCCTGCGCGGACCGGCAAAAATTTCCTGCGGACCGGTACCGGTCCGTGGACCGGCGGTTGAAGAACTGTGATCTAGAAGACTATCATTGAAACGACAAAATTTCCGTCCCGAGCCTCCACCCACCCCCTGGAATCGCAACCACACCGGGGCATGGTCCGACCACGTGAGGAACTCAATCCCCGCGGACTCCACCCTCTGGAGTAGTCCCCGCTCCACAAAAACATAATCAATTCTGGAATATGAGGAATGTATTCCCGAAAAGTAGGTATAGTCCTTAACCGAAGGATGGAGCCACCTCCAGCAATCCACCACATTCAGATTGGCCAATGCCTCACGCAACAGTTTACGATCCCTTCTCCCATAATGATCCGCCCTCCCTGAGTTATCCAAATGAGGGGTCACTGTAAGATTGAAATCCCCACCAAAAACCAGGGCCCCCCCTTAAACTTGAGGATCCGAGGGACCAACTCACGGAAGAAGGTCCCCTGACCCTCATTAGGGGCATAAACCTTTACCAGGGAGTACAAGACCCCCTCAATCATAGCCTCCAACATGATGTATCTGCCCTGAGGATCCCTCACCACCCTACGCACCTCACAGCGGATCCCCTTACGAATAAGAATTCCCACCCCACCCCTCTTAGAAGTGCCCACCCGGGAAGCCCAAAAGGCCTGCGTGAACCTGTGATCCCCAACCAAGGATTCATGGGACTGCAGTAAATGTGTTTCCTGGACAAAGCAGACATCAGCCCTCAAACGGAGCAATTCCCCGTAGAAGGCCCTTCTCTTGTTGGGGGAATTGAGACCCCTAATGTTATAAGAAACCAATTTAAACACCCCCATATTCCAAATAAAATAATGACAATGCAAACCCAACCCCAACAGATATGTCCCCACTACCCCCCCTCTCCCTCCCATCCCTCCCCCCCCCCCCCCCCCCCCCACAGTGAGAGTCCTCAGATCTCCCACCAACATACAAAGAAGTGAACCATCTCCATGGCCCCTTACACACATCCCACACTCAAACATCAACTATCAAAAACGGTGTATACAAAAATCCCCCACTCCCATCCCACCAATCCCCCAAACCCCCATGCTATAATGCACACACTCCCCTCCCCCACATTGCAATACCCCCCATATAACACGAACCCAAAACCCTCAACTTCCTCCACCCGCCTCATCCCGAACCAGGTAGGATATACCCCCTACAAAACACTCTCCCAAGGGGCAAGACTCAACAGTCCATTCCCTCGGGGGGGGAGTCCAAAGACCCCCCGCCGAGACATAAAACTGGCAGTAGAAACAGGAAAAGAACAAGTACAGTCAGTCAGCTCTCAAGGGGGAGCACTCGAGGAAGAAGCGGTGGCCCGAAGAGGGGGTCCACCCCCTCGGCCGCCCCTCCCGCTCCGGGATCCATTTTCCACTCTTTGCCAGCGGGAGGAGGCAGGGCGCCCACCCTGGCCAGGCACCACACCTCCCGCTGGAACAGCCTCCTCAGGGATCTCAATCCCCGCTTGTTGCAACAGCCCACGAGCCTCTCGAACAGTGGAAACTCTGGTGTGGACTCCGTTGATGGTAATAACCACTCCAAAAGGATAAGTCCAACGATAGCGCAAATTGCTGCGCTGCAAAGCCTTGGTCACTTCTCTGAACGCTCTCCGTTTCTGGAGCGTGCCAGCAGCTAGGTCCTGATAAAACTCCAGCCGGTGACCCTCCCAGGTGACCGTGCCCATCTCCCGGGCTCTGCGGAAGATCCTCTCTTTAAGGACAAAGCTCTGAAGACACAACACTATATATTTTGGTTGATCCAGTGTCCGGGGTCCCGGCGCGCGATGAGCCCGCTCCAGTCCTGGCTCCAGGGTGTCATCTTGCAGGAGCCACCTAATAAGCTTGATTGTAGTAGCACGAACATCCTTAAACTCAGGCAGGTCTGGTAGGCCCCGCACCCTCAGATTATTACGCCGGGTGCGGTTCTCCAGGTCCTCGACCTTATCCAGAAGAAGTTGGTAATCTGCAGACACCGTCTCCAGTGTTCTCTGCATTCCGGTTACACTGTCCTCACAGCTATCCATGCGCATCTCCACCACCTCGACCCTCGTGCCCACCTCCACCAGGTCAGTGCGCAACTCCTGCACCGCCTCCCGAACCTGCACCGCCACCGCAGAGATTTCAGATTTTACCTCTGCAATCCATCTCTGCATATCCGCTTTAGTAAGCGGGTCCATCGATGTACTCTCCTGCACCGGGTCCACGATCATGTCAGCTACGGCCGCTAGGGTCCCGCTCAATTTCGCCGCCTCCCCGCTGCACGGCTCAGGGCCCATGCTGCCACGTGCAGCCCGGCTCAGCGCCTGTTCCATCGTGCGCTGGCCGGGTTTGTCGCCGGGCAACTTTTTTCGCGTTGCCATAGTGTTCACAGTGGCTTCGCACACCTCACCAGCCCCTGGGGATGAAAAATTTGCGCCATTTACACACCGAAATGATAGTTATTTCGCCGGCCCGAATGGAGCTCTCAGTTCAAGCTCCCATCCGTGGCGATGATGTCACTTCCTCCTCGATATCCAAAAGTTTTAAGGAAAGAGGAGGTTCTGCTGTTGGGAGATTTCAACCTGCCGGATGCGTAACAGAGTAGACACCGAAGAGGGAGTGGAAAATATGAAAAAGGATCTGCAAAAGTTAGAGGAATGGTCTAATGCCTGGCAACTAAATTCAATGCAAAGAAATGCAGAGTAATGCATTTGCAGATTAATAATAGGAAGGAACCGTTTATGCTGGGAGGAGAGAAGCTGATATGCACGGACGGGTAGAGGGACCTTGGGGTGATAATGTCCGAAGATCTAAAGGTGAAAAAACAGTGTGACAAGGCAGTGGCTGCTGCCAGAAGGATGATGGGCTGTATAAAGAGAGGCGTAGTCAGTAGAAGGAAGAAGGTGTTGATGCCCCTGTACAGGCCATTGGTAAGGCCCCACTTGGAGTATTGTGTTCAATTTTGGAGACCGTATCTGGCGAAGGACGTAAGAAGACTTGAAGCGGTCCAGAGGAGGGCGACGAAAATGATAAGAGGCTTGCGCCAGAAGATGTATGAGGAGGGTCTAGAAGCCCTGAATATGTATACCCTAGAGCACAGGTGTCGAAGTCGGTCCTCGAGGGCCGCAATCCAGTCGGGTTTTCAGAATTTCCCCAATGAATAGGCATTGAAAGCAGTGCATGCACATAGATCTCATGCATATTCATTGGGGAAATCTTGAAAACCCGACTGGATTGCGGCCCTCAAGGATCGACTTTGACACCCCTGCCCTAGAGGAAAGGAGAGACAGGGGAGATATCATTCAGACGTTCAAATACTTGAAGGGTATTAACGTAGAACAAAATCTTTTCCAGAGAAAGGAAAATGGTAAAACCAGAGGCGTTAATTTGAGGTTGAGAGGTGATAGATTCAGGGGCAATGTTAAGAAATTCTACTTTACGGAGAGGGTAGTGGATGCCTGGAATGCGCTCCCAAGAGAGGTGGTGGAGAGTAAAACTGTGACTGAGTTCAAAGAAGCGTGGGATGAACACAGAGGATTTAGAATCAGAAAATAATATTAAATATTGAACTAAGGGCAGTACTGGGCAGACTTGCACGGTCTGTGTCTGTATATGGCCGTTTGGTGGAGGATGGGCTGGGGAGGGTTTCAATGGCTGGGAGGGTGTAGATGGGCTAGAGTAAGTCTTAACAGAGATTTCGGCAGTTGGAACCCAAACACAGTACAGGGTAAAGCTTTGGATTCGTGCCCAGAAATAGCTAAGAAGAAAAAATTTAAAATTTAAATTGAATCAGGTTGGGCAGACTGGATGGACCATTCGGGTCTTTATCTTCCGCCATCTACTATGTTACTATGTAACCCTTTTTAAAAATTGACGTAACATTGGCCACCCTCCAATCTTCAGGTACTACAAATGATTTTAGCGACAGGTTACAGATTACTAACAGCAGGTCAGCAATTTAATGTTGAAGTCCTTTAGTACCCTGGGATGTATGCCAGGTGATTTATTTTATTACTTTTTAACTTGTCGATTTGGCTTAGTACATCTTCTAGATTCACTGAGATTTCTTTCAGTTGCTCTGCATCATCACTCTTGAATATCATTTCCAGTTCTGGTAGATCTCTTAACATCATCTTCTGTAAAGACTGAAGCAAAGAATTTATTCTGTCACTCCGCTATGGCCTTACCCTCTCTGAGTGCCCCTTTTGCTCCTTGATCATCCAACAGTCCCATGGATTCCCTCACTGCTTTTCTGCTTCTGATGTACCTAAAGAAATTCTTATGAGTTTTTGCCTCTTTGGCAACTTTCACTTCATATTTTGTCTTAGATTTTTCTCAATGCTTTGCATCTAACTTGCCAGTTCCTGTGTCTCCTTATTTTCTTCATTCAGATCCTTTATCCATTCTTTAAAGGATGTTTTTTGTTGGGCTCTAATAGCCTCTTTTATTTCACTTTTTAACCATGCCGGCTCTCGTTTCCTTTTCACCTTTGCTAATATGTGGGATACATGTGGTCTGGGCTTCTACGATGGTATTTTTAAATAACATCCACACCTGATTTACAGTCTCAACCTTTGCAATTGATCCTTTTAGCTTCTTTTTAACCATTTTCCTCATTTTATCATAGTCTCCCTTTTGAAAATTAAACGCCTTATAGCAGATTTATTTTGCAGTGTCACTCCAGTTATGATCACTGTTTCCAAGTGGACCCAACACAGTTAACTCCTGTACTATGCCTTGCAATTCTAAAATAGCCCCTCCCCCCACACCGTTGTTGGTTCCCGGTAGTGCTGCCCGATTCAGGAAAATAAATTTCAATTCGATTCAGCCTATTGAATTGGTTTTTTGATTTGATTTGATTTTCCTACTTTTTTTTTTTGTTTGTTTTTTGTTTTTAAACATTCTCATGGGTTTATTTTATAGCCTCTTCTCACCCCCTTTGCCTTCTCCTAACCACACTGGCGCTGTGGTGTAAACAAAATAAATAAACAAACTTTTCCTCTCTCTGTTAAATCCTAGCTCATGTTTGCGGTCTAACACCAGCTCTGGCAGGATACACATTTCAAATCTGACATATTGTAATCACAAAACAGAAAATAAAATTATTTTTTCTATCTTTTGTTGTCTGGTCAATATTAAAATCTTGTTGGTCTCCTTCTTTCTCCATGCTAACCATCCATCTTCCATCTCTGTCCTCCCCTTCTGTTTCCCTTCCCTCCCCTGGAGGTCTGGCATCTTTCCTTTTTTTTGTCTCCCTCCACAGATCCACCTTTTCTCAACTACCCTTTCATCCAGCATCTCTCCCTCTTTCCCCACCATCCCAGGGTCCACCATCTCTCCCTTTTTTTCCCCAACTACCCTCCTATCCAGTATCTCTAACCCCCCACCACACCATCCCCTGTGTCCAACTTCTCTCCCTTTCTGTTCCTTCCCTCCCTAATTCCCATTGTCCATCATTTCTCTCCCTCTTCTCTATTTTCAGACCCATTTCCTCCCCCAAAGTCTGGCATATGCATATCTCTTTGAACCCCCTTCCCTCCCTCCGTGTACTTCTACACCAGGGCCCCCTCCCCTGAAGACTTGTCCCCCCCTTAAAGGCCTGCATCCCACTCCTGAAGGCCTGCCTGTCCCCCCCCCTTGAAGACCTTCCCCCCCTTGAAGACCTTCCTCCCCTTGAAGGCCGGTTCCCCCCCTTAAAAGCCTGCATCTCACCCCTGAAGGCCTGCCTGCCTGTCCCCCCTTAAAGCTTGTCCCACCCCCCACCCCAAAGAATTGATCACTCCCCCTCTGGAAGGCCTGCGTGATCCCCCTGACCTCCCACTGGGGACCGGCTTCCCCCCTGGCCTCCTCGCACTGTTTACCTTCGAGGAACAACCTGCAAACAAGATTGCGGTGCTAGCGATCTTTGTACTGCTTCGGAGCTGTTTCCTTCATCGCGGTCCCGCCCCTTCTCTGATGTCAGAGGAGGGGTGGGACCGCGACGGAGGAAACAGCTCCAAAGCAGTACAAAGATCACTAGCACCACGATCTTGTTTGCAGGCTGTTCTTCGTAGGTAAACCGTGCGGGGAGGCCAGGGGGGTGGGGGAGAAGCTGACAGCAGCACTTCCCGACTGACCCTTGCCCTCTAAAGCAGTTGCGCCAGCGGCTGGCCTGCAAGAGCAGCACTGCTGCTCCTGCTTTAGGGGGTGAGGGGGGAGGGTCAGGTGAATCGGAAAGCCAATTTTTTATGTTTGTTTTGTTTTATTTTGAACCGATTCGAATTGATTCACCCGAAGTGAATCGGTGAACTGATTCGAATCGTGAATCGGGCAGCACTAGTTCCTGGACCAGTTGCTCCAAGAAGCAGTCATGACGTCTTGGAATTTTACCTTCCTAGCACTCCCTGATGTAACATTAAACCAGTCAATGTTAGAGTAATTGAAATCACTGTTGAATCAAAATTATGCCCTATAGGGAACACCAGGGGACCTAAGACACTGCAAGAGACACACATCCACACCTACACCTTCACACACCTTGCTCAGAAAAAGAAAAGTTAAGTTTCATCTGGCAAAAAACTACTTCACAGAGCAAGAGAAGGTGAAATCACTTTCACACATGTGGTTAATAGGCAGTGGGGAAAAAAGGCACTAGCAGCCCTAAGAGAAACCATCCGAATATACTAAGCACGCCAAAATCAATGTCAAAAACACTTGTGTAGGAAAAAACTGCACATCCATAAAGTCTCAGACAGTTTCAGCACAAATGAGTGAGCAGAAAAAAACGGAACATGAAAACTTAGCTGCAGACAGTCTCCAGCAATGTTCCCTCTAATTTTTCATAGGCTGTGTGCATTTTTCATCTGTGCGCATTTTAAAGAAAAACTAAATTTGTGTGCGCTATAAAAATGATTGCCAGAGGGCCCAGAGTTCAATTATGGGCATTTATGGGCAGGTCTTTGAGTTTAGTCTGAATTAATGAAAACACAATGTAATTTTAGTTACACTTTATGTTAGTTACACTTTATGTAACATAAAGTCTCATTTCAATAAACATAAATTATGTTTCACTGAAATGTTTCATTGAGCGCTACCTATAAATAAGGTATCATTGTACTTTATACTTAAAATTTAGAAAATAACAGCAATTTAGTTTTCAAAGTTTTTCCCTGCGATCTTTCATATTTATCCAGTCCGAATAAATTCTGTCAAGATCTGTTGAGCCTCCATCTTGAAGGTGACTCTTAACACGCATTAGCATTTCCAAATGCTCTAAATGTAAACAATTCCTTTGTTTAATCTTCAAATTGTTCATTAGACTAAAACCACGCTCACAATCTGAACTAGATGCTAAGAATGTGGCATCAAAGTCCCATCAATTTTGCTAAATCTGAAAATTGATCATTCTGAAATGCAAATTTCATCATATCTGGAAAGCTGTTTATCAGATTGCTTTTGATTTTTTCTGCAACAAAGAATTTAAAGTCATTGTATTGCTGAATAATAACACTTTCCTCCGGAAGAAATTGTCTATACTTTAAACAAAGAGATCTGATATGTCCATTTGCGAAGTCAAAGTCGCATTGTGATATTGCTGTACAGTGAAAAGCAGACCATTCCTCAACTTCATTATCAGGAAATCTTTCACCCAGATGCAAACATAAGATGTTGATGAAGGTTAATATGGAATTAGTATCCACTGAAACTTTTTCTCCAGACCTCATCCTGTTGTCAAGAAGACTGTTGACTTTATCACTCCACTTAACCTTGTCGCCTAAGTATTGCATTCGAAGTTTGTTCAATTTACCCTGTACAAGATGATAAGCTTCCATTGGTGTCAAACCACGTTTTTTAAAATGCCATGGTTAAGGAAGCCATCATTCAAAACTTCAAGTGTAATATGAAATTGTTCACTGTTCAGCTTCTTATAGCAGTACTTTGCAATAGGATCATCATCTTTGTCTTCTTCAAAATATTTTAACAGGGGATCATAATTTCGAATAATTGTTTTAAGTGCAAAGTGTCTAGATAACCAGCGCACTTCATTCAGAGGTCTGAAAGCAATTGATTCACATTCAGATGCATCTGCTATTTCTTGAAATATGCATCATTTAGTAGAAGACCAGCAGAACACCGTGTACACAGTTCTCATTACAGTTTCTACTTCTTTCATCAATTTTACTTCTTCCCATGAATCAGAAAGTCCCAAATCTTCCCGATGTGCAACACAATGTTGCTGCACTAAATGTGGAATGTCTTTTCTCAGCTGTGCTGCAACACCATCTATTTTGCCCAACATAAGAGGCACCATCAGAGGTGAACATAACCATTTTATTCAGGTCAAGTTCATGTTTCCTATAGAATTCCCTAATTACTGTTACTATTGATATAGCATCACATGCTTCCAACTGTAGCATTCCACCAAATGATGACCTATACTCATTTGAATTGACTGGACGATACTTAAAGTAGAGTATTAAGTACTTGTTGACAGAAATGTCTGTGCTTTCATGAACAGTTAACGTATGATACGTTGCTAATTTAATGTCTGCCATCCCATCATCTTGCACGATGCCATTGATAATTCCAAGAAATTCAAACGCATAGTTTTTGCTTCTCCAGCTATCAGGTATACTAACATACTTCACAAAAAGAACAGGGGAAACAAAACCACAAACTCAAAACTACAGAATCAGGGTGGAATTGTCCCAATCAGAATGGTGTACAAAGAAAGTGTCTTTCAACTCATCTGATGAATCCAATTGCCTTTATTCATCCAAAGTCGTAAAAATTCATTCGACATGTACATGTTTCAGCCTACCCGGCCTGCATTAAGAGTCTATAATTACATATATAAACGTAAATAAATCAATATATATATAAATTGACACAAACAACCATAAAAAGCTTAATTTTTAAATATCAGCAAAGAATAAATTTTTTTTTAAATAATGTGTTAAAAAAAAAAATATATATATATGTTCATCATTGCTGAAAACAATATGGAACATAAAACACACTATAAAAACTTGATAATTTATTAAAAAATGAGTATATGTATATATCTCTCTTTATCTTTAAAAATACATCCATAAAAAAGTCCATAAGGCACATATCTTTCAGCAAATTAAAATAAAGTTAATCAATAATAGACAACCACAAGAAAGATTTGATGAGCAATTAATGAATGTCCTATTAAATAGAATGGATATGAACATATCCTCTAAAATCAATAAAATATATAAACCACTTTAAAAACAAGCCATATATAATTCATAAAAAATAATCAAAGCAATGATGAAAGAAACACTAACAGTGCTTAATTCATTAATAAAAAACTAGCAAGCAACCAGTGCATAAATCTATTAATATAAATATCTACAGCAGCGTATAGTTAAGTTGTGTATTTATTTACCCATCTCATCGTACACCTGAAGACTCGTAAGGTATTTTTTACCATTTTTACTCTTCTAAGTACTTTTTACTTTTCCAAGCTTTTTACTACTTGTTAATGCCCTTGTTTAGTTATATTTTTAAGAAGTATTCTTTTTAATATTTTGCAATGCATTGATATTGTCCTCTTTGTTTTTAAGTGTATTTGGTTCATATGGACCTTTCTTCACTTTCTTAAGCACTTTACAATTTGTCAATGCCCTTGTTTTTAGAATATTTCTTCATGTAATACTTTTTTTGCTGTTTAGTAATGTTGGTATATATGGGTTTTTTCAACATTACAGGTTGTTATATATTTTATTTTTTTATCCACATATCAGTTTAACTTTTAAGTAAATCTTGCCCATATGGATCTATTTCACATATTTTGCTCCACCACCCACACATTAATTTATGTATAGATATATATATTAACTATATATATATATATGTATATACATATATCCCCCCTTTTTTCACTCATTTAGGATATCTATATTGTTTAATAGATTTATGAATTGGTTGCTTGAAGGGATGTTTTATGCCTCAAATAATCTTTCAGAGTTTTTTTAAAAAAAATTTCTTGGTATTGTTTTCATCATTGCTCAGATGAATTACATATGGTTGGTTTTAGAGTGTCTTATATGTTTTATTTTAGAAGACATGTAGGGTATGCATTAATTGCCAATCAAATCTTTCCTGTGTTATCTATTATTTATTAATTTTAACTTGTTGAAAGAGATATGGTTTTATGGATTTTTGTATTATATTGATTCATAAATTTTCATATCTTGCTAAATGTATTTTTTTAGATATAGGTATGAGTATATGTATTTTAATAAATTTTTATGCGTTTTTATGAGTAATTTTATGGTTTACATATATTGAATGCATATTTATGTCTCAGCAATGGTGAACATATCTATATTTATTAATATATTTTATATTGTGTCATAATTTTATTCTGGGTATAATTTTTCTTTGCTGTTATTTATAAATCAAGTTTTTTATGTTAATTTACATGTTCATTGATCTATTTATGTTTATATATGTAATTTATAGACTCCTGATGCAGGCCAGGTAGGCCGAAACATGTACATGTCGGGTCATTGAGTCATTGAACGAATTTATGAGTTTTTGGATGAATAAAGGCATTTGGATTCATCAGATAAGTTGAAAGACACTTTTTTGTGCACCATTCTAATTGGGACAATTCCATTCTGGTTCTGTGCTCTAGAAAGAGGCATAGCCAGTAGAAGAAAGAAGGTGTTGATGCCCCTGTACAGGTTGTTGATGAGGCCCCACTTGGAGTATTGTGTTCAATTTTTAGAGACCGTATCTGGCAAAGGAGATAAGAAGACTTGAAGCGGTCCAGAGGAAGATGACTAAATGGTAGGAGGTTTGTGCCAAAAGACATTTGAGGAGAGACTGGAAGCCCTGAAGTCCCTAGAGAAAAGGATGAACAGGGGAGATATGATTCAGACGTTCAAAATCTTTTCCAGAGAAAGGAAAATAGTAAAACCAGAGGGCACAATCTGAGGTTGGGGGGGGGGGAGGGTGGTAGACTCAAGAGTAATGTTAGGAAATTCTTCTTTACAGAGAGGGTGGTTGATGCCTAGAAATGCGCTCCCAAGGGAGGTGGTGGAGAGGAAAATGGTGACAGAGAAAAGCATGGGATAAACACAGGATCTCTAATCAGAAAATAATGGTATACAGTTGACTCCTCTTAAGTGTAATACAGGCCCCTGGACCGCCACATGCGCTTAATCGGGGAACCACTTTTTAGTTTTGAAAAATCACAGTACGCTATAGTCAAATGCAATAAAACTTTTATTCTGCAAAAAACACACTTTATACAATTTAACATGATTCAGTTTTAGAAACAGCACTGTTCTGTCTAATGCAATACACTGTCAACTTTTTTAAACCAACATTTTCTACTGAAATAATCAGTCATTGTTGTCTGCACGCAGATTGCACGATTCAGGCTGTGTATCTGCCTGCTGATGCTGTAAAACTGTCCATAGTTGTGACATCCATTTATCTCCAGATAACAACGCAGCATGTGTAGGGACTTCAGCATATCCGAGAAGGAAACAGTCTCTTCAGGTGTTTCATTAGTCGTGATGAGCACAACAGTGTCTCCATCCTCATCAGACTTATGGTTGTCTGCAGTGTCCTTTATGATGGAATTAGTGCTGTCAGATGATGTGGGCACATTATTGTCAACGGCGACATACAGCTCAAGCTCTTGTGGCAAGAGTCCAACTGGGAGTTCAATGGATGAAGTGTCAGCTTCAGTTGTCTCATCAGATGCGTGAAATCGATGATGAGATTTGACTCCACGCCTTCTGTACCATGTGAAGAGAGTCGAGCACCGTCATTTTTCTTGCGAGCTCAGCTGTTCGGAGGCTGGATTCCGTGCTTGCTGCAACAATCACTGCCATCACATATCTTAAGACGAGCGGCCTGTAATGACGTTTGAAGTTGACGATTATCCCCTGGTCCATCGGTTGGATCAAAGAGGGCTGTGTTTGGTGGCAGAAACACGAGTTTGATGTTGGTTAGTCTTACATCATTGCTGTGTGCTGCACAGTTATCACACTGTGCCTCCTAATCTTTCTCTTCAGATTGTCAAGCTTCTGCAACCATTCAATCCACAGTGTCACCATCATCCATGCATTTTTGTTGCTTTTATATTCAACAGGCAGGTGTTTAATGTTTTTGAAGCACTGAGGATTTCGATTCTTCCCAATCACTAGTGGCTCGAGCTTTTTACTACCATCCATATTGTAACTGAGCAGCAATGTCAATCATTCCTTTGGCACCTTAAAGCCAACAGTTTTGCTGCGTTTGAAAGCCAATGTTCCATCAGTGTGGACGCAGCAGCAACCAATGACCAACTGGAATCACTATGAGTCAAAATACCAGGAATAAACGGAACCGAGATAGATGGGACTGTACTACCGTCCACCTGGGCAAACTGAAGCAAATGATACAGAAATGGAAGCCGAGTTGTGGCGGGAATGCAAGAACACTAACACCATAGTTATGGGAGATTTAGCTATCCTGGGATAGACTGGAGTCTTGGAATTTCAAAATATACAAAGGAAACGGAGTTCCTGGAGGCTGTGCGGGACTGCTTCATGGAACAACTTATCAAGGGATGAGAGGGTCAGCGATTCTGGATCTAATCCTCAACGGGCTGAAGAGACCTGCAAAAGGAGTGGAAGTAGTGGGACCATTAGGTAACAGTGACCACAACATGATCCAGTTCAAAGTAGAAGTAAGATTACCAAAGGGAAAAAGAACCAATGCAAAAATTCAAGAAAGGGGACTATGATGCCATGAGAAAAATGGTGAAAAAACCCCTCAAAAACAGCTCCAAGAAAACGCAGACTGTGGAGCAAGCCTGGTCCTTATTCAAAGACATGGTAAACAAGGCGCAAAACTTGTATATACCCAGATTTAAGAAAGGATGCAAAAAGAATCGAACGAAAGACCCGGCATTGATGACCAATGAAGTAAAGAAAGTCATAGGAGACTAGAAGAGGTCATTTCGGAAGTGGCAATAGGACAAAACCGAAGAGAATTGGAAAGAGCACAGGAAGCAACAAAAAATAATGTCACCAAGTGGTCAGAAAAGCAAAGAAAAAATACGAAGAGAGACTAGCCAAGGAAGCACAAAATTTTAAACCATTCTTCCGATATGTGAAAGGAAAGTAGCCGGCGAGGGAGGAGGTGGGACCTCTGGATGAGGGAGACAGGAAGGGAGTGGTGAAGGAGGAAAAAGAAGTGGTTGACAGACTAAACATGTTCTTCTTGTCGGTCTTTACAAGAGAAGACACATCCAACGTGCAGAAACCAGAATAAATCTTCAAGGGAGATCAAGAGGGAAAATTATCATGCATGGAGGTAAGTAGGGTCAGAACTGTTGAAGAATGTAAAGATCTGCAAAGGGACCTGAACAAACTGACAGAAAAAATTGTTTTTTCCCAAATTTCAGAATTCATTGAAAAAACAAACATTTTACACCCTAACCAGACAGGCTTCAGACAACATCATTTGACAGAACACTCATTGATAGATATGTCAACAGTCATCCACTATCATTTGGATCACCATAATTCCATTCTTTTAGTATCACTCGATCTATTACATTAAGTTTTAAGTTTTAAGTTTATTAGGATTTTATATACCGCCTATCAAGGTTTTCTAAGCGGTTTTACAATCAGGTACTCAAGCATTTTCCCTATCTGTCCCGGTGGGCTCACAATCTATCTAACGTACCTGGGGTTATGGAGGATTAAGTGACTTGCCCAGGGTCACAAGGAGCAGCACGGGGTTTGAACCCACAACCCCAGGGTGCTGAGGCTGTAGCTTCAACCACCGCGCCACACATTAGTTGGTACTACTCTTCAAGCAGTAACTTCCATCAAGATACTGGGGGTTATTTTCAATCAGAAACTATCTTTTCATGAACGTATTAGCAGTGTAGTCAAATCTACATTCTTTAGCCTAAGACAAATCTGTTCGGTATCTAAATGGTTAGAACCCAAATCGGGGTTTGAACCCACAACCCCAGGGTGCTGAGGCTGTAGCTTCAACCACCGCGCCACACATTAGTTGGTACTACTCTTCAAGCAGTAACTTCCATCAAGATACTGGGGGTTATTTTCAATCAGAAACTATCTTTTCATGAACGTATTAGCAGTGTAGTCAAATCTACATTCTTTAGCCTAAGACAAATCTGTTCGGTATCTAAATGGTTAGAACCCAAATCGCTTAATATTTTGATCCATTCGCTGGTCATATCTAGAATTGACTACTGCAATGCTCTTTTCATAGGACTCCCTCAGAAAGAAATCAGATGGTTACAGCTTATTCAAAATGCTTCCATCAAACTTATATGAAAGCCAAAAAAAATTGACCACGTCACCCCACTTCTTGAAAAATCTCATTGGCTTCCGGTAGCACACCTAATAAATTACAAGATCTGCTTATAAAACCCTGGCCTTTATTGAGCGTGTTCTAATACCCTATATTCCTGCCCGATGACTCAGATCTAACAACCAACACTTGCTAGTTATTCCAACTCTGAAATCTATCAATACCCGGTGGCAATACATTTTTTCTGTTGTTGCTCCGCAATTGTGGAATTCTTTACCAACATATATAAGGGAGGATCGTCTTATTGACAGATTTAAAAACAAATTGAAATGCTTTCTTTTTAAAGATGCTTTTAACTGCTAATCTATTTTTAGAATTTAATCACTTTTTAAATTTTAGCCAGACTGTTAGCATTGTCATTTCCCTCCCTATCGTTCTTCCCCTATTTGTTCACCTTTACTATTATATATTGTATTTCTTCCCCCATTTTTCCTTTAGGGTCTGTTTTTGTCTATTGTTTGGTGTATATTAATGAGGTTGTCCCCCTGAATTGACAAACGTCTTTATATGATTTTAGACTTGTACATCGCTTTGTATTATGATTAAGCGATTCATTAAATTTTAATAAAACTTGAAACTTGATTAGAAGGTAACCTGATATCCAAGATGTTTAAAACAAGCAGGCCTCAAAGATAGGAAGAGAAATTCTGCAATCTAACCCCTCCACATTCCACAGATAGTCTCCATGGCAACTGTCCTGGACTTGGCTAAAGGTCAGCTAGGTCAACCTCCACATGTTTGGAAATCCAGATGAAGTGTGGGCAAAGTCTAAACCTTTATAAGTTTTTAGAACATTTCCTGTTTGATCATCAACACCACCACCCACAAAGGTGAAACTGCTTCCAGAACTGGAATAAAACTTGTACTTTATTTCATTAAATCTGGACAAGATGTATGACCCGACATTGATGTGTTTCGGCTCTTGCCTGCTTCAGGGGTTTTTGTTCTCTTTAAAATAATGCATCCAAGTGTAGTAAAAAATCCGATGTAGCATGTATACTCCTCACTCCAGCGTTAAACTCTCCAAAAACAACCGATGCTGCGTTAACGCTGGAGTGAGGAGTATACATGCTACATCGGATTTTTTACTACACTTGGATGCATTATTTTAAAGAGAGCAAAGACCCCTGAGGCAGGCAAGAGCTGAAACGCTGTCAGTGTCTGGTCATATATCTTATCCAGATTTAATGTAATAAAGTACAAGTTTTATTCCGGTTCTGGAAGCAGTTTCACCTTTGTGGGTGATGTTGTTATTGGTTGTACTTTTGGACTCCCTTTCTCTGTTCCCTGTTTATCACCTATACATTCATGCAATTGGTCACCTTTCATTTTTTTCTTAGATGCAAGGCATACATACATACAAACATACATTCATTCATATTTCACATATCCAATAATTATTAAAGCACATTTTAACATACAGGCTTCCTTCTCTACCACTAATGGAATGCAACTAGACCAAAGGTCAGAGGCCCTCCTACCAGTCTCTTAGGTATAGCAGTTTAAACACAGAACACAAAAAAATCCCAGAAGGCGGGAAACTGAAGTTTGTTCTGGTTAAACAAAGAGAAGGAGAAAGAACTCTTATAATTTTAAGTCTTTACCTCTACAGATGTTTTATGCACTTAAGTTTTTCCTAAGTCCTGCTTAACCAGCAAGTTACACAATTATATTGTATATTATTATTATTCCTATGATTTTCTTACTATTAATTTCTTTTTTCAACTATATGATTTCCTGATCTTTTGTTAATTATCCTTATAAGGATCTTTTATTATGTTTGCTTATATATACACACTTTCTGCCCATGGAAAGGTCTCTGCCACATCCTGCTATTTACTGTTCACGCTAGACAGCACCACCTACCTCTTTCTTGGCTACTGTCATTTTAAATCTTTGGGCAGCTATCAGCGGCAACGTTCCTCCCTAAGCCAACAAAATGTTGGGAGAAATGTTGGTCTTGTCAGTAGAGGAAGTGGTAGAGATATGCCCTGGATACCCCCCCTTCTTTCTCTCTCTTCCTACTCCCTTTGCAGCAAGAGAGGAAATAGGAGACAGAGATGGAAACATGTTGTACATGGGGGTAGAGGAGAGAAAGTTAGGCATGCAGAAGATAGGAAAGCAGAAAAAAGAGAAACTGGAACCGACTTGATGGAAAAATAAAACTCCAGACAACAAAGGTAAAAAAGAAGCATTTTATTTTGAATTTATTGATTGAAATACAGTATTTTAGCTTTGGGAAAGAAAATGCATTTCTATTTTCCTCCAGTGTTACTCGCTGAGTTTAAATCATTGGGGTTCCTAGGGGTTTCGTCAGCCGTAAGCCTGAGGTCATTATGCCACTGTATAGATCCATGGTGAGGCCCCACCTGGAATATTGTATGCAATTCTGGAGGCCGCATTATCGCAAGGATGTGCTGAGACTGGAGTCGGTCCAGAGAATGGCCACCCGGATGGTCTCGGGACTTAAGATAAACTACAGCTATACTTGCTCGAGGAGCGCAGAGAGAGGGGAGACATGATCGAGACTTTCAAGTATCTCACAGGCCGCATTGAGGCGGAGGAAGATATCTTCTTTTTCAAGAGTCCCACGGCAACAAGGGGGCATCCATGGAAAATCAGGGGCGGGAAACTGTGCAGTGACACCAGGAAATTATTTTTCAATGAAAGGGTGGTTGATCGCTGGAATAGTCTTCCACTTCAGGTGATTGAGGCCAGCAGCGTGCCTGATTTTAAGGCCAAATGGGATCGACACGTGGGATCTATTCACAGGGTAATGGTAGGGGAGGCTCATTAGGTGGGCAGACTGGATGGGCTGTGGCCCTTATCTGCCGTCTATTTCTATGTTTCTACTTATTTTTGTTTTTAATTTGTGACACTTTGTTCTGTATTTGGTGAGGGTCTGGCTTAAAATGTATAAAATCATCTTTCTGCTTTGAGTGGGAAGATGGGCTGAAGAAAATTGACTGCAGGGATGGTGAGGGGACAGGGAAGAAAAATGCACTTCCCTGTGGGGATGGTGAGTGGATGAAGATGAATCTTTTTCTTTGTCCCCGCATTACTCTAGTTGGAAAGAGCTTCTGTGTACCAGATGATCTGAGCAAAACGTTCCAAATCAGCAAGGTTTACAATGGTACCAGATGCCAATTAAGGGCATATGAGAGGCCAGAGTCTCAAGAAGCTATTAAGTGAGAAACATAGTGAACGTCTCCCTGCTCATTCATGGCAGATCCCCAGCTTGGTGCTGAACTGCTGTAATGAGTGTGTTTATTTAATTGGGTAGGATTTCTGAATGGAAAAGGGAGAAACACGCCTGAAGATTTAGGGATTAACCAAGGACAGTAATTTCCCTCACACTGCTAGAAAAATAATGCAAGGAAATAAACTTTATAAAGGTTAATTTAAAAAGATAAGAACATAAGAATAACCATACTGGAGGGGGGTTGGAAGGAGGGAAAGACAGACTATAAAATTTATATTGTGCATATATGAAGAATGAATGCAATAAATGGTAGTACAATTTGTGCTATTATTATGGGAGTGGGGTTTGAGGTGGAGCCTTGACGGGTCTAGGGTACAACATTTAATCCCCCCTCTCCAAACAAAAAAGTGTTCTGCTGCTGTCTTCCCTCTTTGTCCTCTTCTTTCTCCCAATTTTCCACTATTGCTGAAGTTGCATGTCATAAATTTATTTATTTTTATTCTACCTTTCTTATTGTAACCACTCCCCTTTCCATTTTTAAAATTTTCCAAAGTTTAGCTTTCTATCTGCTCAATGATGGAATGGCTATCTCTCTTCAAGTCTCTTCAATCATCATCCTGGCAGCCAGCAAGAAAGAGTTTGCTAAATCCTTAGTTTATGTGGATAACCACTTGCTTTGATGCAAAGCTTGTAACATCAAGGTAGATTTTTTCATGATTTTAATGAACTTTGTCCAGAACTTGTCCCTGAAACTGTTATGTAGAGTAGTTAGTTAACCGACACCCTTGGGAATTGATAGATGCTCGATAAATGTAGTTTCTAGTTGCTTGAGAGTTATTATTAAAAATAGGCCTAACTAATACTATATACCATACTATGCCATACTATAAACTGTTCCAGACAAACTACTGGACATGTGGTAGATGAAGCGTGGGCATACTCAAGTGTGGCGTGCCAAGTTTACACAGATTTCTGCCAGAAATTGATTTTATTTTCACTTTTATTTTACAGTATTTCATTTCATTTTTTTTGTTGTTGCTTGGAATTCCAGTTAACAGAATCTATACCCCCTTTCTTGCTTACTGCTGTCCCATTCTTAGGAACAATCATGTTGTAACGCCTACCCTTAATCACCCTTAGGTCTCCAGTGATTGTGCTGCACCCTGATGAGCTGGGAACTAAAGCTTATCCAGTCACAAAATTCCTGGGTATTGAAACAGCATCTCCCATTGTGCAGTCATCAGTGTAACAGAGCTAAGTTTCTCCTGGACTTGCATGAATCTGTTGTCTTTCTTGTTAGATCTCTTGTCCGTTTATTGTTTTTTGGGGTCTTTTTTTTAAATAAGTTTTTATTGATTTCCATTACTAATGAAAAGTACAACACAATATTCATATCAGTAACAATAACAACTAAGCACTTAAATTTGATCAATAGCATTGCAACAATATAAGCCCTCCCCCGCCCCACAATTACATCGAGGAATCACACTAAAGATATATCCCTCCACTTCCTCCCCTCCTGGATGTGCTCTCGTCCGCTTTTGATACAGTAGACCACATCCTTCTTTTGGAAAGATTAGAGGCTATTGGTATTACTGATTAGGTTCTTTCATGGTTTTGATCCTACTTCACTAATTGATCCTCGACAGTTTCTTTCAACAACTCTACTTCTGAAAGTTTCTCTACAACCTATGGCATTCCTCAAGGCTCCATTCTTTCACCACTTTTATTTAGCATCTTCCTGGACCCATTGATGACCCTCTGTCAATCCATCGGCTTTAATGCATTTGCTTACGTCGATGAAACTTTTGCACCCTTTAGATTCAGATAATCCCCTGGATGCCTTAGTAATCAACAAGAAACTAGAGTACTACCAATGGCTTGACATTAACAAACTGGCCCTCAACTTCACCAAATCGAATGTAATGTTTTTCCCCTGGAAAAACAGCCTTACATTCAATTCTCCAATCACTCTTAAGGGCAACTCACTTCAGGAGGTTACCACTATCAAGATTCTAGGGGTCATTTTTGATCATTTTTGATCAGAAGTTAACTTATCATGATAACATCAGTGCTGTCAAATCCTCTTTTTTCAGGTTACGACAAATCCGTTCCATTTCAAAATTTTTAGAACCCAAATCACTCCCTGGTAATTTCCAAAATTGATTACTGTAACGCTCTACTCATGGGAGCTTCCCAAAAGGAAATCTGACGCTTACAAATCATCTAAAATGCCTCTATCAAATTAACCATGAAAGCTAAGAAATTTGATCACGTTTCGCCTCTCCTAAAAAAAAAAAAAAGTTTATTGGCTCCCAGTATCCCATTGTATAACCTATAAAATATGTCTGCTTACTCTCAAGTCTCTCCTTTATCATGCCCCAGCCTTCATTGACAGACTCTTGATCCCGTATGCCCCGGCCAGAACACTTAGATCCACTTATTGACAGTCTCCTCCCTTAAAATCATCAATACACGTCACCAATACATTTTCTTGGTCACGGCGCCTCAAACATGGAACTCCCTATCCATTCACTTAAGGGAAGACCGCCTACTCAATAAATTTAAAAGCAAGTTAAAATGCTTTCTTTTTAAAGATGCTTTTGACGGCTAATGCTCCAGACTGGTTTTCCTCAGCGTTCACCGATCTCTGATCTACTTCAAGCCTTCTTGTGTTAACCCTTCCTATCGTTTATTCCCTATTTGTATTTCTTTCTATCAAAAATTGTATTTCCTTCCCTCTCTTTTCCCTTTGGTTGCATATGTCCTGTGTGTCACGTCTAAGCTAAATGTATCATTTCCCTGAAAGTTGTAATTTAGAAAAGGGTGCAAAAAGAATCAAACAAAAGACCCGGCGTGGATAACCAATGAAATTAAGAATGTGATAGGAGACAAGAAAAAATAATTCCGGAAGTGGAAAAAGGATAAAACCGAGGAAAATTGGAAAGAGCACAGGAAGCATCAAAAAGAATGTCACCGCGTGGTCAGAAAAGCTAAAAAAGAATATGAAGAGAGACTTGTCAGGGAGGCACAAAATTTTAAATCATTCTTCCGATATGTGAAAGGAAAGCAGCCGGCGAGGGAGGAGGTGGGACCTCTGGATGAGGGAGACAGGAAGGGAGTGGTGAAGGAGGAAGAAGAGTTGGCAGACAGACTAATCACATTCTTCTCGTCGGTCTTCACAAGAGAGGACACATCCAACGTGCCGGAACCGGAAAAAATCTTCAAGGGGGATCAAGAGGGAAAATTATCATGCATGGAGGTAAGCCTCGAAGACGTACTCAAGCAGATAGATAGATTAAAAACTGACAAATCTCCAGGCCCAGACGGAATCCACCCAAGAATACTGAAAGAGCTCAGAGACGAAACAGCGGAGTTACTGCAGCAGATTTGTAACCTATCCTTGAAAACAGGGGTAATCCCGGAGGACTGGAGGATAGCGAATGTTACACTTATCTTCAAAAAAGGATCGAGAGGCGACCCAGGGAACTACAGACAGTGAGCTTAACCTCAGTTCCAGGGAAGATGGCCGAATCATTGATGAAGGACAGTATCAATGAGCATATAGAAAAAAATAATCTGATGAGAACAAGCCAGCATGGTTTCTGTAAAGGAAGATCATGCCAAACGAACCTACTGCACTTCTTTGAGGGGATAAGCGAACAATTGGACATCATATATCTGGACTTCCAAAAAGCCTTCGACAAGGTACCCCATGAGCACCTACTAAGGAAACTGTGGAACCACGTGGTGGAAAGGAATGTGCACAGATGGATCAGAAATTGGCTGGCAACAGGAAACAGAGGGTAGGAGTAAAGGGACACTACTCTGACTGGAAAGGGGTCACGAGTGGCATCCCGCAGGGGTCAGTGCTGGGACCACTGCTGTTCAATATATTCATTAATGACCTGGAATCAGGGCCGAAGTGTGAAGTTATAAAATTCGCGGACGACACAAAACTCTCCAGTAGGGTTAAAACTGTTCAGGAATGTAAAGAACTACAAAGGGACCTGAACAAACTGAGTGAGTGGGCAAATAAATGGCAGATAAGCTTCAATGTAGAGAAATGTAAAGTTTTGCACATAGGGAAAGGAAACCCAATGTATAACTACATGATGGGTGAATGGTACTGGGGGAAGGCAACCTAGAAAAGGACTTGGGGGTTTTGGTGGATAAAACAATGAAGCCGGCGGCACAATGTGCAGCGGCCTCAAAGATGGCGAACAGAATATTGGGCATTATCAAAAAAGGTATCACTACCAGAACGAAGGAAGTTATCCTGCCACTGTATCGGGTGATGGTGCGCCCACATCTGGAGTACTGCGTTCAATACTGGTCGCTGTACCTTAAGAAGGATATGGCGATACTCGAGAGGGTCCAGAGAAGAGCAACAAGGATGATAAAAGACATGGAAAACCTTTCATATGCTGAAAGACTAGAGAAGCTGGGGCTCTTTTCCCTGGAAAAACAGAGACTTCGAGGGGACATGATCAAGTTTCAAGTTTTATTATTTTTAATATACCGACCATCAACAAGTATCTGGCCGGTTTACAATGCTAGGATAAGATAAAGAATTAAAATAATACTTATGAAAGGGGGAAAAGTGCACATTAAAGACGTTTTACAAATACAAACATGTAAGTGGGGGTTGAAGGAGAAAAGGGGTGTAGAAATACATTGTTAGGAGTGGAAAGTAAAAAAAAATAATTTTTTTTTAGGTTGAAAAGAGAAGGAAAGGGATGAAACATTAGGAATTGGGTCGCTTCTTAAAAGCGGTTGGTGGACTTAATGTTGAGAAATTTAGGAGCTGTGGAAAACATTTAGAAATCAGAACGTTTTTAGTTTAGTGTTGAATTTATCAAGGAGATTTTCATGGCGGAGTTGTGATGGCAAAGCATTCCATAAAGTTGGGGCAACTACAGAGAAGTTGATTTTCCTGGTGAAATAAAATTCTTTAATAGAGGGAACAGATAATAGGTTCTGATCTGCTGATCTAAGACGGACAGAACAGACGGACAGAAAGGGATGAAGAATTTGTCCAGGAATGATGGAAGACGCAAGAGTTTGATTTTAAAGACTAGCATAAGTGTTTTATAGGTAATACGGTGTATGATAGGTAGCCAGTGGGCTTCTTTCAGAAGGGGGGTAACATGATCATATTTCCCTAACTTATGTATGAGTTTTATTGCCGTATTTTGGATGAGCTGTAGACATCGTAATTCTTTTTGGGGGATTCCGTTATAAAGAGAGTTGCAGTAATCAAGATGAGAGAGAACTAATGAATGAACAAGGGTTGTAATAGCTTTAGTTTCGAGGATAGAAGTTAAAGAGCGAATAAGCCGGAGTTTATAAAAGCAGATTTTTACCACAGAACTAATCTGATCATGAAAAGTTAAATCTTTATCTATGATTATGCCATGTAGTTTTATTTTTGTTTCCATTTTTACAGGATAAGATTTAATGAGGATCTTTCCTTTTATTATTTTGTTCTTGATTGGAAAAAGTAAACACAGGCTTTATTGATGTTGAGGGAGAGTTTGTTTGCGTGAAGCCAATTACTGATTTTTGTCCAGTTTGGTGTTAATTTCTTGAATTTCGGATATGTTTAAAGAATCAATAGGGTTGAATGTCATCTGCATATGCGAAAATCGTGAAACCGATAGACTGAGCTAAAGTAAGGAGAAGAGCAATAAAGATATTAAATAGTAAGGGAGAAAGAATAGAGCCTTGTGGGACATGAAAGGCATAGAGAAGGTAGAGAGGGATAGATTCTTCAGACTAGCAGGGGCAACAAAAACAAGAGGGCATTCAGAAAAATTGAAAGGAGACAGATTCAGAACAAATGCTAGAAAGTTCTTCTTCACTCAGAGGGTGGTGGACACCTGGAATGCGCTTCCAGAGGAGGTGGTAGGACAGAGTACGATTTTGGGTTTCAAAATGGGATTGGATGATTTCCTGAAGGAAAAGGGGATTGAAGGGTATAGATAGAGGGTTACTATACAGGATATTAAATGATTAGGGAATAAATAGTTTTAGGTAAAGGATCAATTACAGGTTATGGACCTGGGGGGCCCGCCGCGGGAGCGGCCTGCTGGGCATGATGGACCCATGGTCTGACTCGGCAGAGGCGATGCTTATGTTCTTATGATGGGTTACCCTTAACTGGGTTGGATAGAGCAAGGCAAAGCATATCTTTATTTATTTTTTTCCAGTTTGGAGCATACCCGAACATAACTGCCATTGTGTTGTCAGTTTCACAGAGTAATCCTGACAAAGGATCTTTCCCAAAAAGCTTGCAAAATGATGGTCCTATGAGCAAAGTTTAACACTTTGAATATCGCCATTCATGGCCACAATGTAGCAGTTTGTTTTAGGGCCCACCTGATGAGCTCACTCCACTCTGAGGTCCCAGGTGTTCAGGGACTGAGCAAGCCATACTTCCAGGAACACCAGCAGTAGAGTGGTATAGTGGTTAGAGCTCCTCAGCACCCTGAGGTTGTGGGTTGAAACTCCATGCTGCTCCCTGAGACCCAGTGCAAGTCACTTAATCCTCTGCTGCCCCAGGTGTATTAGATAAATTGTGAGCCCACTGGGCCAGACAGGGAAAAATGAGTATCTGAATAAATCTATGTAAACTGTTCTGAGCTCCCCTGGAAGAATGGTATAGAACAGTGGTTCCCAACCCTGTCCTGGAGGAACACCAGGCCAATTGGGTTTTCAGGCTAGCCCTAATGAATATGCATGAAGCAAATTTGCATGCCTATCACTTCCATCATATGCAAATCTCTCTCATGCATATTCATTAGGGCTAGCCTGAAAACCCGATTGGCCTGGTGTTCCTCCAGGACAGGGTTGAGAATCACTGGTATAGAATATTGAATGAATAAATAAATAAAGCAGTATACAAGTCCCAATCCTTTAATCCCTTCTATATTCTCCAGTGGTTCTAGTAAATCCACTAACTTGAAAAAGTTTACTTCTTTGAGACCTGTTTTCCAGGTCTTCTAGCTTGTCTTGGAAGTGCTGCTATGGGGCTTTTTTCAACTGGGTTTGACACTCCTCCACTGCACTTGCACAGTTCTCCAACTCGTTAGTTCTTTGTTGAAAAGTGGCAAAGTCGTAACTTGTCATCTAACTTTACTGAATGTGTTCCAGTTTAGCATCGTATTGGGAGCAACCCTTTCTCCAGCATGGATTCCAGTGCATTTGTCACCTCTACCACTCATGCCAAACTGTTTGATTGGTAGGACTGTGGGGGAGCTGCCATCTTCTCATCCATGGGTCTAGCACGCTCGCTCCCAGTTTTTCTTTTGTATTTTTGCACTCTTTGTTTCCATTGCAGTTCACATAATTTTTTGCATTAATTGGAGATCAGATGATAGTCTTTATTTTGGAGATTTTAGGCAGATGGTAGGAGAAGCTCCACTCAATGGCTTTTCCTGATATTGCCTTAATTTCCTCCTCTCTATGATATATTTGATCTGCTAAGAATCGTAAATCTATTATCTTCAAAACTGTGTTTCTTAAGAGCAGAAGGTTCAACCAGGGGTTTCTCCTTTTTTTTTTTTTTTTTTAAATTGCACACTTTTTTAAATTGCTCTTAGTCTTTTATTAAAGCTTCTCTTTGTTTTCCCAATATAAATTAATTTGTAAAGACATAAAGCTTGTTAAATCACTCTTTCAGTCATGCAGTTTGAAAATTGTTCAAATATTGTAATTCTTTTGTATTGGGATTACAAAGAAAACTTAGTTTGCAGATTGACAGAACAAACCAAGCAATTGCCACATGGAAAGTATCCTTTTAAACCTCTTTTAGATGAAATTTTGATAGGTGGCAGTGCTGATGGGCCAGGTAGTTCTTTGATTCCTATTTTTATAAGCAACCAAAGGATTCTGTTCTGCAAAGGACTCTAGACATGTGTTGATGCTTTTTCAAAATAGACAATTGCCCAGATTCTATATATGATGTATGTTGCATATGAAAATTTGGACATGCACAATTTGAATAATGAGCCAATTAGTGCTAATAATTGGCTACTAACAATCATGCGCATCTTGCTACGTGCTATTTTATAAGGATTCACACACACATCTTTTAGCTTGTAACTGAAAAGAGAGCATGGCTTTGGTAGAGGAATGGGTAAGTCCTGGGCATTCACTAAAGATGCACACATTATTATGGAATATGGGGGATCCAAACTTAACCAGGTTTCAGTAGGTATATATCTTTGTGCCCAAAAGATGGGTGCAGATCCTGGTGCTATGTGCTTTTCTAGAAATGGTGCCAATTTCAGAGCACCGTTAATAGAATAGCATTCAGAATGCAATTTTGTGTCCAAATTTGGGCGCCATTTACTGAATGTAGCCTGTTATCTTTTGAAGGCTGGTAGAATTGTTAGTGCTCTAGAATTCAATCTTCTTTCCTTTTTTTCTTTTGTCTTCAAAAGGAGAATCCTGCGGTAAGCCATTTTAATTCTCTTTATATTTTGCAGCTCTTACTTCTCTGGTGTTGTACTGCATGCAGCGTGTGTATACTTGGATTAGTTTAATTTGTGTATATATATTTCTAGTTTTAATTTGTTGTCACTTATTCTGTACTCTCTGATGGTCTATTTATGTTCTCAGTATGTGAGTGAGACCAGGTATTCTGTTGGCATGGAAATTCTATGTAGGGCTGTTTAGTAATCTGGTTTGATTATTTTTCCAAGTAGGTGTATCGATGATCTAGACTAGTTTATTTCAAAACAGTGCGACAGTCTTGCAAGGTTCTTGCTGCCAAATAAGGGCTTTTTTCTTTTATAGGACAGCTTGAACACTGTAATTTTGAAAAACACAGACATCAGGGTTATAACAAGTGGGGATTGATCCTGCCCTTGTCACCCTTGACCCCTGGAGTGAATTGGTGTTATGCATATGGGCTGACTTGCTAGTAAGGAGTTGATGTAGTGGGAGTTCTGAGGTGGGGAATGCCTTAAGCCAGTCCTTTTATTATCCCAGGACAAGCAGGCAGCATATTCTTGCATATGGGTGACGTCATCCATTAGTTGCTTCCATCTTTGTTTCCAACCTGTCACAAGCATCTCAAGCTTCGGCCCTTTCAGCTACAGAGATTGCATTGCATTTCAAGCAGAAAATAGTCATATAGAGATTCCTGCTCTAATACTCATGATTTTTTGATCATGAATTTTGATGTTCCTGTATCAGCGTGTTTAGCAGACTTTCATTGGGGTTCTTTTTAAAATACTGGATTGGTTTCAGTTTAAAACTATATGCAAAATACTCCAAATCATCTTGTTCATTAGATTCTTGCTTTTCAGTTATGAGAGCCTTACTTTTCAAAAAGATCTTTTCAATTGGTTAAACCATAGTCTGATGACAAAAAGTAAAGGGCATATTGTGATTATTCCACTTGTTAAAAATTCAAATATTCCCCCGTCAGATGTTAGCAATTATAGGCCAGTAGCTTCAATACCTTTCATTGTGAAATTTATGGAGGGAATAGTAAACCAAAAAACAATGTAAAAACTGCAGAAGATGTACAAGATGCAGGCGGTGTTTATTTAAACGATCAAATTACATTAAAATATACAACCTTATTACCAACCAGGGGACCCGACACGGTCCGTGTATCGGACAACATCTTCTGCAGTTTTTACGTTGTTTTTTGCTTGCTGCTTACTTCACTGCAGACCACGTTGGGATTCTCTTTTGTGCTTCGGGAATAATAAACCATCAATTATTGGACTATTTGAATTTGTTCCCTTTCCTACATGAGTCACAGTTAGATTTTCAACCTTTGCACAGTACTGAGACTTTAATTGTCTCGCTCTTGAATTATATATATACTTGGTTTAGTAAAGGTACTGGAGTGCTTTTACTGCAATTTGATCTTAGTTCAGCTTTTGATCTTGTAGGTTATGATATCTTACTAGATTGTTTGGATATGATGGGAATTATAGGGAAGGTACTTTCTTGGTTTCAAGATTTTTAAAAATCTTGTACGAATTGGGTATATTTTAATGGTTCATACTCAAATAGATGGTGTATGAACAATGGGAGCAACAGGAACTACAACAGAGAAGTACTGAAGGACCAGTTCCGGATGCTTGGAAGGAAGCTGAAGACCAGAACGCAGAGGATAGCATTCTCCGAGATCCTGCTGGTACCCAGGGCAGACGAGAAGAGGCAGAAGGATCTGCAAGCAGTCAACAGGTAGATGCAGTGGTGGTGTGAGGAAGAATAATTCCACTTTGTGCGCAACTGGACGATGTTCTGGGGGAAGAGAAAGCTATTCAGGAAGGACAGACTCCACCTCAGCGGAGACGGAACGAGGCTACTTGCAAGCAACATCAAGAGAGAAGTTGAGAAGTTTTTAAACTAGGAAGAAGGGGAAAGCCGATAGTTGACCGAGAGAGAGAGTCAATGGTTCGGGAACCGGTATACCTGGAGGATACCATGCAGGAAGATAGAGGGGAAGACTCAATGGATCATAGGCAAGACAGACCGAAAGGGACACAAGAGGGAAGGAAATGCCAAAAAGGAACAGGCCGCAAACTCAAGTGTATGTACTCAAACGCAAGGAGCCTAGAAATAAGATGGGTGAATTAGAAGCTATGGCACCAAAAGATAACATTGACATCATAGGCATCACAGAAATGTGGTGGACTGAGGAAAATGTCTGGGACACTGTGCTACCGGGATACAAACTATACCGCAGAGACAGAATGGCTCAAGGTGGGGGCATTGCCATATATGTCAAAGAGGGAATTGAATCTACTGGAGAGAACACGCCACAACCGACGGATAAGTTAAATTCCCTATGGGTCAAAATTTTAGGAACAAATGGACTGGAAACGAAGATCGGCATCTACTACGGACCCCCAGGGCAGTCTGAAGAAATTGATGGAGAAATGATGGATGAGATTAAATGCAACTGCGAGAGAGGCAACGCAGTTATCATGGGCAACTTCAACTATCCGGGGATAGCCTGGAACCTAGGCACCTCCGGCTGCGTTAGGGGAGGCCAAGTTCCTGGATGCTGTAGGCGACTGCTTCCTGGAACAACTTGTCAAGGAAAATATAAGAGGAAATGAACAGATCAGAGAAGGTTATCATGCCGCTGTACCGGGCCATGGCGCGCTCTCACCTGGATTACTTCGTCCAGCACTGGTCGCCGTACATGAAGAAGGACACAGCACAGGGAGTGGCCAAGATGGCAGCGCTAACCTGGCAGCAGTAAGAACGCTCTCCGTGCTGTATTTTATACCTACTATACAGAATGCCGCACACCAAATGGAAGGGTAGTGTGAGGGCGCCTACCTCCTCAACTCCTTCGACTGCCTTTGTTCAGCACACTTTGAAGCAATGTCTGCCAGGAGTTTGCTTCTCTACGGGCGAGATAAGCCCCGCTTCGTTCCCGAGGGGAGAAGACTCAGTAACGCTGGGGCAGGAGAATTCTCTCTCTCCTCCACCGGTAGTCCCGCCTCCTTGTCCGGCTGATGCGGCTGCCCAGGAAATGGAAGGAAGGGAAGCCGAAGCTGCACCCTACTTGTCCATAGAGGAATGATCCTCTGCAGATGAGCTTCTGCCGATGCAGAACAGCTTAGGGGGTTCTACCCTTGCGACAGAGGACACTCTAACAACTATCCTCAAGATGCTCCAGAAGTTGGACGTGGCTACAACGAAAATGGCTCTTGGAGCAAAGTTAGATATTATCACAAAAAATTTTGAGCAAAACAAATTTGGAAACTTAAGAGCTCCATGAAAAACTTCAAATTGAGGTACAATCATTGTAAGAATATAAAGGTCTTGCAATAAAGGACAGTACATTATTACAACGTAAAATAGAAAATATTGAAAATTTCAACAGAATTTTGAACTTCCCGAGATCCCCTGGGATTTCTTCATATGATCTCTTTAAAAAAAATTTGGTAGAGATATTGAAATATTTTCCTGAGTTTATATCTCCATTGAATAAAATTTATTATCTACCTACTGTGATAAAAAATTCCCTGGAGATACAGGAAGGGAAAGAAGAGAAAAATATTCAACCTCAACTTGACTTGAATGAAATTGCGATATTAGAAGAATCTATCACCGAATCTACATTAAAGACAACATTATTAATATCATTTGTTTTCCAACAAGATCTGGATTCATTCATGAAATTATACTTTAAATTTTCCAAAAGTCTGTTTTACGGGAAAAGAATATGGGCATATTTAGATGTGACTAAAATCACTCAGGAGAGTACGTACAATTTTTATCCTTAAGGCAAGAGGTAATATCTTTAGGAGGAACTTTCCTTCTAGCTTACCCTTGTAAGTGTATAGTGAAATATGCTCAACATAAATATGTATTTTTTTCTGCCAGATCAATTAAAATCTTTTCTGGAGCTGAAAAAGATGGTTAGATAGAGTTGACACCAGTGTAAGGAATATTTAGCAACTTGCGTTAAAGCATTTCCTTTTTGTGTTTTCTTTATGTTGAAGAAAGATACTTTTCTTAATTCTGGATTTGACTCCCCCTCCATTATTTGGGGTCTAAGGAAGTGATTATAATTGCCTTAATATCAAAATCTTTGATTTAATGTTATATATTAACTGTATTCTGCTGTATTGCTTTAACAAAAAGTTTGTTTCTTGTAATGTTTTTGAAAAATGATAAAAAAACAAATTTTTTTTAAAAAAAGGAGGACATGGCACTACTCGAAAGGGTCTAGAGAAGAGCGACTAAAATGGTTAAAGGGCTGGAGGAGTTGCCGTACAGCGATAGATTAGAGAAACTGGGCCTCTTCTCCCTTGAAAAGAGGAGATTGAGAGGGGACATGATTGAAACATTCAAGATATTGAAGGGGGAATAGACTTAGTAGATAAAGACCGGTTGTTCACCCTCTCCAAGGTTGGAGAACGAGAGGGCACTCTGTAAAATTGAAAGGAGATAGATTCCGTACGAACATAAGGAAGTTCTTCTTCACCCAGAGAGTGGTAGAAAACTGGAATGCTCGCCCAGAGTCTGTCTTAGGGGAAAACACCCTCCAGGGATTCAAGACAAAGTTGGACAAGTTCTGGCTCAACTGGAAAGTACGCAGGTGAGGCTGGAGTCATTTAAAGCACTAGTCTTTGACCTAGGGGCTGCTGCGTGAGCGGACTGCTGGGCAAGATGGACCACTGGTCTGACCCAGCAGCGGCAATTCTTATGTTCTTATGGAGTAATTCATGTGCGGTTCAACAGGGTTCACCACTGTCTCCTGCATTCTTTAATATTTATCCGGCCTTTTTAACTCAGAGATTATTTTCATTCAGCTTGAAAATATTCAGCTCTGCTGATGACATTACTATTGCTGTTCCCATCAGTTCTTGTCTCTCAACTTCCAGGAATATTATTCAGGAAATTATTTTTACAGTGAATAATTGGATGGAGTATAAATTAAAACTTAATACTGATAAAACAAAATTTTTTTATGCCTCCCCTTCTAATAAAATGATAGAAAAAGAACTGCTTGTAGATGAGATAAACTACACTATCGATCCAGAAATTACAATTTTGGGTGTTTACTTTGAAACCATTTACAAGTGTCTTGGTTTAAAAAATCTTTCTTTACTCTTTGGAAGGTACATACGATTAAGTATTTTTTTAGTCTCATTGCATTTAGAATACTGGTCCAATCTTAGTATACTGGACTACTGTAATTCTGTTCATTTGACAGGTCTTCCGTCAAATTTGCACAGATTAAACAAAATCCAGAAGACGGCTGTGCCTCTAATTTTTGATTTAAAAAATCAGATCATGTTACTCCATACTACAGATAATTCCATTGGTTGCCTTTTGAAGCCAGGATTTGGTTTAAATTTGTGATGCTCTGTTATAAAGTTGTATATGGTCAGACAATTGGTTATTTACTAGAACAATTTACATTTTTTAAGTTGATTTGTCCACTAAGGATAACTTCATTGTTTGTGTTCCCTCCAGTATGAGGATGTCTTTACAATAAATTTTTGCATCGAACAATTGCATATCAGGCTGCTTGTTGGGATTCGGAATTGCATATTTTGTTTTCTTCTTCAATTTCATATATGAATTTCTGAAAACTATTAAAGGCATGTCTTTAATTGTAAAATTCTTAGGAAACTAAGGAAGATGATATTTGTCATATTTCATTGTGATATACAGTCTCTTGATGTAACACGCATTGATCGGGAAGGTATTGCAATCTAGAAATGTATTTTAATGTAATGGAGCCCCAATGCGGACAGCTGCAAAAGCGCTGTTGCACTTTGACTTTAGAAAGTTCGTGACTGACCGAACTGTGCATGCGCGAGTGCCTTCCCACCTAACGTAGGCATGTGTCTCCTCAGTTCTGTTTTCTGTGGAGCTACAAAGTCGTGTGTTGAACATTCTGCGTTTGATTTTTGCCTTCCCACTCACAAAATTAATGTTCTTTCTTTCTTTTTCATTAGTTTTTACTTTCTTTAATAAATAGTAAAACAAACAACAACTTTACGTTTCTTTTCTTTTTTCTATTTAGCAGTTTTTGACGGTGGGGCCTCCGCCTCAGCTCTCCGGTTTTGATTTGGCTAAGACAGTTTTTCCTCCCATGTCCCACCCATTAACAGGCAGTGCACTATTTCTCTTATTGATCCCCACAAGTGGTGTATCCAGTGTCTGGGTCAAGACCATTGCGTTGAATCTTGTTCGTACTGCTCTACACTTCAGAAGTGTTCCATTAAAAATCGTCTTCAGCAGAAACAACTTTTCGGTACCACGGAGACATCACAGGTACCTTCAATACTATCTAAGCCCTCAACATCGAAGGCTTCACCATCATCTGAAGTACTTGCTTCCATGTCGGTGTCACAGACTGTAGCGTCAGGTAAGCCAGCTAAGAAGTCACCAGCTTCCCAGACGGGGTGTCAGGCCACAAAGGTACAGAGTCTAGTTGTACCGACCAGAGATCATTCATGTGGCTTGCTTCAACCTCAAGGGGTGCCATCTTCCTCGATGTCATCCTCTCCAGAGCGAGCTGCGGCACCATTGATGCTTTCTTTAAGTTGGAGTTTGGCGATATGTTCCAGATGATCACTCTCATGTCGACTCCTCTAGTACTGGCCCAGCCTGAGCATCGCTCCATTCAAGATGCAGGTACCATCACTGCTTCATTGGTACCGATCATCTTCATCAAGCCATGCTTCTCGGCATCGGTCTTCAAAACACCAATTTCCTTAACCAAATCATTGCTTCTCCAGGTATCACTATCCTTTACCGAAGAGTTACTCCTCAAAGCATTGGCCATCTTCACCCAAGCATCATACCTCAAGGTAACGATCAACTTCTTCGGAGCATACACATAAAAAGTGTCATTCTTCTGGGCATAGATCCAGTTATTGCAGACATTCGTCTCCACGTCTTCCATCTACCAAATCTGGCAAGCATTCTTCTAAGTCCATGCATATTTCTCCTTCATGCTTGGACAAGCGTAAGCGATCTGTCTCGTGTTCTTCATCGTGTAGGTACTTTACGGAGAGAGTAGTGGATGCCTGGAATGCGCTCCCGAGAGAGGTGGTGGATAGTAAAACTGTGACTGAGTTCAAAGAAGCGTGGGATGAACACAGAGGATTTAGAATCAGAAAATACTATTAAATATTGAACTGGGGCCAGTGCTGGGCGGACTTGCGCGGTCTGTGTCTGTGTATGGCCGTTTGGTGGGGGATGGGCTGGGGAGGGCTTCGGTGGCTGGGGGGTGTAGATGGGCTGGAGTGGGTCTTGGCGGAGATTTCGGCAGTTGGACCCAGGCACGGTACAGGGTAGAGCTTTGGATTCTTGCCCAGAAATAGCTAATAAGAAAAAAAATAAAAAATAAAAAAAAATTTAGATTAAATCAGGTTGGGCAGACTGGATGGACCATTCGGGTCTTTATCTGCCGTCATCTACTATGTTACTATTTTACAAACGTTTTGCTCAGTACCATTCTCCTTCCATTCCTGTGGATTCAGATCTACATCTCCAGTCTGTTCATGAGGTGTCTCCACAGTGGCGTACCTAGCATATGTGACACCCGGGGCCCATCATTTTTTGGCACCCCCCCATCTGTACGAAAAACATGATTTTTATTTTTAGTAACAATCCACACGTCACACATGAGTACCTAGGAAAAGGCAGTGAGCAGTACAACATCAATACACCCATTGTAAAACTAAACAAGCCAGACTAGTACATTAAATAACATTATTCGCTGACGACGCCAAACTATGTAATATGGTAAGCGAGAGCAATTTACAAGATAGTATAGCGCAGGACCTGCGTACATTGGAATGCTGGTCCTCAACCTGGCAGCTGGGCTTCAATGCTGGGAAGTGTAAGTCATGCACCTAGGTAGCAGAAACCCGTGCAGAACTTATACCTTGAACGGGGAGACCTTGACCAGGACTTCAGCGGAACGAGATTTAGGAGTAATCATTAGTGCAGACATGAAATCTGCCAGTCAGGTGGAGAAGGCTTCCTCAAGGGCAAGGCAGATGCTGGGTTGCATCCGTAGAAGTTTCGTCAGCAGAAAGCCTGCTGTCATAATGCCATTGTACAGGACCATGGTGAGATCTCATCTGGAATACTGCGTGCAATTCTGGAAGCCACATTACCGCAAAGACGTGCAGAGGGTCGAGTCGGTCCAAAGGATGGCCACCAGAATGGTCTCAGGGCTTAAAGGTACGAAGCAAGACTAAACAATTTGCAGCTCTACACTCTCGAGGAACGCAGGGAGAGGGGAGACATGATTGAGACGTTTAAATACGTCACCGGACGTATAGAAGTGGAAGATAACATTTTCCTTCTCAGAGGCCCCTCAACCACAAGGGGGCACCCGCTCAAACTCAAGGGCGGGAAATTTCACGGCGACACCAGGAAGTATTTCTTCACGGAGCGAGTGATTGATCAATGGAACAAGCTTCCAGTACAGGTAATCGAGGCCAGCAGCGTGCCAGATTTTAAGAATAAATGGGACGCCCATGTGGGATCCCTACGTGGGTCAGGGCAAAACATTGGCTAATCTTAAGGGGAGGGTCTATAGGGTGGGCAGACTTGATGGGCCTTGGCCCTTTTCTTCCGTCATCTTTCTATGTTTCTATCAATCCTACACCGTCAATCCTAACAGAAAACCATGTCTTTCGAACACACAGAACACAGAAAACACCTTTGCTTAGTATGGAATGTGTCATCACAAACTAACCCCTCCCCCCTTTTCAAAATTGTAGTGTGGATTCTAGCCACGGTGGTAACAGCTCTGACGCTCATAGAATTCTGGGCATCAGATCTGCTACCACCATGGCTGGTGCTAAAAAACGCTCCACAGTTTTGTAAAAGGGGGAATAAAATAGAAATACATAGACAAAGGTTAAATTGAACCAGAAAGAAGCTGGACTCTGCATACAATGCAACACCACAGAAACAGTGATACATGTCTCCTAAAGCAATAAATAAATATAAATTTTTTTTCTACCTTTGTCTTCTCTGGTTTCTGCTTTCCTCATCTTCTTGTTACTCTCTTCCTTCCATCCACTGTCTGCCATCTCTCTGCCCCTATATGGCATCTTCTCTCCTTCAGTGTCCCTTCCAGAAACTGTATGCCTCCCCCTTCCATCTCTCCTTTCACCCCCTTTGGTCTGGCATCTCTCTCCTCTCCTACCCTCTCCCACACCTCTCTTCTGCAATCCCTTTCTTCCCTCATTTTCCTTTTCAATTTATTTTCTGCATCCATCTAGATTACGTTCTTACTACCCTCTCATCAATTTCCTTTTTTATTGTCTACCTACAGCTAGCCACCTCTTTCCCTCACCCTCTCCAGTATTTCCCTAACTCAATCCTTTTCCCCCATCATGTGCCCTCCTTTTATTTATCCCCTCCTTCCATCATCTGCCCTCTTCTCTCTCCCCACTTCCATCATCTGCCCTTTTCTCTCTCCCCACTTCCATCATCTGCCCCTTCTCTCTCTTCCCCCACTTCCATCATTTGCCCTCTTCTCTCTACTTCCATCACCTGCCCCTTCCCTCTCTTTCCCCCCTCCTTCCATCATCTGCCCTCTTCTCTCTCCCCACTTCCATCATCTGCCCCTTCTCCCCACTTCCATCAGCATCTGCCCCCTTTCACTCCTTACAACCCAATTCCATGCAGTATCATTCCCCCTTATGTCTCTTTCCCTGCAATTCCATCAGCATCTGTCCCTTTCTTTCCCTCCACCACGCATCCATACCACTCTGACCCCCTTTCTCACCCTTCAGCATGATTCCATACCACTATGACCCCCCTTTGTCACCCTCCACCATGCATCCATATTACTCTGACCCCCTTTCTCACCCTTCAGCATGATTCCATACCACCCTGACTCCCCTTTGCAAATCTTCAGCATGATTCCCTATCACTCTGACCCCCTTTCTCACCCTTCAGCATGATTCCATACCACCCTGACTTCCCTTTGCCAATCTTCAGCATGATTCCCTATCACCCTGACCCCCCATTTGTCACCCTTCAGCATGATTCCATACCACCCTGACCCCTCTTTGTCACCCTTCAGCATGATTCCATACCACTCTGATCCCCCTTTGTCACCCTTCAGCGTGATTCCATACTACTCTGAGCCCCCTTTGTCACCCTTTAGCATGATTCCCTACCACCCTGACCCCCCTTTGTCACCCTTCAGCATGATTCCATACCACCCTGACCCCCCTTTGTCACCCTTCAGCGTAATTCCATACCACCCTGACCCCCCTTTGTCACCCTTCAGCGTGATTCCATACCACCCTGACCCCCCTTTGTCACCCTTCAGCGTGATTCATTATCACCCTGACCCCCCCTTTGTCACCCTTCAGCATGATTCCATACCACTCTGACCTCCTTTCTTTCTCCATCCCAAAGGTCCCGCGATGACTGCTTCTGCTCGGATGGAAGAGGTAAGTGACGTCTGAGGGGGCTGGCCCGGCAGACGCAGTTAGTTGCGGCAAGATCCCGCGATGACTGCGGCTGCCGATCCCCCCTGACGACACTTACCTCTTCCCAGTTATCGCGGGAACTTCTTCACTTCAGCGCGGCTGCTGACTCTGCTCTAAGTACAGCAGCCGCGTTGAAGTGCCGTTTGAAGCAGCACTGGAGGTTCCGGATCCGGCTGGTTGTGCACTCCCTTGGAGCGTGCACCCGGGGCGGACGCCCCCCCCCCCCCTTGGTACGCCACTGTGTCTCCATCTTCTATGGAAGCTTACAGTTCCCAGGTAGAACATTCTCCTCGCTCTACATCCCATAGGGAGCCCTCTCCTTCTGAATCAGTATCTTTTACACGTTTCATCAGAGCTAGTAGTAAAATTGGAGGCAGATTCCAAATATTCAAAGGAGTATATGAAGACCATGGATATCAAACATCCTCCTAAGGAACTACCCAAGCTTCCTTTAGATGGTATCATAGTAACATAGTAATATAGTAGATGACGGCAGATAAAGACCCGAATGGTCCATCCAGTCTGCCCAACCTGATTCAATTTAAATTTTTTTAAATTTTTTCTTCTTAGCTATTTCTGGGTAAGAATCCAAAAGCTCTACCCGGTACTGTGCTTGGGTTCCAACTGCTGAAGTCTCCATCAAAGCTCACTCCAGCCCATCTACACCCTCAACCAAAAGGCCATATACAGACACATACCGTGTAAGTCTGCCCATTAATGGCCTTAGTTCTTCAATATTTACTATTATTTTCAGATTCTAGATCCTTTGTGTTCATCCCACGCTTCTTTGAACTCTGTCATCATTTTCCTCTCTACCACCTCTCTCGGGAGTGAAATTCCAGGCATCCACCACCCTCTCCATAAAGTAACATTCCTAACATTGCTCTTGAATCTAATCACGACTGCCCGTACGCGTAAGTGCCTTCCCGCCTGCCATCCTAAAAGAAACTCTTTGTAAGAATTGGGATTCCTCTTATTCTGTACCAGCTGCTCCCAGAAAGCTTGACTCTCAATATAGGATCAACCCTATTACTGGTTTCGACAAGCCTCAGCTCTCTCACTAGTCTCTTATAGTGGAGTTCGCTCTTAAGAAATCTGCTCCTTCTAAAATCTACGCTACTGTCCGTTCAGGATGTGAGGATCGATCAATGGACAGGTTTGGTAGACGTCTCTACCAGAATTCCAAGCTCACTAATAGAGTCATGTATTACAACTTTTATTTGACTTATTATTTGAAGTATACTTCCCCCTCCGTATTAGCGAATTCCGTATCTAGGGATTCGCTTATTCGCGGTTTTTAAACCTAAAAATACTTTTTATTTTCTCGAGCTATTTTAAGCCCTGAAAGCCCCCACTTAAGCATTACCTGATGGTCTAGCGGTTTTTCGGGGCAGGAGCAATCTTCCCATGCTCCTGTCCCGTGCAGATCGCTCACAGGAAATGGCTCGAGAGATTATGGGAGCTCAAGGCAGCCATTTCCTGTGAGTGATCTGCACAGGGCAGGAGCATGGGAAGATCTCTCCTGCCTAAAAACCCTCTAGACCAGTGTTTTTCAACCACCAGTGCCGGTCCACAGAAATTTCCTACTGGTCCACAGGGCCAGCACGTGCATCAGGCCCAAACAGTATTCTTCAACCGCCGGTCCACGGTGCGATCGATGCGGCGTTATCTTTGAGCCAGCTCCCTCTTCCTAACTGATTCAGTGCACAAAGCCACGGGCAGTGACTCCTATGGGCATCCTGCGCCTGAACCGGAAGCCTTCTCTCTGACTTTGCAACGTCAGAGGGAAGGCTTCCAGATGAGGCACGGGACGTGCAAGGTGCAATTAGTACTATTATGGGGGCGGGGTCTGGGGTGGAGATTGGGTAGAGATGGGCGGGGTCTGGCCCACGACTTAGCCCTGTGTTCTTCAACCGCCGGTCCACGGACCGATGCCGGTCCACAGAATAATTATTTTATTTCTGCCGGTCCATAGGTGTAAAAAGGTTGAAAAACACTGCTCTAGACCACCAGGTAAGGCTTAAGGAGGGGCTTTCAGGGCTTAAAATAGCCGGGGTAAGCAGGGGTTAGGGGCAGAACCGGCCCATATGTTCGCAGTTTTTTAATATTCGCGGCCTGGCTCTGCCCTAACCCCTGCGAATACGGAGGGGGAAGTGTACTGGGTCAAAACTATGCCAACTTACTTCAAATATCTGCCATCTCATCGGAAATCAGAGTTTCAGCATATGTTCCAAGCAACACATAGTGCAATCCTCTTACGATGCCTTGGAGGTATCTTCTAGAGCAGGGGTGTCAAAATCCCTCCTCGAGGGCTGCAATCCAGTCGAGTTCTCAGGATTTCCCCAATGAATATGCATGATATCTATTAGCATACAATGAAAGCAGTGCATGCAAATAGATCTCATGCATATTCATTGGAGAAATCCTGAAAACCTGACTGGATTGCGGCCCTCGAGGAGGGACTTTGATACCTGTGTTCTAGAGTGTCTGCAATCTCAGTGGCCATGAGGAAGCTTGCATGGTTAAGGGTAGCGGACATGGATCCTAACCTTCAAGACCAGTTAGCTAATATCCCATGTCTAGGAGATGAGCTTTTTGGAGACACCATTCAGAACACAACTAAGAAACTTTCAGAGCATAAAAAAATATTTTAATTCATTGCTGAGGCCTAAAGCTAAATCCTCTGTCTCTAAACCTTACAAGCCCTCTTCCTCATACCAGAGGCGCTATATTCCAAAGTCTGCTCCTCTTTCCAGACCACAACAGAAAAAACAGCGTCAGCAGTGTCCCCCCCCAAAATCCCAAATCTTAGCTGCTTCAAAGTAAAATCAGCCTTTTTGACCAACTACTCGAGAGCATAATCTCAGTCAAGCTATCTGTCTCTCCCTCTCCCCATTGGAGGCTGGCTGTTTCATTACCATCATCATTGGCAACTCATTACCTCCAATCTCGGACTTCATATCATTCGAGAAGGTTATTCTCTTCATTTACTCAATATTCCTCCAGATCACCCTCCAAGAGAGTTTCCTTCCAACCCTCTTCAGTCCTCTCTTCTTCTCCAGGAAGTCAAAGCTTTGCTCATTCTCAATGCCATCAAGAAGGTTCCCTTGGACCAGCAGTACACAGGGTTTTATTCTCGCTATTTCCTCGTCCCGAAGAAGACGGGAAGTATTCGACTGATATTGGACTTCAGAGCCCTCAACAAATTGCTTGTCAAATAAAAGTTTCGGATGTCTCTGGCATCCCTATATCCCCTTCTAGATCGAAACGATTGGTTATGCTCTCTGGATCTCAAGGAGACTTACACTCAATTTCCCATTCACCCAGCCTCTCGCAAGTTCCTCAGATTTCGGGTGGAAAATCAACATTACCAATACAAGGTGCTACCTTTCAACCTGGCATCATCTCCCAGAGTTTTTACCAAGTGCCTGGTAGTAGTAGCAGCAGCAGCTTTACGAAATCATGGGCTCCAGGTTTTTCCATATCTGGACGATTGGCTCATCAAAAACCCTACGTCTCAAGGGGTTACTGTAGAGACACAACAGACTGTCTTGTTCCTGCAAAATTTGGGATTCAAAATCAACTTTCCCAAATTTCAACTGCAGCCCTCTCAGACTCTCCAATTTATTGGAGCTCTTTTAGACACTGTACAACTCAGAGCATTCCTTCCCTATCAGTGTCAAGATGCTCTTGTACAACTTTGCCAACAAGTGTCCATCCTTCCTTCACTCTTAGTGAAACACATGATGGTTCTCCTAGGTTACATGGCCTCTACAGTTCACATGACTCCTTTTGCCAGACTTCACCTAAGGATTCCTCAGTGGACCCTGGCTTCTCAGTGGTTGCAGGCTTTCGACCCGCACATTAGTGACGTCATCTCTACGGCACATCAGCACATTAGTGACGTCATCTCTACAGCAATCTCTTCAATGGTGGATGCTCTCTTCTAATCTTTCCAGAGGTTTGCTGTTTCAAACACCCCTCACCAGAAGGTTCTCACAACAGATTCATCTACCTACGCTTGAGGGGCTCATCTAAATGGTCCACCACAGATCGTCAAAATCACATCAATCTGTTGGAATTCAGAGCAATTTTCAATGCTCTCAAGGCTTTTCAGCATCTTCTTCAAGATCAAGTTGTTCTCATTCGTACCAACAACCAAGTAGCCAAGAAACTCAGAAGATTTGGAATTAGGCAATCCCTCACAGATTTTTTTCTGAGAGCTGTCTATATTCAAGGAGAGAAAAATTCACTGGTGGAAAAATTAAGTCGCATTCTGCAGCCTCATGAATGGATACTCAATTTACCAATTCTCCATCAAATTTTTTCTCCACACAACAAGCTGTCCCAGCCTAATTGACTGGAGACAGATGCTTTTTTACTGGAATGGACAAACAAATTCCTGTGTGCTCCCTCCACTTACTCCCAGGACACTTGTCAAAATCAAGAGAGACTCTGCCACCATGATTCTCCCTTATACTTCAACTCGGCAGCAGGGAATCACTTCTACCAATATTTCTGTCTCTGCTTACACAGAGTCAAGGTTCTCTTCTTTATCCAACCTGCAGTCTCTCATCTGACAGCCTGGTTCCTCTCGGCTTGCCTTCACATCTTCAATTTTCTCAATGTGTCAAGAGACATTTTAAATGCTTCCAGAAAACCTGCCACCAGATAATAGTACAACAAGAAGTGGACTAGGTTTCTGCTTGGCGTGATCATCACCAGGAGCCTCAGTCTACCTCCTTGTCGTCAGTTCTGGATGATCTATTTCATTTATCTTGATCTGGCCTCAAATTGACGACCTCTGCTAGTCTAGCTCAGTGCAATTTCTGCTTTTCATCAACCACTAGAGGGAAAACCTCTATTTGCTCACCCTTTGGTTTCCACATTTATGAAAGGACTTTTCAATGTCAAACCACCTCTTAAACCACCTCCAGTGGTTTGGGATCTCAATGTTGTTCTTGCTCAACTCATGAAGCCTCCATTTCAACCATTGTCTATGGCTCATCTTAAATATCTCACTTGGAAGGTGATCTTCCGCATCTCTCTCACGTCTGCTCACAGAGTCAGTGAGCTACAAGCTTTAGTAGCGGATCCACCATTTACAGTTTTTCATCATGATAAGGTGGTACTTCGCACTCATCCAAAATTCTTACCCAAAGTTGTTAACGGAATTTCATCTCAATCAATCAATCAATCGTATTTCCAGTGTTTTTTTCCCAAGCTTCATTCTCATCCTGGACAAACAGCTCTTCATACTCTGGATTGGAAGTGTGCTTTGGCCTACTATTTGTAACAGACTAAATCACATAGATCTTCTCCTCAACTTTTTGTCTCCTTTGATCCAAATAAGTTGGGACATTCAGTTTCCAAGAGAACAATTTCCAACTGGTTGGCTGCTTGCATCTTGTTTTGTTATGCTCAGGCTGGACTGCAACTGGAGGGATGAGTCACAGCCCATAATGTTAGAGCTATGGCAGCTTCAGTAGCTTTCCTTAGATGTACTCCTATTGAGGAAATATGCAAAGCTGCTACTTGGTCCTCAGTTCATATCTATACTTCTCATTACTGTCTGGATTCCTTTTCCAGATGGGATGGTCAAATAGTATTACAAAATTTATTCTCCAAAACGCCAACACTCCCACGATCCCATTCTGGTTAGCTTGGATGTCACCCATATGTGAGAATATGCTGCCTGCTTGTCCTGGGATAAAGCACAGTTAATTATCGTAACAGGTGTTATCCAAGGACAGCAGGTGGGTATTCTCACAACCCACCCACTTTCCCTGGTTGGCTTCTCTGCTAGCTATCTGAACTGAGGAGAATCGCCCTGTGCTCGGCGGGAAGGCACATGCGCGGTGCGGCAGACTCAAAACTTCTAAGTTTCTACAAGTAAGTCTGCTTGCGAGGCTGTCCGCATTAGGGCTCCGTGGATGAAGTTACCTATACGTGAGAATATCTGCCTGCTGTCCCTGGATAACACCTGTTAATGGTAAGTAACTGTGCTTTCTGGGCACTTATTTTATAATGGGAATATTAATGGTGCAGCATAACATCTAATATAAAATGTAAATTTATAATAAAACTTATCCTTGGACAAGCAGGCAGCATATTCTTACAGATGGATGATGTCATCCACGGAGCTTTGATACTGTCCTTACCGTTCATGTGTAAGTGCCTTCCCGCCGGACGCCAGCTTACGAGATAGTCAGTTTTTCATTTTTTGTGGAGTGAAGAAGACGTATCTGGACTTTGTCTAGTCGAATTTGCCTTCCCACTTATCTAACTTGCTGATATCAACGAGCGACCTCAAATATTTTCGAAAAGAAATCAAAACCTTGCTATTCAAAAAATTTATCCAGATTTCTTAACTCTAGCCCTGGTTTTACCCTCCGTGTATTTTCCCCCCCCTAACCTCTCCTCATCTCCAGTTATTCTTTATCTTCAAAGCCTCAAGCATGTCAACTGCTTCCCAAATTGTATATTTACTGGAATTGTACTATCTCCTATTTGTACAGCTCCCCAAATTGTAAATCTACTGGAACAGCCCAGTCATCTTTTCTGCATCCTAAACCTGAAATTGTAATTCTCCAATCTTCTTGTAATCCTCCTGGAAATGTCCAGCTGTTTCTTTTGTAATCCGCCCAGAGCTGCAAGGTACGGGCGGAATAGAAGTTATTAATGTAATGTAATTTTTCATTATTTCCTACTTTTTAGTTGTTTTTTCTTGTAAATCTTTTATTTTAAATAATTTTTATTTGAAATAGACAAACAAGTATAATTGCACAACTGCACACTACATCGCCCATAAAGGAACATACCATCAAGGCAAATAACACAATAGAATGCTTACAGAAGATTGAACAAAATACCCTTAATAATAATAATAATTTTATTTCTTCTATACCGCCAAAGCCATAGTAGTTCGAGGCGGTTTACAATGAAAAAGGACTGGACAATCAGCGAAAATGGTACAATGGTACAATCAGAAAAAATAGGTACCAGAGAAAATGGTACAAACAGAGAAAATAGAAACAATCAGCGAAAATGGTACGAACAGAGAAAAATAGGAACGATCAGCGAAAATGGTACAATCAGCGAAAATGGTGCAATCAGAGCAAAAAGGTACAGTGAAGAAGGTCAGGACAATCTGAGTAAAGGTTCAATCCAAAAATGTAGATGTAACAAAGCCTTACATTCGAGAAAAGTGTGTCAAAAAACGGAAGTATCCGCAAACAGCCCAGGAAGTGACTGTGAAGTCAAATACATCCAAACTAACAAGTGTTTAGTATTTTATGTATAACAAAGTAGACACCCCTCCTAACTCTCCCCTTGCCCCCACACTTCAGCAACTACAGGAGTCCAGCAAGAGATTCACACAACATTTATAGCTGCCATAGTGATTGATAGGTCCTGAAAGCCTCTGAGCTTCCAATGTACCGATTCTTTCATGGACCTTTCCCACCAACTACCTCCGGGGGCATTCATCCATCCATCCACATATGAAGCATCCCCCTTTTAACCACAAGCATAAAGAAATTGCCAATGTTCAATATACAACCCCTGTGCAGTCAATTCAGCATTATAACCCAGGACTAGGATCAAATAGGCCCATTAAACAGACATACCCAAAATTTTGGTCAGGAAATTAAGGATTCCATTTCAATAAGCACTCAGTGTAGGACATTCAATAAGCAGATGTAATAAGGATCCTCTCATTCGCTTGCAGTGCACATACCCTTCGGAGTGCCACAGCCCCGCCAGAACGCCCTATATTCTAGTAAATTACGTGCGGTGTAAAATCTTAAATTGTATTTCTTGCAGTTGTGCATTTCGGGCTCCCCATAAAATATTGTGAAAATAGGTTCTCATAATGGTAGGACTAATATCCTCTCCCAGCTCCAAGGACCACTTAGATGCCAAAGTCAAAAACTGAGAATTTTCCCTTTTTGCACAAACTAATCCATACCACATCGACAATGAGTTTAAAGAGGAGGGGAGAGAGAGGAAAAAATGGTCAACCTTCAGGAATTGAATGCCCCTCGGGTTTTGCCAGACTTTCTCCATATAATAGTGCCACAGCTAGAAATAAGCAAAGAACAGCATGCGGGGCAATGCCCATTGTTGACGCAAATCCTCATACGAGGGGAAGGTAGAAGTATTAATTTCTAAAGAACTAATATGACCCAAACAGTAACGATCTCCAGAATGCCCAGTTTCCCTGCCCTTTACCAATGCGGTGTTTCCACCAGGCCAGAACCCACTGCAAAGGAGCCAACCAGACCCTGTGTAAGCCTGCACCAAGTCTCTGCCAAGATGAAGCTGTTAAACAAGCCAGAGCCCCCAAATGGGAAGACTCAGGAATTAAACAATCCTTCTGGGGCAAAGCGATACTGGTTGGTGAAGAGTTCATGGACCCATATCATCAACACTGCCACATTATATAGCCTGAGATCTGGAAGTGCCAACCCCCCCTATCTCTGATTTGGGTAAGCTTCCAAAAGCCTATGTGTGCCCTATGTGCTCGCCAAATGAAAGAGCCTATGAAGGACTGATTAAATCTCTCATCTATTTCTTTAATCGACAAAGGAATCATCTGTAATGGGTAAAGGATTTTAGGAAGTAACACCATTTTTACTAGGGCTATTCGACCAGACAAAGAGAGAGAGAGATCCCCCCCCTCCAGCGAGTGCAATACTCATGCAATTGTACTAGTTTAGCAAGGATGTTACGGCAATAAACCCGCGCCCAGTCTACGCTAAGAAAATTACCGATGAAAACAAAAACTGTGGATACAGATGTTCTTGAGATAATTTATTAAACACTGACATATAAAACCATGAAAATTCAATTAAAAAAGTACAATGATAAAAAATACTGTGATAAAAATCCAACCGGACCCTACACGGTCTGTGTATCGGCGAACACGCCTTCCTCAGGGGTCCAATGGTATGCAACCTCACATATAAAGAATTGGACTGAAAACAGTCTCTTAGCATTTTTTTGCTACTTCAGCTTGTCTGCGGTGTTCTTTGCTCACATGTTTAAAGACAATAGACTGTTTTCAGTCCAATTCTTGGACCCCTGAGGAAGGCGTGTTCGCCGAAACACGGACCGTGTAGAGTCCGGTTGGATTTTTATCACAAGATGACCTTTATTCTATGCAATCACTGTGGCGCTTTAATTCCAAGACATACTATTTGGAGGCTTAAGGCTTGCCCCATCTGTCTTCAACTTGCTAGTATTAAGGAGGAGCTCTGCAAACTTAAACAGGAATTGAATACAATTAAAGCAGCTTTCATCACTCCACAAAATCATACCAACTTACCACCTCTACCTCAAAGAATAAAACAGCCCAGGAATAAATGGGTCACAGTAGGCTTAGGAAGACTGCGACATGTAACACAGAAACATCCACCTTCACAAATATTACCTCTACAGAATTCCTTCGCTCCACTAGTGCACTGCGATACTCAAGAAAACAGAAGGGAGGTGGGACTGGAACCAATGAAGGTAACTCAAGAGAACAAGCGCACCTTAAGCACAGATAAAAAAGGCCAAAAACAGAAAACTATTATTGTTGGGGGATTCCATCATCAGAGGCATTAACCTTGGAACACAAGGCGAGGAGACCAATATAGTGAAATGTCTTCCAGGATCCTCAGCTACCAGGAGTTCCAGGCAAATACAGACTATAATTAAGGAAGAAACTAAGGATTTTAACACTGATGTTGTCATCCATCTGGGAACAAATGACCTGGCCAACAACTCCACAATTGCAGCACAGAAAGCTTTTTGGGAGCTTGGTGAGGGCGTGAAACCTTTTGTAAAGACTTTAGCTTTTTCTGAAATACTGCCTGCATATGGAAAGGGAGAGCAAAGAGTGAAAAACACAGAAGACTTTAATAGATGGCTCAAAGCCTGGTGTCATCAAGAAGGCTTCAGGTACATAGGAGGATGGGGAAATACATGGAAGGACAAGAAGCTATATTGCACTGATGGGCTACATATTACTACAGCAGGAAAAAGAAACCTTACAGAGAAATTTAGACAATATTTTTCTAGGCATTTAAACTAGAAGGTGGGGGTGGTGTATGTACGAAGGACAATTATAGAGACCACCCCCGGCAAAAGAAAAGATGTAATAGTAGTAAAGACTGCAACATAAGCAATATCAGCAACTCATTTCTTAGTATTGCAACGGAAAGTGAAATGAAACAAAAATCCATACGAAAAAGGAGATTATCGCTGAAAAATAGCTGGAAAGCAACAAAGTTCATGATCTGCAACCCTGATGTTAGAGGCAGATCTAGATATTGTCGTTATCACAGAGACATGGTTCAGTGAATCACATGGACGGGATGCAAACATACCGGGATATAATCTTTTTAGGAAGGACAGAGATGGTCAAAAAGGTGGAGGAGTAGCTCTCTATGTAAAGATCAATATCCAAGCAACCGAAATGCAAGGGACCTGGGGAGAGGAAGAAGCGATATGGATTGCTCTGAAAAGAGAAGATGGAACTTCTATCTATGTGGGTGTAGTCTACAGACCTCCGACTCAATCGCAGCAAATTGATAAGGATCTGATTGTGGATATCCAAAAGTTTGGAAGGAAAGGGGAGGTTCTGCTGTTGGGAGATTTCAACCTGCCGGATGCGGACTGGAATGTTCCGTCTGCAGAATCGGAAAGAAGTAGGGAGATTGTGGATGCCTTTCAAGAGGCATAAGAACATAAGAAGCGCCATCTCCGGATCAGACCTTCGGTCCATCAAGTCCGGCGATCCGCACACGCGGAGGCCCTGCCAGGTATACACCTGGCTTATTTTATAGCCAACCATATCTTTATATGCCTCTCTCAAGGAGATATGCATCTAGTTTGCTTTTGAAGCCTAGGACTGTCGATTCCGCAATAATCTCCCCTGGGAGAGTATTCCAGATGTCAACCACTCTCTGTGTGAAGCAGAACTTCCTGATATTAGTCCTGAACTTGTCCCCCCTTAGCTTCATTCCATGTCCTCTTGTCCGTGTCAAATTGGACAATGTAAATAATCTTCTCTGCTCTATTTTGTCGATTCCTTTCAGTATTTTGAAGGTCTCGATCATATCCCCACGCAGTCTCCTTTTCTCAAGGGAGAACAATCCCAGTGTTTTAAGTCGATCTTCATATTCCAGTTTCTCCATACCCTTCACTAGTTTAGTTGCTCGTCTCTGCACCCTCTCCAGCAGTTTTATATCTTTCTTTAGGTAGGGAGACCAATGTTGGACGCAGTATTCCAAGTGGGGTCTGACCATTGCCCTATAAAGCGGCATTATAACTTTCTCCGATCTACTTGAGATTCCTTTCTTTATCATGCCCAACATTCTATTTGCCTTATTTGCCGCTGCCGCGCATTGTGCCGACGGCTTCAGGATCCTATCTATCAGTACACCTAGATCCCTTTCTAGTTCACTTTTTCCCAGAGTTGCACCTGACATTCTGTACTCGTATTCCTTATTTTTACTGCCTAAATGCATTACCTTGCATTTCTCCACGTTGAACTTCATCTGCCATTTCTCCGCCCATTTTTCTAACCGACACAAATCGCTCTGGAGTTCTTCACTATCCTCCTGCGATCTGATTGCCCGGCAGAGTTTTGTGTCGTCTGCAAACTTGATGATCTCACTGGATGTTCCGCTTTCCAAGTCATTGATATAAATATTAAAAAGGATCGGCCCAAGTACCGAGCCCTGGGGTACACCACTAGTCACTTTCTCCCAGTCGGAGAACTTCCCATTAATGCCCACTCTCTGCTTCCTGTTATCCAGCCATTTGCCTATCCATCTTTGTATATCTCCCTCTATGCCATGGCTTTGTAGTTTCCTGAGAAGTCTTTCGTGTGGAACTTTGTCAAATGCTTTCTGGAAGTCTAAGTATATTATGTCCACCGGCTTTCCACTGCTCAGACAAATGGTGACGGAACCCACAAGGGAAAAAGCGATATTGGATCTGGTCCTCACAAATGGAGAGAGTATCTCTAATGTTCGAGTGGATACTCACCTGGGAAGTAGCGATCATCAAACGGTTTGGTTTGATATAACGGCTAAAGTGGAGAGCGGCCGCACGATACTTAAAGTCCTAGATTTCAAACGTATGGACTTTAATGCTATGGGAGAGTACCTGAAGAAAGAGCTGTTAGGATGGGAGGACATAAGAGAAGTGGAAAGACAGTGGTCTAAGCTGAAAGGAGTGATAAAAATGGCTACGGACCTTTATGTGAAGAAAATCAATAAAAACAAGAGAAAAAGGAAGCCAATATGGTTCTCCAACGTAGTAGCTGAGAAAATAAAGGTGAAAGAGTTGGTGTTTGTGAAATATAAAAAAAAAACAAGAAGAGGAGAGCAGAAAGGACTACAGGGTGAAACTGAAAGAAGCCAAGAGAGAGATACGTCTGGCGAAGCACAGGCGGAAGAACAAATGGCTAAAAATGTAAAAAAGGGAGACAAAATTTTTTTTCAGATATATTAGTGAAAGGAAGAAGATGAAAAATGGAATTGCTAGGCTAAAAGATGCTGGGAACCAATATGTGGAAAGTGATGAGGAGAAAGCGAATGTGCTAAACAAATACTTCTGTTCTGTGTTCACAGAAGAAAATCCTGGAGAAGGACTGAGATTGTCTAGCAAAGTTACACGAGAAAATGGAGTAGATTCTGCGCCGTTCACGGAGGAGGGTGTTTATGAGCAACTTAAAAAACTGAAGTTGGACAAAGCGATGGGACCAGACGGGATCCATCCCAGGATACTAAGGGAGCTCAGAGAGGTTCTGGCGAGTCCTATTAGATTTGTTCAACAAATCTCTGGAGACGGGAGTGATTCCTGGGGATTGGAGGAGAGCGGATGTGGTCCCTATTCATAAAAGTGGTCACAGGGATGAAGCAGGAAACTACAGGCCGGTGAGCCTCACTTCAGTTGTTGGAAAAATAATGGAAGTTTTGCTGAAAGAAAAGATAGTGTACTTCCTTGAATCTAATGGGTTACAGGATCCGAGGCAACATGGCTTTACAAAAGGTAAATCGTGCCAAACGAACCTGATTGAATTTTTTGATTGGGTGACCAGAGAGCTGGATCGAGGACATATGCTAGATGTAATTTACTTGGATTTCAGCAAAGCCTTTGATACAGTTCCTCATAGGAGGCTGTTGAACAAACTTGATGGGCTGAAGTTAGGACCCAAAGTGGTGAACTGGGTCACAAACTGGCTGTCGAACAGACGCCAGAGGGTGGTGGTTAATGGAAGTCGCTCGAAGGAAGGAAAGGTGAGTAGTGGAGTTCCTCAGGTATCAGTGCTGGGGCCAATCCTATTCAATATGTTTGTGAGTGACATTGCTGAAGGGATAGAAGGAAAAGTGTGCCTTTTTGCACATGATACCAAGATTTGTAACAGAGTAGACACTGAAGAGGGAGTGGAAAATATGAAAAAGGATCTGCAAAAGTTAGAGGAATGGTCTAATGCCTGGCAACTAAAATTCAATGCAAAGAAATGCAGAGTAATGCATTTGGGGATTAATAATAAGAAGGAACCGTATATGCTGGGAGGAGAGAAGCTGATATGCACGGACGGGGAGAGGGACCTTGGGGTGATAGTGTCCGAAGATCTAAAGGTGAAAAAACAGTGTGACAAGGCAGTGGCTGCTGCCAGAAGGATGCTGGGCTGTATAAAGAGAGGCGTAGTCAGTAGAAGGAAGAAGGTGTTGATGCCCCTGTACAGGTCATTGGTAAGGCCCCACTTGGAGTATTTTGTTCAATTTTGGAGACCGTATCTGGCGAAGGACATAAGAAGACTCGAGGCGGTCCAGAGGAGGGCAACGAAAATGATGGGAGGCTTGCACCAGAAGACGTATGAGGAGAGACTGGAAGCCCTGAATACGTATACCCTAGAGGAAAGGAGAGACAGGGGAGATATGATTCAGACGTTCAAATACTTGAAGGGTATTAACGTAGAACAAAATCTTTTTCAGAGAAAGGAAAATGGTAAAACCAGAGGACATAATTTGAGGTTGAGGGGTGGTAGATTCAAAGGCAATGTTAGGAAATTCTACTTTACGGAGAGGGTGGTGGATGCCTGGAATGCGCTCCCGAGAGAGGTGGTGGAGAGTAAAACTGTGACTGAGTTCAAAGAAGCGTGGGATGAACACAAAGGATCTAGAATCAGAAAATAAGATTAAATATTGAACTAAGGCCGGTACTGGGCAGACTTGCACGGTCTGTTTCTGTATATGGCCGTTTGGTGGAGGATGGGCTGGGGAGAGCTTCAATGGTTGGGAGGGTGTAGATGGGCTAGAGTAAGTCTTAACAGAGATTTCGGCAGTTGGAACCCAAGCACAGTACAGGGTAAAGCTTTGGATTCTTGCCCAGAAATAGCTAAGAAGAAAAAATTTAAAAATTTAAATTGAATCAGGTTGGGCAGACTGGATGGACCATTCGGGTCTTTATCTGCCGTCATCTACTATGTTACTATGTATCCACAGTTTTTGTTTTCATTAGTGGATTGTTTTCACTGTGGATCATTGGGTGTCCCCATTGTTCTAAGAAAATTATCCAAATATTTAAGTTCATCCATTGTCCATTTAAAGGGGAAACCTGGGGCATGAAGAGATGTGCAGGGGGTTGTCACCGGCATGGCCTCTGATTTATTGAAGTTGATACAAAGATCTGAAAAGGTCCCATATTGATTGATGAAAGAAGTAAAAATCTGTATCGACTCTCTAGCCCTGCTGATAAATAGCAACATGTCATCCTTGAACATAGTCATCTTACTAAGTGTGGGTTTCGCCCGTATGCCCGATATATCTGAGGATGTTCTAATCTTTATGGCCAGGAGTTCTGGGGCAAGATAAACAAAAGGAGGGACAAGGGGCACCCCTGGCGCCATTGAAGCAGAAACAGGACAGTCTGCTGTTTATTGATAAGCAGCTGGGCTGTCGGGGCAGAATAAAGACGAACTATCCACTGATGGAAAGAACCATCAATACCAAATTGTTGCACAATCCAAAACAGATAGTCCCAGGTCACTTTGTCGAAAGCTTTCTTGGCGTCCAAGCTGGCCAGGATGTCATCCCCACCCTGACTGCCCTCTTGAAGTGCCATTAGAGCTTTTAAAATATTAGAGGAGGCAAAGCACCCCGGTACAAAGCCTACTTGATCAATGTGGACAAGATGGGAATCACCTGATTCAGCCGGCTCGCCAAGAAGCTTCATGTCCTGGTTTAACAAGGATATTGGACGATAGGAGCCCACAAGATCAGGGTCTTGGCCTGGCTTGGGGAGAACCACCACAGGAGCATGAGTCTGCTCTGGAAGGATGCATCCCGTCAGAGCCACGAGCGCTGGTCCAATCTGGGATTTTAATATTTTATACAACTCTAGTCCCATGCCGTCAGGTTCTGGAACCTTTGCCAGCCTTAGCCTACCAATGGCAGCAAGCACCTCCCTCGTTGTAATAGAGGCATTCAGCACACTCAGTTGATCTGCAGAAACCTGAGGCAAAGTAAGGTCATGAAAGAAGGAATCCTGCTTCCCCGTGTCATAAGGGCCTTGGCTATACAGCTCTTTATAAAAAGTCACAAATTGTTCTTGTATATTCCATCCTCAGTGTGAACCTTACTAGTACCTTCCTTAATACGAGAAATGCAGGTAGCCTTCCAAAAAGGGCGTACCAAATTGACTAGAAGTTTGCCTGCTTTGTTGCCCCACTTGTTTAGCTGGAGTTTACATTCAAATCTTTTTTATTCAAAGAAATAGAAAACAGCAGACAACAAATATAACAATGGCAATGAATACACAAGTCAGTAATACACAAATCAATGCGTTGTAAAGTCAAAACAGCAGTAACAACTCCCCAACCCCGAACTCCCCCCCCCATCATCCCGTTTCCCCCGTACAAACCCCCCACCCTCATCCCCAAAATCAAACAGAATCTATAAGCCAGAACTCCAAAGTGCCAAAGGCCCGTGCTCTGGTGGCCCCCGGCAGACCCAATGAAAAATCCACACCCCCCTCAACAAACCAGCAAAAAAGAAAAAAAAAAAAAAAAGTGGTGTCCGATCCCGGGAGAAAGTGCCAAGAATCGCAAAATGGTTATGCCAGTGGATTCAACAGGAGACTGTGCCCTCTAGGAGTTAAGGAGTCTAAATAGACTCCCCACACCAGCAAAAAACGACGACGGCAACGTGGGTAGCCAACGGCCTCCCGGGCCTCCCACATGGCCAAATTATGCACCATCGCTCTCCAGGTCCAAAAAGAGGGAGGCTCGGAAACAGTCCAGGATTTCAAAATGCATTTGCGAGCAAGGATGCACACCTTACGACACCACAGGGGGCCCCCCTTTGGAAGGCCGCGAAAGGCCCCAGGAAGATCAAGAACCAACTGCTCCACATTACCCACCACGGCGCTCAAAAATAAGCCACGGAAATATCGAACAATAGCCTTCCAAAAAACCTGTATAGTCCAACAATCCCAAAAAGAGTGAGCAAAAGTATTGGGGTCTCGGCCACATTTCAGGCACAAAGTGGAGTCAATACCTCCCATTTTATACAATTGAACCTGCGTTAGGTAGGCCCTATAGAGCACTTGAACATAACACTCACGATACACCGCCCCTGTGATCAGATGAGGGACCCCACGCACAGCTCGCAACAGATCCCAAGCACCAAGATCAAGGCCAAGTTCACGACCCCAGCTTCGTCGAAGCCGCGACATCTCTTTAGTATCCATAAGCTCCGACAAGGCCCTATATAACGCCGACACCGAAGTAAAAGAAACTGCCACCCCTTCAAAAAAATTCCGAAGACGCACCCCCATCGGTAGAGCAAGCCGATCCTGCGGAAGAGAAAGAATATAATGCTTCACTTGACAATAGGCGAAAGTAACACCCCAGCCCCCACCCAAATGATCCCTCAAAGTGTCAAGAGGCTGCAAACAGCCCTCCTCCGTCAACAGATGTTCCACAAGATGAAAGCCGCGGGCTGCCCAGCCGCGAAAAGCAGGGCTATCCCGGCCCGATGGAAAGGCCAAGTTCCCTCGTAGGGGAAGTTGATTTGACACACACGGGTCCCCTCCCAGTCTGCTGACCAAGCTCCCCCACACAGCACGCATAGACTTCAAAGAAACACACGCACGGAACTCAGGGGGAAGATCCTTAGCGGGCAAGTGTAAGAGACTATTCAAGGTATGAGGAGCATAGAAGGCCTGTTCAAAATCCAACGGGGTATACTGATGTTCACCCAGTAGCCAGTCTTTCAAATGTCGCAGTAAGCAGGCTTCATTATAAAGACCAAAATCAGGAAGTCCCAGACCCCCCTGGTGCCAGCCCCCCACCAAATAAGAGAAACGAACCTTCGGTTTACGCGAATTCCAACAAAAACGGGACAGCAAACGATGTAAACTCTTAAGATCCTTTTTCAACAAACGAAGCGGCAAAGTCTGGAACACGTACAGCCAGCGCGGAAAAATCACCATACGAACCAAAGAGATGCGGCCCAGCAGTGTCAGAGGGAGGCCCTCCCAGGCCTCCAGCTGGACCCTAGTGTCAGCCAAAAGCTTAGGAAAATTAAGCGAATAAAGCTGAGTCGTGGAAACCGAAAGATAGATCCCCAAATATCGAAAGGAGCCCAGGGCCCAGCGTAGAGGGAAGGGGGCGCCCCACCGAGCCCGCAGGGCCGGTGAGGAAGGCAAGGCCTCAGACTTAATCAAATTCAAACGGAAGCCCGCATAGTCGCCATACTCTCTCATAGTCTCCAAAAGAGCCTGCAATGAAGGAGAAGGGTCCGTCAGAAAAGCCAAAAGATCATCCGCAAACACAGCAACCTTGAAGCTTTGATCCCCCAACTTAATCCCCCGGATAAGCGGATTCGAATAAATGTCACGAAGAAGGGGGTCAAGCGTCAACACGAACAACAAAGGGGATAATGGACACCCCTGGCGGGTTCCCATATGAATCTCAAATAAAGAAGAACGACAGCCATTGACCCACAAAGCAGCCTTCGGAATAGCATATAATGCCCGTATCGCCGAAACGAAACGACCGCTAAACCCATATTTAGCCAGAGTAGCAAATAAGAAATCCCAACGAACGCGATCAAACGCCTTCTCAGCGTCAAAACTAATAAGAAGAGAAGGCGCCGCGACCCTTGAAGCATAATCCAAAGAAGTCAAAATTTTGCGCAGATTCTTTGCCACCGAGCGACCCTTAACAAAACCCACCTGGGACTCATGAAGAAGAAGCGGCAACACCCGTGCCAATCGGTTAGCCAGTATCCTTGCCAAAGTTAAGTAGCGAAATAGGCCTATAAGATTCTGGCCGAGTCGGATCCCTCCCGGGCTTCGGAAGAACAATAATCTGAGCTACATTAAGATGTTCAGGCATCGCCTCAGCATTGATCATCACGTTAAACATATTAGCCAGCGGCAACCCAATTTCAGCTTGCAAAAGTTTATAGAATTCAGCTCTATAACCATCGACCCCCGGGGCTTTCAAAGTCGGACTTTGTGCTATAGCAAGTTCCACCTCTCCCACCTCAACAGGCGCATTCAACTGACCAGCCTGCTCCTCAGAAAGACACGGGAGATCAAGTCCCTCCAAATAGAGATCCCCATTAAGGCCCATATCCGGAGGTGGGGCATAAAGAGTTGCATAAAAACGGCGAAAGACATCACATATATCCGTATCACTAGTGACCCGCCCGGACTCAGCAGCAGTAAGATGCAAAATCTTCTTATGGCTCCCCCGTTGCGAGACCAAGCGGGCTAAGAGTTTCCCTCCCTTATTACCGTGAACATAAAGGCGGTATTTATAGTAAGCCAATGACTTAGCCGCACGTTGATGCAAAAGTGCATTAACCGCCGTCTGCAAGGAAAGCAAACGCTGCCTGTTTCCAGGAGTAGAATGAAGAGCAAAGGTACGCCGTGCTCTGGTCATCTGGTCCGACAAACAAAACAACTCCCTATCTCGGGACTTCCGCACCTGGCTAACATAACTAATAATCACTCCCCGAAGGACCGCCTTCGCCGCCTCCCAATAAAAAACTGGGTTCTCCTCATGCTGCCTATTATGGTATTGATAATCCCTCCACGCCCCCACAAGATAGGGCAAAAAGTTAGGGTCATCCTGAAGCCACAAAGGATACGCCCAATACCTGGGTAAGCGAGGCCCCCCACCTGAATCCTACTCCATCCAAACCCATGCATGATCTGAAACCGCATAAGGCCCTATCTCCACCTGTCGAACCCTAGCAAAGAGCGAGTGAGAAACCAGCAGATAATCGATACGAGATTGCGAGGCATGAGCGCGAGAGAGATGGGTATAATCTCGCTCCCCCGGATGCAGGAGCCTCCAAACATCCACTAGATCCAAAAGGTGACACAGCTGAGGAAGACCCCTAGCCTCGCCAACCTCTCCGCCCCTAGTAGCGCGAGATCTATCCATGGAAGCATCCCAGGCGACATTGAAGTCCCCTCCCAAAATCATCGGAAGAGGAGCACGCGACAATAGAAAAGTCTTCAACCGGGCATAAAACGATTTATCATAAGTATTGGGAGCATAGACACACCCCACCAACACCAGCGCACCCCCAATCACCGCCGTACAAAAGGCATAACGACCATCGGCATCAATAGCCACAGGGGTAATCTGAGTCGCCACTGCTTTTCGAAAAAGAATAGCTACTCCCCGCTTCTTCCCGACTGCAGCCGCCGTTATACATCGCTCCACCCAACCCCGTCTCAGTTTAGCATGTTCAAAGTCAGTAAGGTGCGTCTCCTGCAACATAGCAATATCCGCTCTCTGTCTCTGCAGGTTTTGTAAAATTTTTGCCCTCTTAACAGGAGAGTTAATACCTCCAACATTCCAAGTAATCAGTTTCACCATTCAACTCACAAAAAAATGGAACAAATACTGTGAAAAAGTGATCAGCAATATGAGGTTGCCAGGATGCTGCCCCAGCCTACAGCATCCAGCAGAAAAAGGAACCAGTCCCCATGGCACCATCTGGTACACCACTAAAAAAAAAGTAGTCAAAAAAAAGGAGTGTCTCCCGGGATCAGGCACCGCTAAAACAAAAAAGAAAAACCACCCCACCAAACAAAAAAAAGAACCCCCACTCCCAAACCCAACCCTACTCCTCCAACCCCCCAACTGTCCCCCAAGCCCAGCTCAAAACCCATCCCCGAAAAACTCCCACCCCTCTAAATCCCCCCAACAATGACTTTCCCCGAAGGAAAAGCAAATCACATTCAACGCCCGCTCCCTCCCCCAACCCCAAACCCCAAAGAAGCCAAAACTGCCCAAGACCCAAACCCATCACAATACACAAACAGACCCCGAGAAGGGCCCCACCCAAGGAAAGCCCAAGAAGAGGGCAAAGAGGCCAACAAACTCCAGCCCTGCAAGGCAGCAAACAGAAGCCAACAGCGACGAATCCAAGCCCCGCCCGAAGCCCCCAACAGACTTCACACTCAATCTAGGGAAACCCATGACAACCCACCCCACCCCACAGAGTATCACCCACGCCTAATGCAACCTTTAGCCCTGCTGAGAAGTAAAGATACGAGATTTAAAAAAAAAACCTCCCAAACACCAGATAACAACAACCAACAACCCTCCCCACCACTCACTGCCGCTCTAAAGGCCAAGCCCCCCCCCAGTCCCCATCCTCTCAGACCTCTCCAAACACACTGAAGGAGCCCCAATGGAACCATAACAGCAATTCGTCCAAAAATCCCACAAAGAATGCAGCAAGCAAGAAGAGTCCAAATAGGTAATAGAGCCCCAGGGTCTCTTAAGCTCCACCGCTCCAGGGGCCCAGTGACCAAGAGGAGGAGCACCAGGACCTCAGCCACAGATCAAAGGACCGGCAGCCAGCACCGTACACCCCGCAAAGCTCAGAAGCGCAGGCGAGGTCCAGGCACAGTACTCTCCACCTCAGGAGGAAACATAAAGGTCCCCAGGAATAAAGATACACCAGAAATATCTCAGAGCAATCTCTGAGTAACCAATGTAAAATTAAAAAAAATAAAAAATAAAAAAAAGAAAGAAGAAGAGAAAAACACAACTGGGCTATCAGTCACTCTGCAGTCCACAAACAGGCAGTTGCACTAATCCACTGGAGCCACAGGTTACCCCCTCACTCCGCCGGCCCCTCAGAAGATGAAATGGCGCTGGTAGAGGGCCCCGCCATAGGCTCCTGGGCCAGGAAAGACTGCGCCTCCGCCACAGTGGTATAGTAAGTAGTAGCCCCATTACTCTGGACCCGAAGTTTCGCCGGGTACAGCAAGGCGAAGCGAATATTGCGTTGTATCAACGCCGTACACACTGGGGCAAAAGCTCGACGCTGCTGCGAAACTTTGGCAGAGTAGTCCTGGAAACATAAAATTCTCTTGTTGTTATAAGTCAGATGTTGACCCCCACGGAGAGCCTGGAGAATAGCCTGCTTATGAACATAGCTTAACAGTTTAATTATCACCACCCACGGTCTCGCCATCATGGAACGCTTAATGCCCAACCTGTGAGCTCTTTCAATGCACAGAGGACCCAGTCCAGGTGGCAGAGTCAGGGAAGCAGCAATCCAAGATTCCATAGTGGAACGGAGGTCAGACTCAGGCAAATCTTCGGGCAGGCCAACAAACCTCAAATTGCAGCGCCGAGACCGGTTCTCCAGGTCCTCCAAACGATCCTCCAATGCTGCAAGAGATTTGGCATGACTACTCAGCAGGCCCTCCGCGCCCAGCACGCGGTCATCCAAAGCCTCCACTCGCTGGTGAAAAGAAGACACTTCCTGCCCCATCACGTCGAGCTTCTCCTGGACCCGCTCGAGCTTAGCGTCAATGGGGAGCAGACGCTTCTCCAATATCAGCTCCATCGCGACAGTCACCTCAGCAGCCACCTCTGAGACCCATGCCGGACTCCCCGCCACTTCAGGGCTAGCAGGCACCGCCATCTTGCTGTCCCCAGCTTTCTGTCGGTCCCGGTCTTTCCGCGGCGCTTTTGCCGACATCTCACGCAGCTGAACCCGGCCGGCTGGAGCAGAGGTGTTAGAGGACTAACCCGAGCAGGAACGCGGTGGATGGCACCAAAAAAATCGCCGATAAGAGGGGTTTGTGAGAGGAAGTGGCAGGACAGAGCGCGATCAGCGTCTGTCCTGCTTCATGGCGTCACGTGATCTAGGTGGAGTTATTGCGTGGTCCGTCAGAATGTTATCAATTTGTTTCCGGATGTTCAAGTATAGGCGTTGCGCATCAGCTATAGACTCCAACATGTAGTAGGCTTTACAGGTACGTAATTGTTTAAACCAACTCAGCATCCCTCTGTTTACATTTGCGAATCATGTACTCTATAATCCTACCCCGTAAGTATGACTTAACGGCCTCCCAGAACACTGTGTCAGAGACTTCACCTCCCGTGTTAAGTTGATAATATTGTGTCCATGCTTCTACTAAATAAGCGTGGAAGGCCTTATCCAAATATAGAGTGGAGTTAAGCTTCTAAATTTTCTCATTGCCATTTCTTGTTTAAAGTGACTGCTACATGGTGCTAAAAGGAACATTCAAAATAAGTGTACGAATCACTCTACCCACTGACTGAGAGGGTATCAGAATGTAGTCAAGATGTAAATGTCTATGATGGACCCCAGAATAAATAGTCAAATCCATCTTACCGGGGTGATAAGCACACCACACATCTATCAGATCCAACTCACCCATCAGGAATTTCACCCCTACCTATTCATTGTCCCCGTTGCACAGGTTTACAATCAGTGGAGGGGATGCTTGGGACATTAAAATCTCCCGTGACGCCCAACTTGTAATTAGGCAAGGCAATCAATTTAGCCAGTACCCCTGAAAAAAAAGAGTGAGAGTAAACATTAGGGGCATAAAGGTTACACAGGACCACAGGGTGATCCTGTAGCATTCCCACCCAAATCACAAAACGATGTTGTGGATCCTGCAAAACTTTGCGAGTGTCATGTGTTACTGCTTTATGTATGAGGATGGCCATCCCTCACTGTCTGGAGTTGTAGGAAGAGAATGCTATATCTCCCATACAGTCTCTTACTAGTTTTTTATGTTCTCCCACAGTGAGGTGCGTTTCTGTAGAAAGGCTGTGGACACCCGTTCCTTCCTCAAAAAGGCCAGGACTTTCTTTCTTTTAATGGGAGAATTTAGGACAGCCACATTAAGTTAGATAGGATAAATCAGCTGTAGCCATTTGAAACATAGAAGGCACTGATCCTGAATGGTATAATTAACTGAGTCACCCAGGGCCTCCCAGTAGATAAGACATGGAAATCCCTGTCGCTGAAGTGTCCCTCCTGCTCTGAACTTCCCAATCTTCGTCTGCCCACAATTGAAAACACACAAACTCCACACACTTAACCCATTCTAGCAACAACACAACGCATTCAGTCCAAACAAAACCCCCATTCCTCCCCACCCACCATTCCAGTTCCCTCCATCAATTCCATAAAAACAAACAAAGAAGCCTGCTCCCAACCCCCTTCCTGCCCTAGATTAATACCCTCATAGCTCCTCATACAGCATATATAAGGCTAATAAACAGGGACAAGTCATGTACAAGCAAAAGTCCCTGAAAAAATAAAACCTGTGTGCATCTTCAACCAGAATTCCAAAAAGGGAGGCAAGTAGCCGTCAAAAAAAAGGGCTGCTCCACAGTTCACTGCACCACACACCCATCCAAGTCTTGTATCAAGGAAAAGAAGTTCAAGGAAATAGTGTTCACTTCTCTACTAGGCAGAGCTCAGACGCAGTGCTCCATCCTTAGATGGTGATGAATAATCTTGCTAAGAAGGGAGAGCAGTACAGTCCCGGGATAGACATGCTCAAAAAGAACACTAAAAATAAAGAGTGAAAAATATCACTACTGGTCAAGTAGCATGTAGGTGGCAAAGAGATCCGTGGCCAGCCATGGCAATTTAAGGGACTGGTGGGGCCAGACTGAACATAGGTTTTGAGTTATTCTAAATTATCGCACACCTTTGGCCCGGCATCTCCCAAGATGTACACTCGTGCAGGGAATTGAACCACGAAACGTATTCTCTGGGTCTGTAATTCAGAACAGTATGGCGCCAATGCTCAGCAACGTGCAACAACTTCCGCAGAATAATCATTAAAGAGGAGTATCTTGGTGCTATGGTAGTCCAGAGAGACCTTTTTTCAGTAGGATGACAGCCGAGCTTTATCTGCGAAGTTTAAAATCCTGGCCATCATGGGGCATGGTTGATTGACCCCCCTTCTCTGCGAGGGCCCAGCCGGTGAACACGTTCCGCCAGAACACATGTACCTGGTGGTGCAAGGCCTCCAGTATCCATCATTCCACCACTGTCCAAAGCTCTGCCTCCGGAATCAATTCAGCCAGACCCATTATCCGGATGTTGTTTAGGTGGCCCTTTTTCTCCTGGTCTTCGAGCCGGGCTTGCAAGGTCTGACACTGAGTTTCCTAGGTGCGTACCTGTTCCTCCACGGTGTGAAGCTGCTTGCCGTGCCTTTCCAGACTATCCCTGATATCCTCCACCATTGCCTGTAGCTTAGACAGACAATCGTCTATCACTGCCTAAATGTCACTACTGAGCTCTTTCTTGGCAGTGTCTTTAAGTATGACATTCGGCGAAGGAGTAGACTTAGATGCCATATTGCCATATTGCCATATTGCCATATTGCCTGCCACTGTGCTTTTGCTGGCCGAGTTGTTTTGCTGGATATACTGTTATCCTGGGCTCTAAAGAATGAATTTTCGTACCCTTTGGAAGCAGTAGGTCGGGGGCATACACAGAAATGTTGGGGTGATGCAGGGAAGGGGATAAATAGCAAAAAAGCCCAACCAAATTGGCGAGAAGGGGTCAGAGCTAAGGCAAGGAGCCTCGGTTTAGTTCTGCATCATCATATGACCCCCCCACAATCTTTTATTTTCTAACAAAATTTCCCTATGCTCACCACTGGGGCCTGTAGGCAATTTTGAAGCCTTTGCCCCTACCAATAGCGTCAACGGCTTTTTGGCCTTTTTACTTGACATGTGATGTTCTACCTTTTCTGCTGGAACTATTCCTAATCTTCCAGGGCTAAAAAACTCCCCCAAAACAATAACTTGCCAACAAACAACAAAATGTGGGTTTTTTTTTTTTTTTTGTTGTTGTTGTTGTTTTTTCTTTATAAGAAGAGATTAGGCTTGGGGTAGGGTGCCCAGCAATTTGGACTTTTCTGCGGTACTGCTTCCTTTCGGTACTGGTGGACATCAACATTGACTTCGATATCATCAACAGTATCGTTGGCATTTCCAGCATCAAGTCACTTGATAGTTCCGTCCCATTGATGCCATTGTCAAAAATGCAGGCTGTCATTTTTGAAGCATGTCTCGGGGTTACCAACACTTTGACACCTTGCTACACCAACACAGTACAGGTGCATCCATTTCACTCTAAGCAGTAGTAACTATATCCAACAACTTGGTCTTCTAGATGGTACTGATTCCTCTCGGTACCGGTAGACAACATGAGAAGCCTTGATTAGGGTTGCAGGCATTCATAGTATTGAGTTTCTCAATTGATGCCTTATGTTGATGCTACTATTTTTGATGCAGGCTGTCACCTCTGAAAAGTGCCTCTTCTTTGAGGTTACCAATGGTTCAACACCCTACTTCACCTTATGTATCAGCTTCATAGTAAAAAAGAAAAAAACTTGGGAGAAAACCAAAATGTAATATTGAATCACAAAAATCAAGAAAAATAAATTCAATAAAAAACAAAAAACATATACTTTCTCATTAAAACCAACACTAATCAGTGTTCAAAATAATGTATTGTGAGTGCTCAGTTTAAAACACCATCAAAACACAGCATTAAAGCTCATTAATGATGCTTCAACCAGACATCGCACCCAACTGCCTGCCTTAAACTGCATAATCAGCTTCTAAGATCTTATTATATATATAAGGAGGTTGTACTTAGCTTGAAAGGCAGTGTTGCGTGTTCAACTTCCAATCCAGGTGTGAAAGTCTGGTAGAGAAAATCAGTAATGTAATGTAATTTATTTCTTATATACCGCTACATCCGTTAGGTTCTAAGCGGTTTACAGAAAATATACATTAAGATTAGAAATAAGAAAGGTACTTGAAAAATTCCCTTACTGTCCCGAAGGCTCACAATCTAACTAAAGTACCTGGAGGGTAATAGAGAAGTGAAAAGTAGAGTTAGAGGAAAAATAAAAATAAAATAAACATTTTAACAAGACAGCATTGATCTAAATACTTTGGAAGGTAGAAGAGAGGAGAGAAAGGAATAGAAGCAGAAGGGGGAGCCGTTGAACAGTAGAATTCTGGAGAAATTTAAATGATAGAAATAGAACAAAACAAAGACAAAAGGCAAAACAATAGATAAGATTAAAGATAAATCTTAAGCTGGAAAGAAAAATAAAATAAAACTTTGTCTTCAATCCACGGTTTCAGCGTCAGTGATGAAGTGGAGCAAGTAAGTTTAGGAGGAGCGATTGACGTTTCCAGAAAGGGCTTCTTCAGGGAAGAGACTTGGCAGACAGTCCCAGGATGCCTATGTCTCCTCCCCTGTGATGTTCTCCCATCCATGCATTCCCTCCCAGACACACTGCCTGTGCCCCAGCTGCTCCAAGGAGGCTGTCCCAGATGAGGCCCACGGTGAATGCAGGATTCTCTCCTCTGCGGGAAAGCCGCCCGGAGCCGACAGTCGATCTTCTTAGCGGATTGCATGGGGGGAAGAGTTCACACTCTTGGTAGGATCGGGTCTGTGTGCTCTCGGTGGTTGTGGCTGGTCTTGTTGCTGCTTAGGTGTAAAAGCAGTTGATCTCCACTGCTGCTGATATTTAAAAGCAGGCAGATTGATCTCTCCAATGGACTGCAGGGGGAGGAGTTCACACTCCTGGCAGGATCGGGTCTGTGGGCTCTTGGTGGTTGCGGTAGGTCTCGCTGCTGCTTGTATGTAAAAGCAGTTGTTTTTCTACTGCTGCTGATATTTAAAGCAGGTAGATTGATCTCTTAAACGGGATATAGGGGGAGGAGCTCACATGCCTGGTTGGATCGGGGCAAGGGCTCCTATTATAGGCAGCTGGTCTTGCTGCTACTTAGGTGTTAAAGCAGTTGATCTTCCTAGCGGACTGCAGGAGGTGTGGAGCTCACACTCCTGTCATGATCTGGTCTATGGGCTCTTGGTAGTTGCGGTTGGTCCCAATGCTGCTTAGGTGTAAAAGCAGTTGTTCTCCCACTGCTGCTGATATTTAAGCAGGTAGATTGATCTCTCCAATGGAATGCTGGGGGAAGATCTTATATGTCTGGCTGAATCGTGGCAAAGGGTTCCCGGTAGTGGCGGCTGGTCCTATTGCTGCTTAGGTGTAAAAACAGTTGATCTTCTTATCGAATTGTAGGGGGGGCAGATCTCACATTCCTGGCAGGTTCGGGTCTGTGGGTTCTTGGTGGTTGCGGATGGACCCGCTGCTGCTTAGGTGTAAAAGCAGTTGTTTTCCCAATGCTGCTGATATTTAAAAGCAGGCAGATTGATCTCTCCAACAAATTGTATGGTGAAGAGCATACACGTCTGGCTGGATTGGGACAAAAGCTCTCGATAGTGGCGGCTGGTCTTGGTGCTGCTTAGGTGTAAAAGCAGTTGATCTCCTACTTCTGATAATATTTAAAAGCAAGCATATTGATTTTTCCAACGGAATGCTGGGGGAAGAGCTTACTTGTCTGGCTGGATCAGGGCAAAGGGCTCTCGGTAGTGGTGGCTGGTCCTGTTGCTGCTTAGGTGTAAAAAACAGTTGATCTTCCTAGTGGACTGCAGGGGGAGGTGGAGCTCACACTCTTGGTTGGATCGGGTCTGTGTGCTCTTGGTAGTTGCGGATAGTTCCGCTGCTGCTGAGGTGTAAAAGCAGTTGATTTCCCACTGTTGCTGATATTTAAAAGCAGGTAGATTGATCTCTCCAATGGACTGCAGAGGGAGGAGCTCACATGCCTGGCTGGATCGGGGCAAAGGGCTCTTGGTAGTGGTGGCTGGTCCTGCTGCTGCTTAGGTGTAAAAGCAGTTGATTTTCCTAGCGGACTGTAGGGAGGGTGGAGCTCATATTTTTGCAGGATCGGGACTGTGGGTTTTTGGTGGGTTGGTCCCGTTGCTGCTTAGGTGTAAAAGCAATTGATCTCCCACTGCTGCTGATATTTAAAAGCAGGCAGATTGTCCAGGGAGAGGAGCTCTGCACTCAAACTGCCATCCTCCTCGCCTCCAAGTTCCGGAATGCTCTAATAGACGTGAAGTTAGGTTGCATGAGAGGTTTCACGGACACTTCACGTCTATTGGAGCACTTTTGGATTGAGAAGCTTTAGGGATGATATTATTTTTGGACACTAACCAGCATTACTAACTTTTTCTACCAGAATTTCACACCTGTATTGGAAGTTGAACACGCCTTTCAAGTTAATTACAACCTCCATATCCTCTATAATAAAACCTTAAGCACGCATGCGCACTTACAATTTTGTGATCCCTGCTGCCGTGGTTTCTGACTCCGAGGCTGTGTTCGATTTGCGGCGTGCGTGCGGTGCGTGCACACGTTTGGAGCTAACACCGGGGAGAGAAGGAGGAAGTGGTGACTGAGCTACGGAGCTAGGGGAGGGAAGGTTACAACCACTGCTACTTCCTGGTCGCATGGCCTTCTCCTCCCCCTCCACTCTCCTCTCTGGATCAAAGCACCGTTGCAGGTTGCAGGAGCCGCTCTCTCTGTCTGCCCGGTAGCGAACCAACAGGGTTTACCTCTGAATTTCAGTTCATTGGGCGAGTCGAGGATGAGGATAATAATAATAATAATAATAACTTTATTCTTCTATACCGCCACAATCTTGCGACTTCTAGGCGGTTTACAATCAAGAGAGCTGGACATTCAGCGAGTTACAATGTGCAGATAGTCAGAGGAAATACAGAGTGCAGAAACATTTATGAAGCAAAATTATAGATATACAATTTGCTGAGCGAGAGTATAAGATATACAGATTGAAAGAAATTTCCAAGTGGGCCTCTTAGGAGAAGGCCGTGCAATTCAAAAAGTACAGCAAAAATTACGATAATTTATATATATCATAGAACCAAGAGTTCTATGTGCAATTTTGAAAGTACAGCGAAAATTACGATATGATAATAACAATTTGTATATATCACAGAACCAAGAGTTCTATGCGGACTAAAGAGGGGAGAGAGGAAAGGGTAAGAGGTCGGGAGGATTGTTATTGAGGAGAGAGGGAAGAGTAGGTCAGTTGTTCAGGTATTTCAGGAACAGGTGTGTTTTTAGGCGCTTCCTAAATTCCTCATAGGTAGTGAGCAAAAGTAGTTGATCTAGGTCTTTACCCCATAAGGCTGCTTGGTGTGAGAGAAGGTGATCATGGTGTTTTTTCAGTTTGCAACCTTTAATTGGAGGGGAAACGAACTTTGAATGTATGCTTCTTATGTTTGTTGGTGGAAAAGGAGAAAAGGTCAGTTATGTATTTGGGGGCTAGTCCATATAGTACTTTGAAGTAGAGGCAGGCAAATTTAAACTTTACACGTGCTTCCATCGGCAGCCAGTGCAATTGTCGGTAATAAGGTGTCACGTGATCAAATTTCTTCAGCCCGAAGATAAGTCTAACCGCAGCATTTTGCATCATTTGAAGACGTCGTATATTCTTTTATAGGCTATGTTGCAGTAGTCAAGTTGACTTAGGACGAGGGATTGCACTAGGATTTTGAATGCTGACATATCGAAATAAGATTTAATGGATCTGAGTTTCCAGAGAGTGAAAAAACCCTTCCTGATTATGGAGTCCACCTGGTCTTTCATGGTTAGGCATTGATCCAGGATTACCCCTAGTATCTTTAAGGTGGGCTGAATAGGGTACCGTATTTTCACTCATATACCGCGCACCCGTGTAAAACGCGCACACAAATTTATGTAATAAAATGTTAATATAGCGCGCACACGCGTATACCGCACATGCTAAAATCTCCTCCCGCCTATTCCGAACCGGCATCCTCCCCCCCCCGCTCGCGTCACCCCCCCCCTCCCCCTCTGATCCGAGATAATCTGATCCGGCATTCCCCCTGCGAACCGGCATCCTCCCCCCCCCCCCGCTCGTGTCACCCCCCTCCCCCTCTGATCAGAGGTAATCTGATCCGGCATTCCCCCTGCAAACCGGCATCCTCCCCTCCCGCTTGTGTGATCCTACATCCCCCCCAGCACCGCAAATACAACTCTTACCCGATTGGGCACCGGCACCGGCACCAGCACCAATGCACAGCATGTGCCAGTGCCCGAAGATCCTCCCTCGTTGGTTTGGGCTGGGCTGGGCTGGGCCGGGCGGTGCAAGAGAGATCCTCCTTCTTCCTCTGCCGGGCTGGACTAGGCTTTGAGCATTTGCGCATGCTCAAAGCCTTCTGGTCTCGCTCTCTATCTCGGAGAGAGTGAGACCAGGCTTTGAGCATGCGCAAATGCTCAAAGCCTAGTCCAGCCCGGCAGAGGAAGAAGGAGGATCTCTCTCGCACCGCCCGGCCCAGCCCAAACCAACAAGGGAGGATCTTCGGGCACTGGCACTGGCACATGCTGTGCATTGGTGCCGGTGCCCAATCGGGTAAGAGTTGTATTTGCGGTGCTGGGGGGGGGATGTAGGATCACGGGGAAGGGGGGTGACGCGAGCGAGGGGGGGGGAGGATGCCGGTTTGCAGGGGGAATGCCGGATCAGAATGTAAAAAAAAAATTGTAAAACGCGCAAGGTTATGCACGGTTTGTAAAATCGTGTATAACGCGCGCGTTATATGCGTGAAAATACGGTAATTGAGTTCGTTGATGCATAGTGAGGTTTTGTTGTCAAGCGAGTGGGGAGAGGCAACAAAGAATTTTGTTTTTTTCTGGATTAAGTTTGAGCTTGAAATCTGTCATCCATTGTTCCCTCTCATTTATGGCATCGGATGCCTTGGGAATGGTATCTGAGATAGAGTTGGTGAATGGGATGATGATCGTAAAATCATTTGCGTAACTGAATAATTTTATCCCCAGTTGGGTTAGTCGCACGCCCAATGAGGACATGTAGACATTGAAAAGCAATGGGGAAAGCGGTGACCCTTGTGGCACCCCGGAAGAGTTGCTCCAGGTATCGGAGTGATCGGAGTTGAAGCGTACCTGGTAGGTACGGGATGTAAGAAAGCCATGGAACCAGTTCAACACATCCTTGATTCCGATGGCGTCTAGGATCTGTTTATTCACTGCCATGGCGCTGGTGGCACTGCCGCAGAAAGAGGGTGGGGTGGGCTGGGGGGAGGGGAGGGGGAGGGCAAAGGAAGGACAGCGGAACGCAGGGAGGGAGGGAAAGAAACAGAAAGACAGACACACAGACAGCGGCCAAGGAGAGAGAGAGACAGAAAGACAGACACACAAATAGCGGCCAAGGAGAGAGAGAGAGAAGACAGAAAGACAGACAGAGGCCAATGAGAGAGAGAGAGAGACAGATACAGACAGCGGCCAAGGAGAGAGAGAGGCAGAAAGACAGATAGACAGCAGCCAAGGAGAGAGACAGACAGACAGAGCGGCCAAGGAGAGAAAGAGAGAGAGACAGAAAGACAGCGGCCAACGAGAGAGAGAGAAAGAGACAGAAAGACAGACAGCGGCCAAGGAGAGAGGGAGAGAGGGAGAGACAGAAAGGCAGCCAGCGGCCAAGGAGAGGGAGAGACGGAAAGACAGACAGAAACACAGGGATCGAGAGAGAGACAGAAAGACAGACAGACACACAGACAGCAGCCAAGGAGAGAGAGAGATAGAAAGAAAGACATACAGCGGCCAAGGAGAGAGACAGATAGACAGTGGCCAAGGAGAGAGAGACAGAAAGACAGACACAGACAGCAGCCAAGGAGAGAGAGACAGAAAGACAGACACAGACAGTGGCCAAGGAGAGAGAGAGAAAGAAAGAAAGACAGATATATCTATTCTAGCACCTGTTAATTATATAAACACTAGTATATATAATATAAGATCTTAGAAGTTGATTATGCAGCTTAAGGCAGGCAGGTGGGTGCGATGATGTCTGGTTGTAACATAATTAATGAGCTTTAATGCTGTGTTTTGATAGTGTTTTAAACTGAGCACTCACAATACATTATTTTGAACACTGATTCTTCACACTTTCAAAAAATAAAAGAACAAGAGGGCATTCAGAAAAGTTGAAAGGAGACAGATTCAGAATGAATGCTAGGAAGTTCTTCTTTACCCAGCGTGTGGTGGACACCTGGAATGCGCTTCCAGAGGGCGTGATAGGGCAGAGTACGGTACTGGGGTTCAAGAGGGAATTGGACAACTTTCTCCTGGAAAAGGGAATAGAGGGGTATAGATAGAGGATTACTGCACAGGTCCTATACCTGTTGGGCCACCGCGTGAGCGGACTGCTGGGCACGATGGACCTCAGGTCTGACCCAGTAGAGGCATTTCTTATGTTCTTATGTTCTTATGTTGTTAATTTTCCAGCTTCATAGTATCCACTTCAGCATATGCAGTGTGCCTGTATGGTGTACTTCTGCCCATGCGATTGCAATGAGATTGTTCTTAATGCCCTCTCTCTCACTCTCTACTTGGTACTGGCCCAGCTTAATTAGCATCAGAGGCTATTTGTTACCGTTTAATCTCGTTCTGTTATATTTTAGCTTTACCGAGGCTTGGTACCAATTCTAATTTTTACCCTTGGTACTACTGCTCTTCTGTAACTCTACCTCCAATGACTGGTATCGGTGCTTCCACTATCTCCCTCGGTACCGGCCTATCCTCAGCAATCCCTTAAGTACCAGTCATTAATCTACCTACCGGTACCAAGACCACTATTACCAATGTACAGTGTTCCTCCGGTCATTCGCGGTTGGCGGTCCCAGTCATTTGCGGTATTTTCCGAACGCGAACAGCCGACAAGGAGAGAGCAACGGGAGAGGCAGGAGAGAGCAGTCGGAGCGCCGCGAGTGCAGGAAATCACCTGCACTAAGTTGGGCCTTATCCAATCAGGAGCTGCTTTGACACTTGGCTCCTGATTGGATAAGGCCCGACTTAATGCAGGAAGAGGCGGTCGGAGCATACCGCGAGTGATTTCCTGCACTCGAGGCACTCCGGCTGCTCTCCTGCTGCCCTCTTCAGGCTCCCCCATGAAAAACCATATTCGCGGTTTTTTGAATATTCGGGGGGGGGGGGGGGTTCCTGGAACGGAACCCCTGCGAATATCGGGGGAGTACTGGCCGTTCCTTCCATCAAAGAATTCTACTACACTAGGAAAATTAACTTCTCTGTAGTTGCTCCAACCTTATGGAACGCCATGCCACCTCAATCCCGTCATGAAAATCTTCTCGTTAAATTCAAGACCAAACTAAAAACATTTCTTTTTCAAGATGCATATCATAATCTCTAAATATTTCCTTTCCCAAAACTAGTAAAATCATCTCAACTGCTTTTATGAAGCGACCCTATCCCTGATGTCATATCCTCCCCCTCCTCTCTTTCTTATAAATTTTGTTTTAATAATGTATTTCTTTACCCTTCCTCCCCCTTATTACCCTCAAATTCATATAAGTTCTTGTTTATCGTCTTTATAATAAGAACATAAGAACTGCCATCTCCGGATCAGACCCATGGTCCATCGAGTCCGGCGAACCGCACACGCGGAGGCCCAGTCAGGTATACACCTGATGTAGTTTTAGTCACCCATATCCCTCTATGCCTCTCGTAAGGAGATGTGCATCTAATTTGCCTTTGAATCCTAGCACAGTGGATTCCTCAATAACCTCCTTTGGGAGAGCATTCCAGGCGTCTACCACTCGCTGCGTAAAGCAGAACTTCCTGACATTTGTCCTGGACTTGTCCCCCCTTAGCTTCAAACCATGTCCTCTTGTCCGTGTCGCGTTGGACAATGTAAATAATTTATTTTCCTGCTCTATTTTATCGATGCCTTTCAGCATTTTGAACGTCTCGATCATGTCCCCTCGCAGCCTCCTCTTCTCAAGGGAGAACAGTCCCAGTTTCTTGAGTCGTTCCTCATATTCCAAGTTCTCCATACCTCTTATTAGCTTCGTTGCTCGTCTCTGCACCCTCTCCAGCAGTTTTATATCCCTCATATGTATATAATTATTATTTTATCTTTTATTTTATTTTTGTTTTTAGCATTGTAAACCGGCTAGATACATGTTGATGGTATATTAAACACAATAAAACTTGAAACTATATGGATTGGACATCTCTCATCGAGAAGCTTTCAGTGTCTTAGTTTGGATCATTGGATCCACGCAATCTGCACTTTCAATAATGAGCTCCTTTCTGGTTGTTCTCCGCTGCACACACTTGCATTGACAACACTATTGATAAGAGTCGGAAGAATCCACTCTGGCTTTAGAGTTTTTTAAAGTTGGATCGCCTCTTTTCCTTATCATGAACATACTTCCAAATCAGAGCATCTCATCATGGGTGTACAGTCTATTAAGCATGGAATGTCTCTTCTATTTCTCATTCTCAGAGCCATTCCATAGAGGAATCCATCAGAAGTATAGAACTTGTTAAAGATGGATTGCCTCTTCTACCCATCACAACTACTCCAACTCTGCTTATTACAATATTCAAGATACTGAACGGAAAGATCCACTCTGGGTGTAGACCCTTTAAAGTTGGATCCTCCTTTTCTTCAGTTCTATTTATTCTATACTCCTCTGCTGGAACAAACTCCCACAAGGAAGGAGATTGGAAGTGCCTATGATACACCACCTCAGTTATATCTTCTATATGTCATTTAATCTTCTATATGTCATTTAATCTTTAAAGATCTCTACAGAAGTTGGTTGACTTCTATAATATCTTCCATCTGGACAACTTCCGGAATTCCAAGAAACCACTCATGGACTACTCCAAGCCAAAAACTTTATGGCAAGTTTGGATTTTGATACATTTGATGTTACATCCAGAGCATTGGCTATATCTATTCCTATGAGATGTCTGGCATGACTATGAGTCTCTGCCATGGACACTGACATTCAGCATCGCTTTGGTGAAAATTCCTCCTGAGTCTGGATTCTTGTCATCTTGTATATTCAGACTGCCATCTGATCATCTCCTCATCTACCTATGACCTTGACACTTATGTCCATGATTGCCTTGTGAAACATCTTCAGCTCTATATACCTCCAACTTGCTTCTTCTTTGTTGCAGACATGTTCGCCCAGGTTTTTTGCAGGAGCAATCAGGTTTGTCTACCACTGTTCATCAATGTTACTATCTTAGTCAAGTAGACCCAGAGGATACTGGCTATACTTTCTTGAGACCTTCTATACTTCTTTCATAACATATCACCTTACTGACCACCTGCTTGAGCTAAAAAAAAAAAAAAATGAAGTCAAGTTAAGCTCAGACTTCTACTCCAACTATTCTTTATTCTAAAGAACTTTGAGGACTGGGAGTAGCTGTAGGAGGCCACCAACATATTCTACTAATGATGATTTTATGCCTTTACAGGCTAACCTTGTCTTCCTCTATGATCTAGTTTTGTGATTTCTAGACCTTCACATGACACTTCCTTCATACCTATTTAGTATTATCAATCCAGTATTGCTACTCAAATTCTTCCAACTGAGAAGTTCATCTATTAAATCTCTCATCTCCTATATCTATTACTCTATTTATAGAGCAATTATATTTTTTCTAGCCCGCTTTAACGCCTTGCAATATAGCCTGCATTTTTGCTTTATTTTTTTTTTTGCTACTTTATATGGAGTGAAAAGAAATAAAAACAAAAGCGCCAGCAAAGACACCTTGTACCCTATTACCATAACAACGGCTCAAGTTTTCTCAATTGCCTGTTCCTACCCCTGTAATGAGTTATATTCACTCTTTAGTTTCAAATTCCATTGATTATTTTTTCCTAAGTACTCACTATCTTATAGCTTAATGCTTCATTCACTGGGAGCGTATGAGTGCCTGGTGATTGGGGCGCCTGCCTTGGCACCCGGAAGTTCTAAGTTTGTTTCCCACTGTGGCTCCTTGTGGCTCTGGACAAGTATCCTATCACTTCATTTTATTATATGCTTGCCTACCAAGCATGCAGTAGATGCTATGAACTCCTCTTATTTTTATTTATTTATTTTTTTTAAAGCTCCAACGACTGTTATGTTGGATTTTGTTGTGCGTAGTATTCTATTTTCTTACTGCTGCAAGACATACAGAATGCTTTTGTTAACAAGTTTCCACTTCTTTCCTACTGGGCTAGTGGGTGTTCGTTTCATTGTCAATCTTTACATCTTCTATTTTTGGGAAATTCACAATACCAACCTGTTTCCTTCAATTCATATTAACCCAAATTGTCTCTTCATCAACCATTTCATACTCTAGTTGCATGGTTGTTTTATCACATTCTACTGCTGCCTTGCTACCATCATTCTTCTATTTCTTTGATGGCCCTAACCTTGTTTCTCGCTTCTAAATAAACCTCCTAAGAAGCAATTTAAACAAACATTCACCCAATTCCATTTCTAGTTCTCCTGAGCCTCCAATCTTCGGTTTTCATATTACCTTCATTGAGCAAATTTGGCTCAGAGGTAGAGTCCTGGATTTTGGTCCAAAGTTCACATTCCAGGTCGTACATTTTTTCACATTCAGAAGGTCTTTACTAGAGGTCTGCACAGGAACGGGGATCGCGGGAATCCCGCGAGTCCGCGGGGGGGGGGGGTGTCCCATGGGAATACCTCCCTAACCCACGGGACTCCCACGGGGACCCCCTCTGGCCCACGGGACTCCCACGGGGACCCCCTCTAGCCAACGGGATTCCCACGGGGATGGAAGGCTTTGGAAGCAGGGTTCGTCCATATAATATAATGGACACGTCAGCCGTAGTAAAAAAGGGGGTTTATAAGTTAATTACCTGAACAGAAAACAAAAAAAGGGTTCCACCAAAGAGATTCCACAAGGAAAACAGCAGTGCAAACACAAAAGAAACTGTGGAATTGATGATCCTGTCAGAAGTAATTGCTGCTTTTTATGGGGATGGACGTAATTCCTTGCGGAGATGGGTGGGGATGGAGAGGATCCTGACGGGGATGGAGAGGATCCTGACGGGGATGGAGAGGATCCTGGCGGGGATGGGTGGGGACAGAGAGGATACGGGCAGGGACGGGCGGGGATGGGTGCGATTTCTGTCCCCGTGCAACTCTCTAGTCTTTACCTTTATTGTTTGGTTCCTTTCTGTCCTTCTATCTAGTACTAGAAGCCATCTGGGCATTCCGGAGTTAGCTTCCACTGTGTCCAGTTTCCTCTTACTCTATTTCTCCACCAATTGCATCTAAATTCTCAATTGCTCTCTTTTTTGTGCCTTTCCTTCCATTTTTTGCTAAACTAGGCAACGGTCCTATTTCTCTTGCTCAGTTCTCTGGATTCTGAGCTCAGTACTCTAGCTCAGTATATCAGTAGGGCCTGGGACTGGATAATTTTGCATATTCCTCTCTCTGATCTTCCGTTTTTTACTTCATTAAAGGAAACATTCAATGACTTCTATCTGCCATTTACTATTTCTTCATTGACTTCCGCTCTCTGACTGCTCCAGCTTTTGTTGGCCCTGTTTAATCCAGGAGATAAAACTTCTCCTCCTCTTCTTTCCTTGCACTCCTAATATTTGATAAACCTTGAGCACTGGCTCTGTTCACTTTACAAAACATACCAGAACTCTTAGATAGCCCTCGGGGGAAGTACTTCTGACATATGGCCTTACCCTTAGTCAGCCACTCTTCCTTTCCAACTTTTCCCACATTCTCCCTTCCATAGTTATGGAGTTTCTCTCCTTCCTATGTTTGTTTTTTCTGTTTCTTCCAACAACATTATTCTATCAACGGGAACCATGTATTCTTTGCTTTTGCCATTTTTCCCTTTCATTTCCCATCTGTCGACCTGGGACATGAATGGCTTCAACTAGTATTTTGATCTAGTAACTCTTATAAATGCCTCTTTCCAGTATCCAATCTACTATTTTTTCCTAGATTTTTTTTTAGAAGTCTCCCTCTTCTATCCTCGGATTTACCTGCTGCTCTGAGGTCGGCTTCTATTTTACAGCCTCCATACACATTGATCTTTCACTCTTGCTGAGGACAGTTGTATACCTCTTATTAGTCCTCTATTTATTTTCCTTCTCTTATTCTCCGCCAACTCATATCAGACAATGTCTGCTTTTAGGGCATGGCACTATATATTTATTTTTCCTTGAAGGCCAACTCTCCCTCTATCCCTGTTAGTTAACTAGGGAGCCCCATCTGTGAGAATATGCTGCCTGCTTATCCAAGGATAAAACACAGTTACTTACCATAATAGGTGTTATCCATGGATAGCAGGCAAATATCATATCCCACCCACCTCCCCTAATTGGTTTCTTCACTTGAACATAGAACTGACGACTTAGTGAGTTGGTGCCGGGTAGGAAGGCACTTGTGCATGCGTATTGTGGGCAGTCTCAAAGCTTCCTAAAGCTTAAAGTGACAGTAAACTTTAGTACTCTCCTTACTGGGCTTTGTGGATGATGTCACCCATCTGTGAGAATATCTGCCTGCTTTCCTCGGATAACACCTGTTATGGTAAGTAACTGAGGAGTGTGTGGCGCAGTGGTTGGATCTACAGCCTCAGCACTCTGGGGTTGTGGGTTCAAACCCCGCGCTGCTCCTTGTGACCCTGGGCAAGTCACTTAGTCCTCCATAGCCTCAGGTACGTTAGGTAGATTGTGAGCCCACCGGGACAGATAGGGAAAATGCTTGAGTACCTGATTGTTAAACCGCTTAGATAACCTTGATAGGCGGTATATAAAAACCTAATAAACTTGAAAAAAAAAACTTGAAAACTTGCATCTTAATCATACTAACACATTCCAGTACGTCTAGTTTAGTACTTCTGTTTCCCTCTCTCTCCCCTCCTTCGCAACCTTAAAACAAACTTAAATGCATTAAGTAGAAATCTGAAGCAGTGTAGCTAGAAAGTGCTCATTTTATAGCCAAAAACCCTTTATAGCTGCCTCCCTCACTCTTATTGCAGTCAATTACCCCAGTTATAACAAATCATACAAGAATTATTGTATAAGTTCCTATGTTGCCTTTATAAAATAGGTATATAATAGGTAGTTTTTTGAACTTTTTACAGATGCTTTAGCTTCCAGTTCCTGAAGGACCTGATTTGATAACACCTGGTTGCAAGATTTTATGTTTTTATAAACCTAATGTACTGTCTTTATAATAAAAGTTAAATAACTGGCAAGGGATCATTTTTATCCTGTGATATATTTTTTCTTTGCTTCTACAGACACTAAAGATGCTGACCAGGAAGATAAAACTTTGGGACATTAATGCTCATATCACCTGTCGTCTTTGTAGTGGATATCTTATTGATGCTACAACAGTAACGGAGTGCTTACATACCTGTATGTATGATTAGTAAAAGATAAAATTTTGAATATTGACTTTATTTACTACATATGTAACCTGCCTATACCTAGGCCTTATACCCTATTCAGCAAAAATGTATATTTCTATAGCGTAGCTTCACACTATTCCAGAACTGTAGGATAGTTGTGTCCATCAACCAGCAGGTGGAGATAAAAACAAAAACACTGAATTGAGCCCACTATATCTGTTCAGATTCTCAGCTCAGCTCCTCAGTATTTTTCTATCTCCATCAGGTGGATAGTCATAGCTCTTAGCTTCTAGCTCTGGAATTTTAAGTGCTCCTGGTTCAGTTGGTCAACTGGCTTCTGGTGGGGCCAGATCCCTAACTCATGTCTCTACAGTATTTGTTTTCTCCCTCTGGTAGCACTTTTTTGAGCCTCAAAATAAAAAATAGAGGGAAGCATTTAATTTTAATTGACTGTGGCTGTGCTTAGCTGATAAAAAAAAAAATCATCATCTCTAAGTGCTCAGGGTTCCCTCAGGGGCTCTTTCTCTCTGGAGGCAGCTGACAGAAAGATGACAGTGGGGTTAAGTCCTCTTGCTTTTATTGTTTGGACTGACTTGGGGAGCTGAGCGCTATGGATTTTCAGCAGGGGAGTATCACCCCATAGACCGCTAAGAGGTGTTCCTGTATCAGTGCACACTGGTCATCATCGGGAAATGTTGTGATGGCAATCTGGGAATTCCGCGGGAGGGAGTGGATGTCTCAATGATCAGCATGGCTGAAGTAGAGGCAGGAATGGTGGCCATCTTGTCTGGGCAACTGTGGAATTCTTATATTGCTCTTCTTGCATGGTCGGCTTGCATCATTTTGGTTCTTGGTAGATGGTCTATGGGGGGATATTTTCACCAGAATTTTTTCCAAACCTGTATCAAGCCTATTTGTTGAAGCAGGATAATAATAATAATAACTTTATTTTGTATACCGCCATACCCAGGGAGTTCTAGGCGGTTCACATCAATTAATTAAGGTTACAAATAATGAAATCTTTGGAGTTAACAGTTTAGGAATGTACAGGTCATTGAGGTTGGCAGGAATATACATTTTAGGAATGTACAGGTCATTGAAGTTGGCAGGAATATACATGAATGTACAAAAGGAAGGTAATATTTATTTACAGGAAAAATATAGGTCCTTGAAGTTAACGGGTTAGGAGAGTACAATAAGAAGGAGTAGGTGGAGATTCATGTGCATTGATGGGAGTTGAAAAAGTATAAGAGGGTGTGTTAAGGTTCTGTCCGTGGAATAAGTGTGTTTTGAGTTTTTTCCTGAAGTCAAAGTAGGTGGAGCTATCAGCTTCTTCCCTCTCTGTTCCCCTTCCTACTAAGCAGCCTCAGTTGGAGGCTCAGGAAGACATGGAGGATTGCTGAGTAATTATTCTCTCTGGTTTGAGGAGATCTTGGGCTGCTCTGAGGGACCATCATTGCGATAAATGTTGAAAGAGGGATAGCTTCCTCCAGAGGAGAGGGGGATGACCCGAAGGTCTTCCAGCTGTTTCATAAGGAAGAGCTTTGGGTCCTTCTATAGAGGAGCCTAAATTACCGATATCAGGAAACTGTTCTGCTTCCTTGATAGGCATATGGGGTCCCTCAGAGGCCTTACCCCAAAGCACCTGGATATTGTGGCACCACCGGTGCTGGCTTGTACTATTGGCCCCGGTCAGCGCCCAGAATAGCCTGCGGCCCACGTGCTTCCAGAAGATGTTGGAAGGTCGGTCAATAAAGAACCACAAAAACAGGTCAGGAACAATAAAGTTCAAAATAAAACTGAGTCCCAATTTATTGAGTTCACAGACCCTTCTCAGGGTTTAGTTCAATGACTCCATGAACAAAAGAAAACATAAAAGAATCACCGGGCTGCAAAACACAAAGCCCACACCTTCTTTACAGGTATAACAGGTAAGTAATTGCTTAGTCTGTAATAGTCCAGTCTTAATAAGCCTGCCTTTACAAAACAGGACAGGAATAAGACTGTAGCACTTTCTTTGAGGAATGAAAGCGCTGTACCCAGGCCTGGATTGAAGTAGGCCTGTCCCAGCCAACTCAAAAGCAGTTGGTGGGGGAGGGGAATAGCCAAATCCACTTATTCAAATCTGCATTTAAACAGTTGCCACAAATGGCCCCACAATCCCACCCAGGATCTTGTGTGGATTCTTCCCAACTATCACCCTACACAGAGTCCATATTGCAGTTGCACTTAATCCTCAAAAGGCAAACACCAACAAAAACTTTCAAGCAAAATAAACCCGGTTTAAAGGCTTCCAGGTTTAGGCACCTTTGCAGTGAGAGCCCAGCACTGCTTAATGGTTCCAAACAGGTGCAAACAGGTAAGTAAAAAAATCCCCAAAAAGTTCACAAACTTAAGCACCACAAAAAGTAAAGACTGTGTACTTAACTTTCATCCATCATACATGCTTCAGTATCCATGCTAGTGTCCATAAATTCCATGGGCTCTGGAATAGCTAGCTGGCTGGCATCAGAGACAGGGGCTGCATCCACCATCTCAATATCCTGAAAGCTCTGAGGTTCAGGAGAGCTGTCCTGTGAACCTCCTTCCTGGGCTGACCCAGGGTAGACTGACTGGTTCCTCCTCAGTGCTGCCTCTAAAGCACTGAGACGACCACGCCCTGTTCTGTGCGGGGGCAGGGCAGCCTGTAGCTTGGGCTGAGATTTCCCTGAGCTTCTAATTAAGCCCTGCAGCTGTGGGTTAGCTGAGCTGGTGGATTTGCTCTGAGGCTGTTCTAGGCTGTTCCCTCCAGATTCCTCACCTCCCCAGGGTTTTGTGAGCTGGGTTTTGAATGGGAATTCCGAGTCTTCCTTACTATTGGTGTCTAGCCTGTCACAATGGTTAGCCCTCTTTAAAGTCAGGCTAGGGTTAGGCAAAGCCTTCCCTGTCACAAGCCGAGCCTTAGGGTTAGGGTTGTGACAATATCCAGGACCTCATGACCTCCTGAAGAAGACCAGATGTCTCCGACCTATCTCAGAGCCCTCAACAAGTTTAACATAACATAACATCATACTTCTTAACAGCGTAACCATGAGTTCTATGCGGTTTACAAAAGATTATAAACTAAAAACAATTTAAGGATGACAAAAAAAAAATTATTTTAACAAGTATTTTGAAAAGAGAAAAGTTTTAAGTTGAGCTCTGAAATATTTATAAGAACAAGCTCCAAGCAATAACAACCAAAATTCTCTGTCGTGTGAAGCTGTTTGGAATGCTAAAGTATGGTCCAGAAATTTCTTACTTTTACAGCCTTGTACTGACGGAAAGTTGAATAAAGCATGAGACTTTCTACTATTTTTATACAATGCTAGAGAGAATCTATTAACCATATAAAACGGAGCAGTACCATACATAACCTTAGAGCAAAAGCAATCCAATTTAAACAAAACACAAGCCTCTGTTGGCAGCCAATGCAATAAATAATAATAAAATGTTAAGCGCGCATGCACACTCGAAAGTCGTGTTCCCTGTTCCATCGCGACGGAACGAGTGCGCATGCGCGCTTATACGTCAGTCTCCTTTTTTTTCAGCCCGGCTCACTGAGAGGGAGAGCGTCGCTGGCACCGGGGATGGGTGGGGGACGCCATTTCAGCTTGGCCGCTCCGTCTTTGCCGTCTCAGCAGCCCCCGAAGCTCCTCAGCAGCCTGTCCCGCTCCCTCGAGAAGGGCTCCCGATGGCGGCACTGCTGCTGGTGGCGCTGCTCCCGCTGCTGTGCGTGAGCGACGCGCCGGAGCTGGACCCCGCCTGTCGGCAGCGGATCGACCACATGGCGAACGGCAGACAGAGGTGAGGATGAATTGATGGGAAATGCTGGACTGTTGGGGATAGACAGAAGGGAGATTCTGCTTTGGTGGAGGTTGGGGAAAGGAAGGGAGGCCTACTGCTGCACAAGGGGAGCAGGAAGAGGTGCTAATGGACAGGGGGGAAAAAGGAAGGAAAGCCTACTGCTGGACAGGGGGATCAGGAAGAGGTGCTGATGGACAGGGGGGAAAAAGGAAGGGAGGCCTACTGCTGGACAGGGGGATCAGGAAGAGGTGCTGATGGACAGGGGGGAAAAAGGAAGGGAGGCCTACTGCTTGGCAGGGGGAGTAGGAGGAGCAGGAAGAGGTGCTGATGGATAGGGGGGGAAAAGGAGGCCTATTGCTGGACAGGGGGAGCAGGAAGAGGTGCTGATGGATGGGGGGAAGGAAGGGAGGTGTACTGCTGGACAGGGGGAGCAGGAAGAGGTGCTGATGGACAGGGGGGAGGTAAACAAGGGAGAAGGGCTGCTGCTGGATAAGGGGAGGTAAAAGGAAGGGAGAATGGACAGGGGGAGCACGCAAGGGGTGGTGATGGACAGCCAAAACAAAGAAATATAGAAATACAGAAAGTGGCTAAGGAGACAGAGAGAGAAAAAAATAAAGACAGACACACGCATACATTCTAGCACCTGTTAATGTAACGGGCTATAAAGCTAGTTCACAATAAAATGGAGTCACATGATCATATTTTTTTAAGATCGTAAATCATTCTAACTGCTGTATTCTGAATCAGTACGAGTCGAACCATGTCTTTCTTGGGAATTGTTAAATACACAATATTACAATAATCCAAAAGACTCAATAATAAAGATTGTACCAGAAGTTTAAAAGCAGAAAACTCAAAAAAAGGTTTAATGGTACGCAGTTTCCATAGCGTTTTAATAACCCTTTGTACCACAGCATCTATTTGGTTTTTCATAGTCAGATGTTGGTCCAAAATAGCTCCCAGTATTTTAATTGTTGGTTGAATTGTATACAAGGTATCCATCGATTTATACTAATCGATGGATCATGAATAATCTTATGTGGTGACACAACAAAAAAATTTGTCTTATCAGGGTTAAGCTTGAGTTTGAAATCCTGCATCCAAGTGTTCATCAATTGCAACATAGACTCAGTTTTGTGAGCGATATGAGACAGAACTGTAGCACAAGGTATGACAATTGCAATATCATTAGCATAGCTGAACAGTTCTATACCTAGGTTAGTCAAACTGTAGCCCAAGGAGGAGAGATATACATTAAATAATGTGGGTGAGGGTGGGGAACCCTGGAGTACACCACTAGGATTTTTCCAGTTAAAGGAATACTGATTATTAAACTTGACCTGATATTGTCTGAATTCCATAAACCCTTTAAACCACAGGAGAATGTTACCCTGTAGGCCAAAAGCATCCAAATAAGCCAATAATTTGGTGTGATCTACCAAATCAAAGGTGCTACTTAGGTCAAACTGAAGCACCAGCGCATTGTTACCCTTACTCAGTAGGCTATTTAAATGGTCTAATAATGTAGAGAGCACTGTCTCAGTGCTAAAATAGGTTCTGAAACCTGATTGGGAATCGTGCAGTAGGGAATGTTGCTCAAGATATTTAGTGAGCTGAATTTGAACAAGACCCTCCATAATTTTTACAAAAAAGGGAATGGATGCATTAGGTCTGTAGTTAGATGGTAATGAAATGGATTCTTTGATGTTTTTAATTATTGGCGTAATAATTATATTATCTTCCTCATGTGGAAATATTCCTGCGTCTAAAGAGTCTGATAGCCATTCAAATAATTTCAGTTTAAAGCTTACAGGGGCAACTGCCATAAGGTTAGGAGTGTAGGGATCGAACAGACAATATGATGTAGCATATTTACAAAATAATTTGGAAAAATCATCCCATTCTGGATAGTCAAATGTAGATCTGTGCGAACTTCTTCTATCATACTAAGATGATAGCCCAAAATTTCTGAGCAAGGCAAGCAAGAAGGTCTTAAACTAGAAACCTTAGAACAAAAGAAATTTGCTAGTTTGTCAGCAGAAGACAGAGGCAACCATGAAGATTGTATTTTTTTAGTTACATTAAACACATTATTGACTAAGGGCTCCTTTTACTAAGGTGAGCTGGTGATTTTAGCATGCGCTACATGCTAACGCCTCCATAGAGCTTGCGTTAGTATTTTTTGTGTAGCGCAGGGTTAGTACGCGCTAAAAATGCTAGCACACCTTAGTAAAAGGACCCTTAAGTGGAACAATTTTTTATGTTGGTACTACTGTTCCCTACTTTATCTGAATAGTATGCTTTTCGTTTCTCTCTTAGTAGTGATTTATCATTTCTAACTTCCTTCCTCCAATTTTCTTTATCTGTAACTGATTTTGATTTTAGCCATTTCTTCTCTTAACGGCGTACTGATCATTTCATTTCTAATAACTCTCATCATACCATTTTTTAGAATCATCTGCTTGTCTCTTTACAACATGTTTGGGAGCGATTTCATCTAAAATAGTATTACATAAGGTTTTCCAATTACAGTCAAACCTCGGTTTGCGAGTAACCCTGTTTGCGAGTGTTTTGCAAGACGAGCAAAACACTCAGCAAACTTTTGACTCGCAAACCGAATGTTGACTCGATTTGCGAGCACCCCCCCCCCCCGATAACCGGCATCGCTTCCCCCCGCTCGCAAAGGCCCCCTCGCTCCAACCGGCACCCCCCTCACCGCACAAACCGGCCCCCCCGCCAGTACAATTTAAATTTACCCACCTCCCTATTTACCACCAGCACCGGCACGCAGGCATAGCGCGTGTGCCTAGAAGATCTTCCGGCTTCGGTTCATAGACAAAGCGCGCCTTTGTCCCGGCGCGCTTTTGACCTGACACCTCCGGCTTCTGCCTGCCTGCCTTGAGCATGCATCTGCGCATGCTCAAGGACTTCTAATTCTCCCTCTCGCCGAGATTGGGCATGATAAAGAAGGGTATTACGAGTAGATCAGTGGACGTCATAATGCCGCTTTACAGAGCAATGGTCAGACCACACCTGGAGTACTGTGTCCAACACTGGTCTCCTTACCTAAAGAAGGATATAATCCTGCTGGAGAGGGTGCAGAGGCGAGCCACAAAGCTAGTAAAAGGTATGGGAAATTTGAGCTACAATGAACGCCTCGGAAAACTAAGCTTGTTCACCCTTGAGAAGAGAAGACTGAGAGGGGATATGATAGAGACTTTTAAAATACTAAAAGGTTTTGACAAAATAGAGCAAGAAGCGTCATTATTGATGTTGTCAAATGTGATTCGGACGAGTGGTCATAGACTGAAATTGAGGGGCGACAGGCCCAGGACAAATGTCAGAAAGTTCTGTTTTACACAGTGAGTGGTGGACACTTGGAATGCTCTCCTGGAGGAGTAGTGACGGAAACCTCCATTATGGGATTCAAGTGCAAGTTGGATGCACACCTCCTTGCAAATCACATTGAGGGATACGGGAAAATAAGGTCTTCATCAGGGAACACCTAGGTCTTAAACAGGGAACACCTAGATTGGCCTCTGCGTGTGCGGGTCGTCGGACTAGATGGACCAAAGGTCTGATTTGGTGAAGGCATGTCTTATGTTCTTATGTAAATCAGCTACATCCTGGTCAGGTTTTGTTTCTAAATAACGATTAATGTCACCTAATAGTAAACATTGTGAAGTCAAAAGAGAATTAGTAAGAATAAATTCATAAAAATATTTTTTGATTCCAACCTAGGAGTTGGGTGGCATATAAAAAAGAATGCAATTTAAAGAATCTAATAGATCCGTTCTCTTAAGTGTGCAAGATAGAATTTCCAAATTGTTTTTTATCAGTGAATATTGCATTTTAAAATTGAAACTGTCATGTAATATAATAGCCACCTCTATTTTCCTTACGGCAAAGAGGAACAATTTTGTAATGTGGGGGAAGTAAATCATTAATGACAGGACCATCATTGGAAATAAAATGGTTTCAGAAATAAACACACAGGCTAAATTTTGATCAATTACCCAATCCTTGATAATCTGTGCTTTACCCCTAATCAATCGTGCATTTACATAAGCACAGTTGATAGTAGTTAACTCTTCAGATGGGAAAGACATTTGATTCTTAATAATACCGGGCCACAATGCCTGGCCTCTTTTAGAAAAAACCCTTGAGTGCCTATAAGAAGTTGTATGAATCTTAATAGGATGTGATGGTAATTCCTCAGAATTAAACAATATTGGGGTTAACTGTGGATTGGAACAATGGTATCAAACTAACATCCTTCAATCTACCTAACAAAAGTAACAATAAGAAAACATTTAAGAAATGCATCTTGAGCAGATTTAAAGTATTAAGATCTCACTCTGAGATAAAAGCTAAAGCTAAAAGGCATAAGTTACAGTGCAAACAATATGACAGTTTCTAAAGGTAAATACTTATAAAATATTACCAAATTAATTCAATTACTTATAAAATGGAGGAAGAATAAAAGGGGCTTTGCTAAAATGAGACTAAGATTGATAACAAAATAATTACCTATCTGTAAAAAACAGTTAATAGGCTAAAATATCAACAAAAGAATGAAATAGCAGCATAGAGCAATTAATAAACTAGTAAAAATGACAAAATAGCACACCAGCAGCAATAAACAATTAAAAGTTAGCAACACAAATAAATTAATGAGCTAACAATTAATAAGCTAGCAATGGCGCAAATTAGTAAACTAGTAAATAATCACAAGATAGCATCAAAAATAAATTGAGACTAGCAACAATAACAAAGTAATAAGCCTGCAGTAGTAAGCAATTAAAAAACTAGCAGCATAGACAAATTGGTAACCTAGCAGCAATAACAAAATGGGAGCCTACAGTAGTAAACAATTAAAGAACTGGCAGCATAAACAAATTAATAACCTGGCAGCAGTAATTAATTAACTAAGAACAATAAAAATTAAAAGACTATCAAATCAGCAGAAAATAGGCAGTAGCAATAACAAATTAATGAGACCTAAAATCGAGCAGTAATAAAAACCAAGTCAACTTAATCAAATAAACAGCTAAACTTTAAAATGTAACAATTAAGTCCAGTAACCAGTCCTATCGATAAAGTTTAAAATGCTTAGCTTTGCTGCACCAATTGGCTGGACTTTAAGCAGAGCCCAGCGTCTGACAAAGTGCAGGGGGCGGGACTAGCTATGACCCGGCAGAGAGTAGTAGTTGTTAGAGTCAAGTCCAAATATCAGCTTAGGGCAGACGAAAATGTTTTCCTGAGCAAGGCATTCCTTCTCACAGACACTCTCTGGCAATAGACAAGTTCTGAATCAGTGTGCAGACTCCGCTCTTCACCTCTGCGCTCAATGACATCATTGGTGGGCAGGGTTAGCTGTGACCCGGCAGAGAATAGTAGTTGTTAGAGTCAAGTCTAAATATCATCTCAGGGCAGAAAAAAAATGCTTTCCTGAGCAAGGCACTCCTTCACACAGACACCCTCTGGCAATAGACAAGTCCTGAATCAGTGTGCAGGCTCCGCTCTTCACCTCCACGCTCCTGATGACGTCGTATGATGTGTCTAGCCACTCTGTATCCCCTCTTGGATCACAACAATTGGCTATGCGCTCTTGATCTTAAGGAAGCCTACATTCATCCCAATTCACCTGGCTTCCAGAAAATAGATTTCAAGTGGCCCATCACCACTATCTATACAAGGTTCTACCTTTCAGCCTGGCATCTTCTCCCAGAGTCTTCACCAAGTGCCTGGTGGTAGTGGCAGTGGACTTGAAGTCTCAAGGTCATCAGTTCTTCCCCTATCTAGATGACTGGTGTATAAAAGACCCTTCTTGTCAAGCTGTTCTTCTGGTGACGAATTGCACCATACTGTTTCTCCAGAACTTGGGGTTCGAAATCAACTTTCCCAAGTTCCGGCTTCATCCATCTCAGAGGCTCCAGTTCATTGGAGCTCTTCTCGACACAACTCAGCTGAGGGCGTTTCTTCCTCAAAAGCATCAGGACTCTTTACTTCAGCTTTGTCATCAGATGGTCCAGCTCCAGTCAACCTCGGCCAAGCGAATGATGGTTCTTTTAGGTCACATGACCTCTACAGTCCATGCGACTCCTTTTGTGATGCCTCAATGTTCTCTAGCTTCACAGCAGTCTCACAACACATCTCTGTCACCTTGTCTCTTCGACAGTAGCTTCAGTGGTAGATGAATTCTTCCAATCTGTCTAGAAGTCTTCTGTTTCACATGCCTCCTCATCAGAAAGTTTTGACCAATGGCTGCGAGTAGCTGGCGTTGAGCATTCATGAAGGCTCAGCGCTGTTAGTTTTTTACCTGGACCATACAATGGTCAAACGGAAGTCTAAGCTCCGGGTTTTCCCGGAGGAATCTTTGATGACAGCTGCGGGCCCGATGGACGCTTTCCTCCAGCGTGGGGTTGGAACGAGTCGACCGGAGTTTTCTTCGGCAGGGAGAGACGCGCTGGCTGAGGCGTCAGATCTCTCCCTCGAAGCAACATCACTGTCTCCGGAGGAGCGGAGTCCTCCGAGTCGCCCGGGGGCGTTAGATCAGCAGATGGAGGTCGGAGCGCCCCAGGGTGTTTCCTCACCAGCGCTACCGAGAGCGGGGAACGTCTCGGAGAGCGGTGAAGGGAAGCTAAGCGAATCATCTGTGCACTTGGAGAAATTGAACCTACAAATTCCCCAGGATTTTTTGAAATTGAATGCATCTTCAGCAGAGGTAACAGGTAATTTTCTGGTAACAGAGGGTCATGGGTCTGAACTAACTCCCATGCAGAGGCCCAAAGTTTTCACTATGGAAACATTATGGGAAGCAATATCTACTTTGCAACTCTCTTTAGGATCCCAAATGCAGCAACTTACTACAAGATATACAACTGTTGTTTCTAAAAATATGGAATTGAAAAATAGACTATCTAGTGTGGAAACAAAAGTGGATGGACATGAGATCAGAATAAAATCTTTGGAGTCCCAGGCCTCGGTGTGGGTCAGGGATAGTGGAAATCTTAATTTTAAAGTTGAAATGTTGGAAAACATGACCAGAAGATGTAATCTTCGGATTATAAATTTTCCAAAACTTTCAACTATTTCTCCACAAGATATGTTTAAGAAATACCTGAAAGAGATTTTGAAAGTGCCCGAAACTTCTTACCCACCTCTCACTAAAATATATTACTTGCCAACCAGGACTTTGGGTCAGGAACCAGGCCAGCAGAACTTGTCTGCTGATAGTTTGGACCTAACAAATTTCCTTGAGAGGTCGGATAATGAGCCACCGGCAACTGCGACGCTGCTGGTACAATTTGCTATAGACTCTGACAGAGATTGGATGCTTAAGATGTTTTTTAAGTTTAAGGACATACCATTTATGACAAAAACTGTGAGAATGTATCCTGATGTGTCAAGGTTGACCCAAAAGAGAAGAAAACAGTTTCTCATTTTGAGACCGAGGGTCATACAGCTGGGTGCTACGTTTGTACTCAGGGACTTAGCAAACATAAGGTATGGAGAGCTATGTACGTCAATGCACACAGTTTGGGCAATAAAATTCTAGATTTAGAGACTGAAATAATGAACGCCGACCTAGACGTAGTGGCGATATCCGAAACTTGGTTCACGGACTCACACGGGTGGGATATGGTTATACCGGGTTACAACTTACTCCGTCGAGACAGGGAGGGCAAGTTAGGAGGAGAGGGGTAGCTCTATACACTAGAGAAGACATCAAAACTACCATAATCACAGATGTCAAGTATACCGGGGAATCCCTCTGGGTGAACCTGGCTAGAGGAAATGAAAAATGCCTGTATCTTGGTGTGATTTACAGACCTCCAAGACAACAGGTAGACAAGGATATGGAATTAATCGAAGACATTGAAAACATCACCTTGCGTGGGGACACAGTACTGTTAGGGGATTTTAATATGCCCGATACAGATTGGAATGCACTTACCGCACAAACTAGCGGCAGCAGAAGGTTGTTAACCTCCATAAAGGGTGCACAGCTCAAACAATTGGTATTGGAGCCCACTAGGGACCAGGCGTTGCTAGACCTGGTACTCACCAACGGAGACAGCGTATCGGAAGTTTCGGTAGGTGATACCCTGGCCTCCAGCGACCATAACATGGTTTGGTTCAACCTTCGGAAGGGTTTCTCCAGATCGACCACAACAACAAAGGTCCTAAATTTTCGTGGCACTGACTTCAAACGCATGGGAGACTTCGTCCATCGGGCACTGCAAGACCATGCCGAAACCAATAATGTAGAGGCTATGTGGGCAAACCTGAAATCTACCCTACATGAAGCAATAAATCGCTATATAAAAACAACAAGCAAACGACGGAGGAATAACAGACCCCAGTGGTTCACTACAGAAATCTCGGACCTCGTTAAGAAAAAGAAAAAAGCATTTGTTTCCTACAAACATTCAGGAAGAGGAGCAGTAAAAGAAGACTATCTGGCCAAGTCCAAAGCTGTCAAAACGGCAGTCAGAGAGGCCAAGCTTCGGATAGAAGAGAATCTAGCAAAGGACATTAAGAAAAGGGATAAATCCTTCTTCAGGTACATCAGTGATAGGAAAAGAAACACAAATGGGATAGTACGCCTTAGGAAAGCAGAATCAGATTTCGATAAAGCCGAACTACTAAACGAATACTTCTGCTCAGTCTTTACCTGCGAGACGCCGGGGTCCGGTCCACAGTTGCAAGCAAGGCATAGCTCAGATGACCCGTTCTGGAATTTCGAGTTTACACCCAGCAGCGTCTACTGCGAACTATCAAGACTCAAAGTGAACAAAGCCATGGGACCGGACAATCTACACCCCAGGGTGCTTAGAGAGCTGTGTGATGTCCTGGCAGAGCCATTGTCTGTGCTCTTCAATCTTTCCTTGAAGGCGGGAAAAGTTCCCTTGGACTGGAAAACAGCCAATGTAATCCCACTCCACAAAAAGGGCTGCAGGACAGAGGCTGAGAATTACAGACTGGTGAGTCTCACATCCATAGTGAGTAAACTCATGGAAACACTAATTAAGCATAAATTAGATACAATCCTAGACGAGAAGAATCTACGGGATCCCCGCCAACATGGATTTACCAAAGGCAGGTCCTGCCAATCCAATCTAATTAGTTTCTTTGACTGGATAACAAGGAAACTGGATGTGGGTGAGTCCCTAGACGTTGTTTACTTGGACTTTAGTAAAGCTTTTGATAGCGTTCCGCACCGCAGACTATTGAACAAGATGAAATCAATGGGACTGGGAGAGACGTTAACTACATGGGTCGGTGATTGGCTAAACAGTAGACTTCAGAGAGTGGTGGTAAATGGTGCCCCTTCAAAAACGTCGGAGGTGATCAGTGGAGTGCCTCAGGGCTCGGTCTTGGGCCCGATCCTCTTCAACATATTTGTGGGAGATCTGACTCAGGGGCTTCAGGGTAAAATCACATTATTCGCCGATGACGCCAAACTATGCAACATAGTAAGTGAGAACACTTTACCAGACAGTATGACGCAGGACCTACTTCTATTGGAACATTGGTCCTCGACTTGGCAGCTAAACTTCAATGCTAGAAAATGTAAGGTCATGCACCTCGATAGCAGGAATCCATGCAAAATTTACACATTAAATGGTGAAACCTTAGTTAGGACTAAGGCGGAACGTGATTTGGGGGTGATCATTAGCGAAGACATGAAGACTGCCAATCAAGTGGAGAAGGCTTCATCAAAGGCAAGACAAATGATGGGTTGCATCCGAAGAAGTTTTATCAGCCGGAAGCCCGAAGTTATAATGCCATTGTACAGATCCATGGTGAGGCCTCATCTGGAGTATTGTGTACAATTCTGGAGGCCACATTACCAAAAGGATGTGCTGAGAGTTGAGTCGGTTCAAAGAATGGCCACCAAAATGGTCTCGGGACTCAAAGACCTCCCGTATGAAGAAAGGCTGAATAAATTGCAGCTATATTCACTCGAAGAACGTAGAGAGAGAGGAGACATGATAGAGCCGTTTAAATATATCACCGGCCGTATTGAGGTGGAGGATGATATCTTCTTTTTTAAAGGTCCCTCTGCCACAAGAGGCCATCCGCTGAAAATCAGGGGTGGGAAATTTCATGGCGACACCAGGAAGTTCTTCTTCACCGAAAGGGTGGTCGATCGTTGGAATGAACTTCCACCTCAGGTGATTCAGGCCAGCAGCGTGAAGGATTTTAAAAGGAAATGGGATACACATGTGGGATCTCTAGGGGGGTAAATTCAAGGGGGTAGGGTTGTTGGAGTGGGCAGACTTGATGGGCTGTGGCCCTTTTCTGCCGTCATCTTCTATGTTTCTATGTTTCTATACCCCTGTAAATGTGTGATGGTCTATCAGGGGAATAGACATGTTTATTTTGAACCTCAGCAGTTGATAAAATTTATTTCTGCAAAAGAGCAAATTTAATATTCCTGAGAGAATTGTAGTTACAACCCGCTTAGTTAAATTAGGTTCCTTGCCTTTACTCAATACCATCTGTATTTTCTTAGTAATGTTTGATTGAAACTCAGCTAAATTAGCTTTCTCCCCTTTTATTGAGGTCTAATTTTTCCAATCCAGTATAATTAGAATTTTAAGGAAAACTTTTCCTATTGTACTGTACTATTGAATTGTTTATTTTCCTTTTTGTTATTTTATTTACCTTTTTGATTATAATGTTAACAATGGTTGAGACTGGTATTGGAATATTTCTTTGAATTGACTGTTTATTATGTCAAATTATAAAATTAAATAAAGAATAAAAAAAAAAAAAGAAAGTTTTGACCACAGACTCAGGGTCATTGGTCATCCAGAAAACAACAGTTTCACATCAATCTTCTGGAGCTCAGAGTGATTTATTAAGCCCTCAAAGCTTTCCAGCACTTAATAGTCAACCATGTCCTCCTGCTTTGCACGGACAAGTAAGTAGCCATGTACTATATAAACAAGCAAGGAGGCACAAGGTCTCTCCTATCAGGAGGCTCAGAAGATCTGGCTTTGGGCGAATGCTCGCAACGTCTTTTTCAAAGCTGTTTACATTCAAGGGGAACAGAATTTCTTGGCAGACAAGCTCAGCAGAATTCTTCAACCTCACGAATGGACACTCAACTCTAAAGCTCTCTATCAATGGGGGACTCCTCAAGTGGATTTGTTTGCATCTCCCCAAAACAACAAGTTGCCCCAATTCTGCTCCAGACTACTCTCCTCATCGTCTAGAATAAGAGGAATGGATGGAAACGCATAAAGGAATGCGTGTCCAATCCAGAAGAAAAGTGTCCACCTCCAAAGACACTTATCAAAGCCAAGCAGGAGTCAACCATATGATACTCATTGCTTCTCGAGGTTCTCCCTTCTATTTCAACTCAGTATCAAGGAGCCAATACCTCTGCTGATTTTTCCATCTCTTCTTATGCAGAGTCACAGTTCTCTTCTATATCTGAACCTTCAATCTTTGCACCTGATAGCTTGGTATCTCTTGAATTGAATTCAACTGATCTTCATCTATCTCAGCCTGTCAGACTCATTTTGGAAGCTTCCAGAAAACCAGCCACTCAGCAGTGGACACGTTTTTCTTCCTGGTGTTGTCTTCATCACCAGGATCTGAAATCCATCTCTGTTTCACTAGTTTTAGATTATCTTCTACATTTATCTGACTCAGGTCTCAAGCCTACATCCATTAGCGTCCATCTCAGTGCTATTGCAGCCTTTCATCAACCAGTGGATGGTAAACCTCTTACCTTATCCTCTGATTTCCAGATTCATGAAAGGACTTTTTAATGTGAAACCACGTCTCAAACCACCTCAATGTGATTCTTGTTAAATTGATGAAGCCTCCATTTGAACCAATGTCTAGGGATCATCTCAAATACCTTACTTGGAAAGTAGCTTTTCTCATTTCTCTTACTTCTGCCAGAAGAGTAAGTGAACTTCAAGTTCTAGTAGCAGATCCACAGTTTACAGTGTTCCACTATGATAAGGTTGTGCTTCGCACCCATCCAAAGTTTTTATGAAAGGTTGTCACTGAATTTCATCTCAGTTAGTCAATTGTGCTTTTAGTATTTTTTGCCCAAGCCTTATTCTCATCCAGGAGAAACGGCTCTTCACACTCTGGATTGCAAGCAGGCTTTGGTCTATTATCTCAGCAGAACAAAGCCACAAGGAACATCTTAACTTTGTGTCTCCTTTGATCCCAATAAGTTGGGACATCCTGTTTCCAAGAGAATGATTTCCAACGGGTTGGTTTCCTGTATATCGTTCTGTTATGCTCATGCTGGGCTGCAACTGGAGAGTCAGGTCAAAGCTCATAAAATTTGAGCTATGGCAGTTTCAGTAGATTTTCTCCACTCTATTCCTATTGATATAAGAACATAAGTAATGCCTCTGCTGGGTCAGACCAGAGGTCCATCATGCCCAGCAGTCCACTCATGCGGTGGCCCAACAGGTCCAGGACCTGTATAGTAATCCTCTGTGTATACCCTTCTATCCCCTTTTGCTTCAGGAAATCATCCAATCCCTTCTTGAACCCCAAAACCGTACTCTGTCCAATCACGCCCTCTGGAAGCGCATTCCAGGTGTCCACCACCCTCTGGGTGAAGAAGAACTTCCTAGCATTGGTTTTGAATGTGTCCCCTTTTAATTTTTCCGAATGCCCTCTCGTTCTTGTAGTCTTCAAAAGTTTGAAGAATCTGTCCCTCTCCACTTTCTCTATGCCCTTCATGATCTTGTAAGTCTCTATCATATCCCCTCTAAGTCTCCGCTTCTCCAGGGAAAAGAGCCCCAAGTTTCTCCAATCTTTCAGCCTCTTGAGTATTGCCATATCCTTCTTAAGGTACGGTGACCAATATTGGACGCAGTAATCCAGATGGGGCTGTACCATCGCTACAACAGCAGGATAACTTCTTTTGTTCTGGTTGTAATACCCTTCTTGATTATACCTAGCATTCTATTCACTTTCTTAGCGGCCGCTGCGCACTGTGCCAACGGCTTCATTATCTTATCCACTATTACCCCCAAGTCCCTTTCTTGGGTACTCTCACTCAATGACAGCCCTCCCATCGTGTAGTTGTAACTCGGGTTTCTGTTTCCTACGTGCAAGACTTTACATTTCTCTACACTAAACTTCATCTGCCATCTCGTCGCCCACTCCCCTAGTTTGTTCAGGTCCCTTTGTAAATCTTCGCAGTCTTCTATAGTCCTAGCCCCATTAAATAGTTTGGTGTCGTCTGCGAATTTTATTACTTCGCACTTCGTCCCTGTTTCTAGATCATTTATAAATACATTGAATAGCAGTGGTCCAAGCACCGACCCCTGCGGAACACCATTCGTGACCCTCCTCCAGTCCGAGTAGTGGCCCTTCACTCCTACCCTCTGCTTCCTACCCGCGAACCAATTCCTGATCCATCTGTGTACGTTTCCTTTCACCCCATGGTTCTTCAGTTTCCGAAGTAGGCGTTCAAGGGGTACCTTCTCAAAGGCTTTTTGGAAGTCTAAGTATACGATGTCTATGGGGTCCCCTTTGTCCATCCGTTGCTGTTAATTATTTCGAGGAAGTGCAATAAGTTCGTCAGACACGATCTTCCCTTGCAGAAGCCATGTTGGCTTGTTATCATAATTTTATTCCTTTCTAGATGCTCCTCGATGATACCTTTTATCAATGCTTCCGCCATTTTCCCCGGGACCGAGGTCAGACTTACCGGTTTGTGGTTCCACAGGTCACCTTTCGATCCCTTTTTAAAAGATAGGCGTAACATTGGCTATCTTCCAATCCTCCGGGATCACACCTGTTTTCAGGGATAGATTACAGACTTGCTGTAGTAGTTCCGCTATTTCCTCCTTTAGTTCTTTTAGTACCCTAGGGTGGATTCCGTCCGGGCCCGGTGATCTGTCAGTTTTTAATTTTTCTATCTGCCTATGTACGTCTTCCAGGCTTACTTCCATGTATGTTAATTTTTCTGCTTGGTCTCCTTTGAAGATTTGTTCAGGTTCTGGTATATTAGATGTGTCTTCTTTTGCAGTGGCGTACCTAGGGTGTGTGGCACATGGGGCCCATCATTTTTTGACCCCCCCCCCCCATCTATATGATAAATATGATTTTTAGTAACAATCCACATATCACACAACAAGAGTGTACCTAGGAAAAAGGCAGCATCTTAAACACTGCAGTGAGCACTAGAACACCAACACATACATTGTAAAACTAAACAAGCCAGATCCCGCACAGTCAATTGATCCTGTAGTCAATGCCAACTGAAAGCTATGTTCTTTCCATACACACAGAACAGAGATACACCCTCGCCCAATATGGAATAATCACAAACTAAAAATAGAAATATGTAGACAAAAGTTAAACTGAACCGCCAAGAAACCAGCAATGCAACACCACAAAAACAGTAACACATGTCCTCTAATACAGTGCAAAATATAAAGACAGTAAATGTAAATTTGAAAAAACTGATACATAACAATCACTTTACAAATTAACAAATAAAAATAAAACAAATGAGAAATAAAAAAATACCATTTTATTGGACTAATCCCCGTAAGCTCGGTCCCCATCCCCGCAAACCACCTGATTCCATCCACACAAGCCTTGAATTGTTTATATTAAAGTATAAAAAGAAACAATATTCTGTACAATTGTCAATTTATAAATGAGCGTCTTCTCCCCACTCTCTCTTCTCCATTTCCCTTCAGCGTCCTCAGCACACTCTCTCTCCACTTTCCTTCAGCGCACGCACATAAAAACAAGCAAGTAATTTTATATCATTTTCATTCTTTTCATTCATAGAAATTAATTGCCAGTCACATAACAATATAATCATATACTCACAGCTATGGTCCAATTAAAAACTTAACCATTTATGTTTATGCAAAATATATTGTTTAAAATATATTTGTGAAGTGCTCAGACCAAGAAACCCATATACCGTATTTTCACGCAAATAACACGCACCCGTATAAAACGCGCACACGTGTATAGCGCGCAGAAATCACGATGATAAGCACAAAAACTTTGGTATAACGCGCTCACGATTATACCGCGCATGCTGCCCGACTCTCCGTTCACCCCCCTGACTTCCGTGCACTGCCCCGCCTCTCCGTGCGCTGTCCCGACTCTCCGTTCACCCCCCCTGACTTCCGTGCACTGCCCCGCCTCTCCGTGCGCTGTCCCGACTCTCCGTTCACCCCCCCCCTGACTTCCATGCACTGCCCTGACTTTCCGTGCGCTGTCCCGCCTCCCCGTTCACCCCCCCCTGACTTCCGTGCACTGCCCCGCCTCTCCGTGCGCTGTCCCGACTCTCCGTTCCCCCCCCCTGACTTCCGTGCACTGCCCCGCCTCTCCGTGCGCTGTCCCGACTCTCCGTTCACCCCCCCCCCGACGTCCGATTCATCCCCCCCCCCCCGGCAGGACCATTCGCACCCCCACCCCGAAGGACCGCCGACTCCCCGACAATATCGGGCCAGGAGGGAGCCCAAACCCTCCTGGCCACGGCGACCCCCTACCCCCACCCCGCACTACATTACGGGCAGGAGGGATCCCAGGCCCTCCTGCCCTCGACGCAAACCCCCCCTCCCCCCCAACGACCGTCCCCCCCAAGAACCTCCGACCGCCCCCCCAGCCGACCCGCGACCCCCCTGGCGACCCCCACGACGCCCCCACCCCCCTTCCCCGTACCTTTGGTAGTTGGGCCAGAAGGGAGCCCAAACCCTCCTGGCCACGGCGACCCCCTACCCCCACCCCGCACTACATTACGGGCAGGAGGGATCCCAGGCCCTCCTGCCCTCGACGCAAACCCCCCCCCCCCCCACCGACCGCCCCCCCCCAAGAACCTCCGACCGCCCCCCCAGCCGACCCGCGACCCCCCTGGCGACCCCCACGACCCCCCCCACCCCCCTTCCCCGTACCTTTGGTAGTTGGCCGGACAGACGGGAGCCAAACCCGCCTGTCCGGCAGGCAGCCAACGAAGGAATGAGGCCGGATTGGCCCATCCGTCCTAAAGCTCCGCCTACTGGTGGGGCCTAAGGCGCGTGGGCCAATCAGAATAGGCCCTGGAGCCTTAGGTCCCACCTGGGGGCGCGGCCTGAGGCACATGGGCCCAACCCGACCATGTGCCTCAGGCCGCGCCCCCAGGTGGGACCTAAGGCTCCAGGGCCTATTCTGATTGGCCCACGCGCCTTAGGCCCCACCAGTAGGCGGAGCTTTAGGACGGATGGGCCAATCCGGCCTCATTCCTTCGTTGGCTGCCTGCCGGACAGGCGGGTTTGGCTCCCGTCTGTCCGGCCAACCTCCAAAGGTACGGGGAAGGGGGGTGGGGGGGTCGTGGGGGTCGGCCAGGGGGGTCGCGGGTCGGCTGGGGGGGCGGTCGGAGGTTCTTGGGGGGGGGACGGTCGTTGGGGGGGAGGGGGGTTTGCGTCGAGGGCAGGAGGGCCTGGGATCCCTCCTGCCCGTAATGTAGTGCGGGGTGGGGTTAGGGGGTCGCCGTGGCCAGGAGGGTTTGGGCTCCCTTCTGGCCCGATATTGTCGGGAAGTCGGCGGTCCTTCGGGGTGGGGGTGCGAGTGGTCCTGCTGGGGGGGGGGATGTATCGGACGTCGGGGAGTCGGCCGGGCAAGAGGGCTTGGGCTCCCTCTTGCTCCGATCGTGGATGCGGGTGCGGGTGGGAGCGCGTGCGAGTGGTCGTTCGGGGTGGGGGTGCGAGTGGTCCTGCTGGGGGGGTGAATCGGGCGTCGGGCGGGGTGGGAACTATGTTTTAAAACTTTCGTATACCGCGCTCACGCATATAACGCGCGAGGGGTATGCGCGGTAGGTAAAAACGCGTATAACGCGCGCGTTATATGCGTGAAAATACGGTAATAGTGATGTCACTACAATGAGGTTTACAAGAGGACCATCATCGCCTTCACGAGTCCCCCTACCCTCCCTATATACTCTATGAAACATATAACCTAACTACTAGGTCCGTCCAGCTTGTGGTACTTATCTGTATTAGGGAGCAGTTGGTGCTGTTGACTCTCATTGGTGACTTGTTAAAATTAAAGTGCAAGTGCTTTAATAAAGTCCTGAAAGTTTTTTCTTTTCTAAATGAATTCCCGTCCCCCCGACCCGGATTTCGTCTCTTCGTCAGAGAGGGACACTGAAGAAAAAATCAAACGAATAGTGTGTATTAGCTTAACTTAACAGATTAAATAATAATAATAGTAACTATAAAGTCTAAACACTAATCGTTTCCTAAAAAGCCCTGTATTCAAGTTCTTATAAACCTCTTAAATTCTAATATTACCTAGTAAAGGCTCGCTGAGTTCAGGAACAATCAAAATGGACGGGCCGTCTGAACCTCTCTCTTAGATGCGCGCTATTTATGTTAGCTAACCGGAACTAGTAATGGATCCAGCAGCCGGAAGTAAACACAGCTGTAAGTAAACATTCTCAATGGTTATATTGCTAGCCATTCTATATCTAAATTTAAACCATTTGGTTCCAGAGTGTGCCAATTATATATCAGACGCTGTTCTTTTTGTATTAAAAATCTTGATATGTCACCCTCATTTTTGCGTGTTTGGATTAAAACTGTATATTATCCCAGGACAAGCAGGCAGGTATTCTCACTAGTGGGTGATGTCATCCGACAGAGCCCCGATACGGACATCTTGAAAGCATGTCTTGCTTGAAGAAACTTAGAAGTTTCGAGATGCCCGCACCGCGCATGCGCCAGTGCCTTCCCGCCCGATGTACCGGGCGTGTCTCCTCAGTTCTTTTCTTTCCGCGGAGCTGAGAAGTTATCTTCAATCTGCGCTGACTGAATTTCAGTTTTTCTTTGCCTTCTTTACCCGCGTTTTGGTTTATTTCTTTGAATTCACTTTACTTTACTTTATTTAAAAAAAAAAAAAGTTCAAAATTATTTCTTCCGGCGGTTCGGCCGGCCCGGCCTCGTGGCTGCGGCCTACCTCTTTCGACATTGCAGCGTCGATTTTCCGGCCTATGTCACGGCCAATCACCGGTTTTAAAAAGTGCAGCAAGTGCCAGCGTGCGATTTCGTTGACGGACCCGCATCGACGCTGCCTCCAGTGTCTTGGTCCGGACCACGTTCCGAAATCGTGCAGGCCTTGTTCCACGCTCACTGCGCGCTCGTTCAAGCGGCGTTGCTTACTTTGGGAGTCGATGTTCAAGATGGAGACTGCCAAGGATCTGTCTGCTTCTACATCTGCTGAGGTTTCGCCGGTCCGCTCGAAACCTGCATCGACGACTTCCGCATCCAGCATCGTGAAGCCAGCATCGTTTACACCGGCTGCGGCTTCCAGTTCCGCTGCGGCGCCTGCCTCTGTCTCTTCGGTTCAGGTACCGCCTTCCACTGTCCCTCCCGTGGTCATCAAGGTGCCCAAAGCTACTAAGCAGAAGCACTTGGCCGCGAAGGAGCGCGAAGACCGTGCAGGAGGACCCCCTTTCGGTGCGGATCCCTCCATATCGGCTTCGCTTCGATCCCTGCTGGAAGCTCAGTTTGTCGAGCTTATGCAAACTATGGGACCCCGGCTTATCGCCAACATTCAGGGTGAAGTCCGAGCACCGGTCCCTGAGGGCGGTCCGCCCCCTCCCCCTCCCCCTCGCCGTTCGATCTCGCTGCTCGACGAGGGGGATCGGCGGAGGGCGGCGGATGCCTCCAGGAGGGCTTCCCTTCCTGATATGCCACCTTTAGAGCCCATTACTCCTCCACGGCAACAGGGCGCTGGGACGGTCCCTGATATTCGGAGTCCTGGGCATACTGCATCGCAGGAAGAGTTCTTCCGCACTCCATACCAGACTTGGGTGGCGCTGCGTGAGTCCGCGTCCTTGCCACCTCTGCGATCCACCGCTTCGAGCCCCATCCATTCCTTAGAGGCTTCGGGGGATCGTGCGATGACAGAAGTTCTCGCTCCCCATCCCGGCACCGGGAGGGGCATCGTTCTCGTCACTCATCTCGACACTCCTCACGTCAATCGGAAGTGTCCCCACAGAAAAAGATGCAACATTTGGGATACTCATCGTCCGATGTTTCCCAACCGGAGGGACCAGAGTATGAGGAACCATCTACCTCTTATTCTACATGCCGGTCTCAGCTCTCCCTAGACCCGGAGGCTTCCACTTCGTCTAGTCCATCTCGGCGGCCGGCCTTGGCGGACCAATTGTCTTTCTCATATTTTCTCCGACAGATGGCGGATGACTTAGATGTGACTTTGGATACTGGATCTAAATATTCTAAAGAGTATTTGGATACGATGCATTTGCCTCACCCTCCGGCGGAGACTCTTCGGCTTCCTTTGCATAAATTGCTGGACCAGACTTTCATGCGCTGTTTTGAGACACCGTATTCTATCCCTGCGGTTCCCAGTAAGCTGGATGCTCGATACCGCATCGTTCACCACAAGGGGTTTGAGGGAGCTCAACTTTCTCATCAGTCTCTTCTGGTCGAGTCTTCTCTCAAGCGTTCTCACCCTTCCCAGGTCTACGCTTCTGTGCCTCCGGGCAGGGAGGGGAGAACGATGGACAAGTTTGGTAGACGAGTTTACCAAAATTCGATGATGGCGACTCGAGTGCTCAATTACAATTTTTTCTTCTCTTCCTATTTGGATTTCTTCTTGCCGGTCCTCCGCAAGTTCGTCCCTTTCATCGATGCTGAAGCTCGTTTCCAGTTTGAGGAGGTGGTGGCAACCCTGTCCCAGTTGCGGCTGCAGATCCGAACCTCCAAGACAGATTGGCTAATGTGCCTTGTGCGGGAGCGGATCTGTTCGATGAGTCTATCGAGACTGTCACTAAAAAGCTTTCAGACCACGAGAAGTCTTTTCAATCCATTCTGCGTCCTAAGCCTAAGCCTCAACAGTCTCGTCCATCTAGACCGCCTCAAATCTACCAGAGGCGTTATCAACCAAGACAGGCTCCCCTAGCGAGACAGCCTGCGAAGAGGCAGCCTCCACAGAAGTCTCAGCAGAAGCCTCAGATGCCGGCTGCACCCAAGGCCACTCAGCCCTTTTGACTCTCTTCCAGGGAGCATAACCGACGTTCTGTCTTCCCTTGTTTTTCCCATCGGGGGTCGACTCCACCATTTTTATCATCAATGGGAGTCGATCACCTCGGACCTTTGGGTCCTTACCATCGTAAGAGAGGGATACTCTCTTCATTTCCAACGGGTCCCCCCGGACCACCCGCCAAGAGAGTATCCTTCCAACTCGATGCAGACCGCTCTTCTTCTACAGGAGGCGCAGGCTCTGCTTCGGCTTCGTGCCGTCGAGCCGGTGCCAGTAGATCAGCAAAACCGGGGGTTCTACTCCCGGTATTTCTTGGTTCCGAAGAAGACGGGCGATCTGCGTCCCATTTTGGACCTTCGAGTCCTCAACAAGTTTTTAGTCAAGGAGCGGTTCCGCATGCTGACCCTTGCCTCTCTCTATCCCCTACTCGAGCAGAACGATTGGTTATGCTCTCTGGATCTCAAGGAGGCCTACACTCACATCCCGATACATCCGGCCTCCCGCAAGTTTCTCAGATTTCGGGTGGGACATCTACATCTGCAGTATCGAGTGCTTCCATTCGGCCTTTCCTCGTCTCCCAGAGTCTTCACAAAGTGTCTGGTGGTGGTGGCCGCTGCACTCCGGAACATGGGTCTCCAGGTATTTCCATACCTCGACGACTGGCTCATCAAGGCACCGTCGGCTCCAGAGGTCATTTCGGCGACCTTGACTACAATTTCTTTTCTGCAGAGTCTGGGCTTCGAGATCAACTTCCCCAAATCACATCTTCAGCCCACTCAGTCTCTCCCCTTTATCGGGGCTGTTCTGGATACCATTCAACTTCGAGCATTCCTTCCTCCTCAACGCATGGATGCTCTCCTTCTACTCTGCCAGTCGGTGTCTTCTCGCCCGTCCGTTTCGGCGAGACACATGATGGTCCTCTTGGGCCACATGGCCTCTACAGTTCATGTGACGCCTTTTGCCAGACTACATCTCAGAATTCCTCAATGGACCCTGGCATCTCAGTGGACTCAGGTGTCCGACCCGTTGTCCCGTCACATTGTCGTCACTCCTGCTCTACGGCAGTCTCTTCTCTGGTGGATGACCTCTTCGAATCTATCCAGAGGTTTGCTGTTTCACTCTCTTCCCCATCAGAAAGTTCTCACGACCGATTCATCGAACTATGCCTGGGGGGGCCCACCTGGATGGTCTACGAACTCAGGGGTTCTGGACCACTACGGAACGACTCCATCAAATCAATCTTCTGGAGCTCAGGGCCATCTTCAATGCTCTCCAAGCTTTTCAGCATCTGCTTCACGACATGGTGGTCCTTATTCGCACAGACAATCAGGTCGCCATGTATTATGTCAACAAACAAGGGGGCACGGGCTCGGCCCCTCTTTGTCAGGAAGCTCTTCGAGTCTGGGATTGGGCGGTTCGCCACAACACCTTCCTCAGAGCTGTCTACATTCAGGGGAAGGACAACGTCTTGGCAGACAAATTGAGTCGTCTTCTCCAACCTCACGAATGGACGCTCCATTCCAAACCCCTTCATCAGATCTTCGCTCAGTGGGGAACGCCTCAGATAGACCTCTTTGCAGCGCCCCACAACTTCAAACTGCCTCAGTTTTGCTCCAGGATCTACACTCCTCTCCGCCTCGAGGCAGACGCCTTTCTACTGGAGTGGGGGAATCGCTTCCTTTATGCGTTTCCTCCCTTTCCTCTCATTCAGAAGACTCTGGTCAAGTTAAGATCAGACCATGCCACCATGATCCTGATTGCTCCTCGGTGGCCCAGACAACCTTGGTTCTCCCTTCTACTTCAACTCAGCAGCAGGGAGCCAATACTTCTTCCAGTGTTTCCTTCACTACTTACTCAACATCAAGGTTCACTGCTTCATCCCAGCCTGCAGTCTCTCCACCTGACAGCCTGGTTCCTTTCAACATAACCCCTCACCAGTTCTCTCAAGCTGTGAGGGAGGTCTTGGAGGCTTCCAGGAAGCCTGCTACTCGACAATGCTATTCCCAAAAATGGACGAGATTCTCGACCTGGTGTATTTCCAATGCTACAGAACCTCAGAAAGCTTCTCTATTGTCTGTATTGGACTATCTTCTACACCTGTCCCAGTCTGGTCTCAAGTCTACCTCTATACGAGTCCACCTGAGTGCTATTGCGGCTTTCCATCAGCCTCTACAGGGGAAACCTTTGTCTGCTCATCCTGTGGTTTCCAAATTTATGAAAGGACTTTTTCATGTCAATCCTCCTATCAAACCTCCTCCTGTGGTTTGGGATCTCAATGTTGTCCTGTCTCATCTTATGAAACCTCCGTTTGAACCTCTCAAAACGGCTCCTCTTAAGTATCTCACCTGGAAGGTGGTTTTCCTGGTGGCCCTCACGTCAGCTCGCCGAGTCAGTGAGCTTCAGGCCCTAGTGGCAGATCCACCCTTCACTGTATTCCATCATGACAAGGTGGTTCTCCGTACTCATCCAAAATTCTTACCTAAAGTGGTCTCTGAATTTCACATCAATCAATCCATCGTGCTTCCAGTGTTTTTTCCAAAGCCTCATTCTCATCCTGGGAAATCTGCTTTGCACACTCTGGACTGTAAACGTGCTCTGGCTTTCTACTTGGATCGCACAAAGCCACACAGAACTGCACCTCAACTTTTCGTCTCCTTTGATCCAAACAAGTTGGGACGACCTGTATCGAAGCGCACCATCTCTAACTGGATGGCGGCTTGTATCTCTTCCTGCTATGCCCAGGCTGGATTACCCCTTCCCTGTAAGGTCACAGCCCACAAGGTCAGAGCAATGGCAGCCTCTGTAGCCTTCCTCAGATCGACACCGATTGAGGAGATTTGTAAGGCTGCCACTTGGTCCTCGGTTCATACATTCACCTCTCATTATTGTCTGGATACTTTCTCCAGACGGGATGGACAGTTTGGCCAAACTGTATTACAAAATTTGTTCTCTTAAATTGCCAACTCTCCCACCATCCCATTGGGGTTAGCTTGGAGGTCACCCACTAGTGAGAATACCTGCCTGCTTGTCCTGGGATAAAGCAATGTTACTTACCGTAACAGTTGTTATCCAGGGACAGCAGGCAGCTATTCTCACGTCCCACCCACCTCCCCTGGGTTGGCTTCTCAGGCTAGCTACCTGAACTGAGGAGACACGCCCGGTACATCGGGCGGGAAGGCACTGGCGCATGCGCGGTGCGGGCATCTCGAAACTTCTAAGTTTCTTCAAGCAAGACATGCTTTCAAGATGTCCGTATCGGGGCTCTGTCGGATGACATCACCCACTAGTGAGAATAGCTGCCTGCTGTCCCTGGATAACAACTGTTACGGTAAGTAACATTGCTTTTCAGATCTTGGAGTGCATGTGACTGTTCGATCCAATGAGAGACTAGGGGGGCGGTAATCCGATTTGTCCTAATGTTACTTAGATGTTCTATAATTCGTGTTTTAATTTTACGGATCGTTTGGCCAATGTATACTTTTTTGCATGGACATTGTATATAGTATACTATTCCCCTGGATTCACAATTGGTCCCAGTATTAAGAAAGAATTGTCGTGCTCCTGAAGGTGGAATATCTACATGATTAGCGTCTAGTATATAACTGCACACTCGGCATTTCCCACAGGCTTTGTGAGGTGATTTGACCTCCATTCTTTGATTGTGTTGATTATGTTTAAGCAATTCGCCTAAATTGGATGCTCGTGAGTAGGCAAATTTAGGTAAATTGTACAGTGATGGGTATATGACTATATAGCAATTATCGTCACAGAGTACAAAGAAATTTATCTCTCTAATTTGTAGTCAATTCAGTCACATAACAAAACATGATTTTATAAAAATAATTCCCTGCACAGTCAAGCCTGCAAGGATTACTAGATGTCTTTCAGCAGCTCCCCTCCCTCCCTCCCCCTTACCATTGTGGCCAAGTCAAAATGATCTACCAACAATAAAATTTTAAAAACACAAAGCACGCTGTACGCAGAGAAAATGTTAATTATCATTTATATTCCGTGGGTTTTCAAAGAGGTCAAGGCAGATGACTTTATGCAATGTCACCTCAGTAACAACTATACAAAAATAGACAAATATTCCCCCTCTCTTTTTACTAAACCGCGATAGCGGTTTTTAGCGCAGGAAGCTGCGCTGAATGTCCCACGCTGCTCTCGATGCTCATAGGCTCCCTGCGCTAAAAAACGCTATTGCGGTTTAGTAAAAGGGGGCCATAGTGCAAAATATAGACAGCATATATAAATTCTCAAAACGGACACATTTTGATCACTAAATTGAAAATAAAATCATTTTTCCTACCTTTGGTAATTTCATCAGTCTCTGGTTGCACTTTATTCTTCTGACTGTGCATCCAATATTTCTTCCCTTCTTTCAGCCTCCTGTATGCTTCCTCTCCTCCAGACCTCATTCCCTCCCAAAACTTTTTCTTTGTTTCACCCTGCCATCTTCTTTCTTTTTCTCTCTCCATGCCCTCTTTCGTTCTGTCTGTCTTTCTCTCTCTCTCTCTCTCCGTGCCCCATTTTTCTTTGTTTCACCCTGCCCCCTTTCTTTCTTTCTGGCTCCCTGTCCCCCCTTTCTTTCTTTCTCCTTGCCCTCCCCTCCCCCAAGCCACCACCATTGGGAAAATGCTGCCACCGCCGCTGGGGAATAGACTGCCATTGCTGCCATCGGGAACAGGCCGGCGCTGAGTTCGCTCTGCTTCTCTTCCCCGCGGGGCCGACCAACTCTCGCCGCCCGACATCAATTTTAACATCGGAGAGGACGTTCTGGACCAGCCAGGCAGCGATTGTCTGGCCCAGAATGTTCTCTCCGACGTCAGAATTAACGCGAGTGGCGAGAGTTGGTCAGCCCCATAGGGAAAAGCAGGGAGAACTTGGCGCCGGCCTGTTCCCGGTGGCACTCAAGTGGCTAAAGAGCCGCAGTTTGCCGGCCTAGGGCGAACACTGGAGAGTAGCCAGCTGTGCACCCCCTTTGGGCGTAAACCCAAGGTGGACCGCCCCCCCCCCACCTTGGTATGCCACTATCTGTACCTCACTCCCTCCCTATGACCAAAAATTTTCCTTTCTTCCATTCCTGTGTACACAACCGTCTCTTCCCTCCCTTCCTCTCTCCCAAGTCCATGCCTTCTGTGTCCAAAAACGCATTCCCTCCCCCACCTCAGCATCTCTTTCCTTCCCTTCCTCTCTCCCAAGTTCATGCCTTCTGTGTCCAAAAACGCACTCCCTCCCTCACCTCTTTCCCTCCCTTCCTCCATCCTCTCTCCTAAGTTCATGCCTTGTGTCCAAAAATGCACTCCCTCCCCCTTTTGTGTTCCCCGTTTGCCTCCTAGCCCTCATCTTAGCAACTTTCTCAGCCAAATACAACTCGAGCCTGATGTCAGCGCTGACGTCAGAGGGAAGGCTTAAGCAAAGCCTGTCCTCCGACATCAGCGCAGATTTCCGGTCAGCTATGTGTGCGCGGCAGGGCAGGTAGGAGCAGAAGACGAGCCTGGCAGCTCGAGTTATATTTAACCCCGCGGGTCCCCTATCATCCCCGTTCAGCTCTCTCCTGTTCACCCCCTTGGGGCATGCACCCGGGGCGGATCGCCCACCCCCCTAGGTATGCCACTGCTCTTTTGTAAATACTGACAAAAAGAACATGTTTAGTCTTTCCGCCACTTCTTTCTCCTCCTTCACCACTCCCTTCCTATCTCCGTCATCCAGCGGTCCCACCTCCTCCCTAGCCGGCTGCTTCCCTTTGACATATCTGAAGAATGGTTTGAAATTTCGTGCTTCCCTGGCTAGCCTCTCTTTTTGCTTTTCTATCCACGAGATAACATTCTTTTTGATATTTCCTGTGTTCTTTCCAGTTCTCTTCGGTTTTGCCCTTTTTCCATTTTTGAAAGAATTCTTCTTATCCCCTATCGCTTTTTTCACTTCTTTAGTTATCCACGCCGGGTCTTTTCTTCAGCTCTTTTTGCACCCTTTTCTGAATCTGGGGATATACAGATTTTGCGCCTCACTCACCGTGTGCTTGAATAAAGACCAGGCTTGCTCTACAGTCTGCCATTTCTTTGAGCTGTTCCTAAGTTTCTTCCTTACTTTTACCCTCATCGCTTCATAGTTTCCTTTCTTGAAGTTAAAAGTTGTCGCTGTGGTTCTCTTTCCCTTCGGTATTCCTACTTCAACTTTGAACTTGATCATATTGTGATTGCTGTTTCCCAACGGTCTCACTACTTCCACTTCCTTTGCAGGTCCTCTTAGCCCATTTAGGATTAGATCCAGAGTGGCATTCCCTCTCGTCGGTTCTCTGTCAAGCTGATCCATGAAGCAGTCCTGAATAGCCTCCAAGACTCCAGTCTATCCCAGGATAGTTGAAGTCTCCTATAATAATCGTATTACCGCTTTTGCATTCTCGTTTCATCTTGGCTGCTACTTGGTCCTTGGTTCATACCTTCACCTCACATTATTGTCTGGAGTCTTATTCCAGACGGGATGGGCACTTCGGCCAAGCAATATTACATAATTTATTTTTCTAAAAGGCCAACTCTCTCACCTTCCCATTCTGGTTAGCTTGGAGGTCACCCCCATGTGAGCATATGCTGCTTGCTTGATCTAGGCTAAAGCATAGTTACTTACCGTAACAAGTGTTATCCAGGGACAGCAGGCAGATATTCTCACAACCTACTTACCTCCCCTGGTTGGCTTCTTAGCTGGCTTACTGAACTGAGGAGCCACGTGCCTACGTTGAGCGGGAAGGCACTTGCACATGCACGGTGCAGGCTATCACAAACTTTCTAAATTTCTTAAAGTGGCGATACACTTTTAAATTGTCCATACTGGGGCTACGTGGATTACGTCACCCACATGTGAGAATATCTGCCTTCTGTCCCTGGATAACACCTGCTATGGTAAGTAACTGTGCTTACCCCACCTCACTGTTTCTTTAAAACTACTGCTAAGCTTAGCAACATATTATAATTCTTGTACACTCAACAAATAATCTGCAGTCTATAACATAAGATGCAGAAGGAAACTTCTTTCAGTTGCTGGCCACTAGCCAAAGTACAAATTGCTTCTTTTCTTCAACTTTTGTCAAAGTATCGTATTTTTCAATGAGGCTTATCCCTTGTTCTGCTGCATCATTAACAGTCAGTTTGAATGCCCAAAGTTCTCTGTGTTACAAGACTTTAAAGGTCAAAGATTCTGTTTTATCTGTACGCATGAGATATCTGGAATGTCTGGCAATGGTAGATGATGTAAGTTTTGCACCATTCATAGCTTTATTTGTGCTGCAATTCTGTCATCTAAAAAGGCAAGTATGTTGAGGGTTAACATCAGTTCAACATAATTCCCTTTGGCTTGAACCCATACCACCAACGCTGACTCATACACCAACTTACAGCTTTCTGGTAAAGGTTCCCTTCATCATAGTGACGAAAATTGACCAGTCGAAGAACATCCAGCTAATGTTGACAGCTGGCAGACTGATTTCCCAAGAAGCCATTTTTCAGATGCAGATTGCAAAGTAGATGATGCCATGTGAACTAATTATGTGCAGTCACCTACATATACAATACACAAGTAAACGTTGCATGCTTGGGTGACCTATTAACATTGTCTAATCAAGCTGAAATTTGATACATGAGTAAGACATATGAAGTGGACAAAAATAAGCCTTGAGGAGACAAGATTTGAGAAGGTTGATTTTAATTTTTTTTTTTTTCCCCTTTGGGCCTGTCTCCAGGGATGTCAGCAGTCTGGTGCCACATCTAGAATCTGGGTTGGCCTTCCTAGCGGTTGCAGTGTATGACATCTGTGGTTGAGGAATTGGGCAGCAGATGCTGGGTCCAAAGCTAGATTAGTTAAGTTGCTATTTGAAGGCCAGTGGCTTTTTGGGAAGGATCTTAGTAACCTTTTGGAAGAATTGGGTAAGACTAAACCTCAGAGATTGCCAGAAGACAGGCCTAAGTCCTCAGGATGCTCATTTGGGGCAGTATATCTAAGGTTTCGGGACAGTCGCAGTTAAATAGGTTGGGCTGGCAGCAGTTTGAGGAAAGGTCCTGCTTCCTGCCTTGTCATCATTCCTTTTGGGAAGGTAGGAAGCCCACCTTGCAGGCAGCAAAGGCTGTAGGGCCCTTTAGGGCTTTGCAATGATGGCCTGGCTAGTCCACTCCTTCCTTGATCTGCTGTCCCTGAAACACGTCTCTGGCTATCTGCAAACTCTTCTTAATCACCCTAGTAATCAGTGATAGATAGTTGAATTACCTCCTTAAATCTTTCTCATCCTGCAGCTGTGAGCAAAACCATAGTTCTGAGCTCTGCCAGATTTGCCTGATATAGCCCCAGTTTTCAAATTCTCCCTATCTCTCCAGACCTCTGTAAAGCCTAGATCTCTCTCAGCTCTATTTATTTTGTGAGTAATTTATGAGTTTTCATAGTTGTTATTGAGTCTAAGCCATGCTTTCATTGTCTGTCTCTTCCCAGCTTAAAAACTTCTAAATCCCTTTAAACCGTTGTGAAGCTTGATCTGTGGTCCCTGAAACAGTACTCTGGCTGATTGCATACTTCTCTGAATCACACTACTAATCAGTGGTAGAAACTTGAGATACCTCCCTAGATCTCTTCTCACCTCTACTTACTATAGGGACACCATTGGAGATTGATTCTACAACTACACTGTGCACACATCCCTGCTGTGATTTATCTGCAGCATTCAACACTGTAGATTACCACCTCCTCATCAATACGCTGTCCTCGCTTGGGTTTCAGGGTTCTGTTATCACATGGTTCTCCTCCTATCTTTTCCATTGCACTTTTAGCGTAAACTCTGGAGAATCCTCCTCTGCTGCAATTAAGCTATCAGTCAGAGTACCTTAGGGTTCTGTCCTAGAACCTCTTTTCTTCTCCATTTACACTTCTTCCCTTGGTACTCTAATCTCCTCACAGCTTCTAGTACCACATCTATGTGGATGAGATAAGAACATAAGAGTTGCCGCTGCTGGGTCAGACCAGTGGTCCATCATGCCCAGCAGTCCGCTCACGCGGCGGTCCTTTTGGTCAAAGACCACCGCTCTAACTGAGACTAGCCCTATTAGCGTACATCCTTGTTCAGTAGGAACTTGTCTAACTTAGTCTTGAATCCCTGGAGGGTGTTATGAGAGCGTTCCAGTTTTCCACCACTCTCTGGGTGAAGAAGAACTTCCTTACGTTTGTACAGAATCTATCCCCTTTCAACTTTAGAGAGTGCCCTCTCATTCTCCCTACCTTGGAGAGGGTGAACAACCTGTCCTTATCTATTAAGTCTATTTCCTTCAGTACCTTGAATGTTTCGATCATGTCCCCTCTCAATCTCCTCTGTTTGAAGGAGAAGAGGCCCAGTTTATCTAATCTTTCGCTGTACGGCAAATCTACCTCTATACCTGAAATATCTACAGGAATCCAGACCTGAGTTTCAGCCTAAAATTAAACATGGCCAAGACTGAAGTCCATATTTCCCCCCTTCCTCCATTTACTATTTCAGTGGAAATACTCTCATTCTTTGTTACCTCTCCAGACCGGTACAGAAGCAAGTGGAGACTGAGACCAAACTTTGATACTTAATAGCTGTCCTCCCACTATCTAAGAGTCTTCTCTCAGTCTCCAGTAGGTGGTTAGGTGAGCTGTGCTAGTCTCCCCTTGTTAGATATGGAATTTGTTTAGTGCTCCTTGTCCTCAGTCTAGTGCCGGACTGAGTTTGGAGGGGCCCTGTTTGGGAGTCTGTCTGACCTCGGGGATGTCACACTTGACAGGTCACAAGTTGAGTCCATCCCCCCTTTCCTCCACCTCCCCAAGATTTTATAGAGGTGCCCCAGCTGTAAGCCTTCCTACCGATCCCAGCAAGACCATATAGTTTTGAGAGCCAGTGGAGTCTGTTCTGGAAAAAAAAAAAATCCTGAAGCAGTGTCGATCTGAAGGGAGCTTTCCCTTGTCTGTTTTTGCTTTTTTATTGTTAACCGGCACTTTTATTTCATCTAGGTCGCATATTGCACATTGAGCACTTTTAAAGGAGAAAAGTGCTCCAGATACGAGGCATCTGCAGTCGGCCTGTGCACGCAGTGTGCAGGCTGCTGCAAAGGGGAATCCTCGTTGACATCGGGTGCCGGTGTCCAGGGATCCCCTTCGCAAGCTGCTGGCAGCTGACAGTGAGGAAGCCCGGGCTTCCCTTACTGCCCAGATAGGGATTTCCCTAGCCGCCAATGGTGCTAGGGACTCCCTTGCAGCTGCTGCCGGCTTGCCTACTTTAGCGGCTGGGGCAGTTCAGGCCTCTTAACCGCTACAGGCTTCGGGGGCTCCATTTTTGACAGGCTCTGCTCAATTTTCAGCTGGAAGCACCTCCATCTTGTCTGCAGCCTCAGGTGATCTTCCCCCTATATTGGAGAGACAGGGGCAGGATTCTGCTGGGTCTTCTGCTTTGGCAGTGAGTCCCATTGGGCCGCCAGGGGGTTTTCACCTGATTTTGTTTTAGCCTTATGTAAGGCTTATATTCATGCGGCCGGGGGTCCTGCTTCCGCCCCGGGGGTGGGGGTGTCCCTCAAGATCCACTCGAGTTCTAGTTTTGTCCCCATCTCCTCCTCTTGTCCAAATGGCCGAGGGTCTCTTGGGATGATGATTATGGTACTGAGGAGCAATTTTTTTCTGGATGAGGACCGGGACCCTTTGGGAGACCTCCAGGATCCTCTCGGTAGGACGGATGCCGTTAGAGGCTGCTTTGTGGTTCCATCTGCTGGCGAGGATGCATCCGTGTTGCATATTTTTCAGTGGGAAGACCAAGAGCTGATTCTTCAGGTCTCCTCTGTGTTGCGTTTCGAGACAGACAAGAAAGAGCCCCTGTCTGTGGTGGACCCCCTGCTTCGGGAGAATCCGCTGTACATCCCACTCTTTTCCTAGGCATCAGGATATTCGGGATATTGTGCTTGCACAGTGGCAAGTGCCGGAGGTATCCTTTCGTTTTGCGCATTCTATGGCCCACCTGTATCCCAAACTGGAGGGGGATAGGGACACCTGTTGAGGACAGCTCTGCTTTGAAGATTTCTGAGAGGAGTGTAGGTTGGAGTCCCTCCTTAAACAAAATTTTGATGTCACTGCCCTTGCGGTCCAAGCGGTGATGTGTGGTGGTCTGGTCGCTCGGGCATGTTTTCGGTGGGCAGAGCGTGCTCTTGACCGTAAGTCTGATGTCTGGTCATTGGTGGAGCCAGAAGTAGCCAAAGTTGAGATGTCCATGGCTTTCAGGGTGGCTGCTTGTACCCTGTGGCTCCGGGCTTGGTCGGCGGATGTGGCATCTAAGGCTAAGCTGCCAAAATTTCCCTTTTGGGGGTTTTTCTTGTTTGGTGAGGATTTGGCCAAGTTAGTTCACACCCTCATGGATTGTAAGGTGCCTCATTTTTCTGAGGACCGGGCCCTCCCGCTTGTGAGAGGTGGCTTTGCGTGGGGGCGTTTGCGTGAATTCTGCAGGTATCGCTCTGGTCAAGGGACCACTTTCCTTTCCGGCCCATTGCTGGATCCCCCGCTGCCCGTCCTGCCCAATAACTCTTTGCTGGCGCCTCCTCTGGTTCTGGTGGGCACGTGGTTGTGAGACTTTTACTAAATGTGGGCAGCAATCACAACGGATCAATGGGTCCTGGAGGTGATTCAGGATGGCTATTCTCTGGAGTTTGCTCTCTCATTGCCAGATCATTTTCTCGCTTCTCCTTTCAGGCAGCATGGAAGAAGCAGGCTTTTCACCAGACACTTCAAAGATTGCTAGATCGCAAAGCATTCATTTCTTTTACCCCCTCAGGAGTGTGGCACCAGCAGGTATTCCACTTACTTCGTGGTGACTAAGAAAGAGGGGACTTTTTGACCCATCCTGGATCTTAAGGGAGTCAAGAGGGCTCTTCGGGTTCCATCTTTTCGCATGGAGACCCTGAGATTTGTCATTCTGGCGGTTCAGCCAGGGGAATTCCTGACTCCTCTCAATATGACGGAGGCCTACTTGCAAGTTCCGATTCAGGCCTGCCATCAACGGTTCCTTCCCTTAGCGATCTTGGTTTGGTACTTTTCAGTTTTGTCCGCTTCCTTTTGGTCTGGCCACGGCTCTGCAGACGTTTACCAAGATTTTGGTGGTCGTGGTGGTGGCCTTGCGCCAGGAGGGCATTCTGGTTCACCCCTATTTGGACGACTGGTTGATCCAAGCAAAGTCTTTTCACGAGAGCTCCCAGGTTACGGCACAGGTAGTAGAATTCCTGCAGTCACTGGGTTGGGTGGTCAACCTGTCTAAGAGCCGGCTGGTCCTGTCTCAGCACCTGGAGTACCTCTGGGTTCTTTTCGACACCTCCTTGGGGAAGGCCTCCCTCCCAGAGGCCCGAGTGAACAAGTTGAAATCACAGCTTCGTCTTCTGATGGCTTCCTGTGTCCTCGGGTGCAGGATTTTCTCCAGGTCTTGGGGTTGATGGTGAGCTGGGGTCGGGCTCACATGCGTCCGCTTCAGTATGCTCTTTATCCCAGGACAAGCAGGCAGGTATTCTCACAAGTGGGTGACGAGATCCAACAGAGCCCCGATGTGGACGCCTCACAAGCAGACTTGCTTGAAGAAACTCGAAGTTTTGAGTCGCCCGCACCGTGTATGCGCGAGTGCCTTCCCGCCCAGCGCAGGGCGCGTCTCCTCAGTTCTTACTTTTCTGCGGAGCTGAGAAGTCCGTCTTCGACGCTCTGCGTGAAGTGTTTTCACTTGTGCCTTCTTTTGTCCGCGGTTTTGTGTTCTTTTTACTCAGAATTGCTGTTTTTCTTCGTTGTTTACTTGTTTTCAAAAAAAAAAAAAAAAAAAAATTTCTTCCGTGGCTTCAATCTTGTGGCGGAGATTTTTCGGCCTATGTCCCGGCCTGCAACTGGCTTTAAAAAGTGTACCAAGTGCCAGCACGCAATTTCCCTGACGGACCCTCATCGACGCTGTCTTCATTGTCCCGGGCCTCAACATCTCCCGAAATCGTGCCGGCCTTGCTCAACATTTAAGTCTCGTGCTTTCAAGCGTTGTTGCATCCTGTGGGAGCAGCTTTTCAGCATGGAGTCTTCGATGGAGCTTTTGTCCTCGAAGGGTGCTTCGCCCTTGACATCATCCGATGCTCTCCAGGCTTCCACAGCTTCTGCTCCGAGCCTCATCAAACCTGCTTCGTTTGTACCGGCTATGTCTTCGACGCCTGCTGCAGTGCCTTCCTCTGTCTCTTCAGGTCAGATAGCGCATCAGCCCATTTCCCCGGTAGTGCTTAAAATGCCCAAGGCTTCTAAGTCCAAGCACTCTCACACTGCCTCGAGGGAGCATGAAGCCCGTGGCAGGTGGTCCCGTAGGAGACGCAGATCCATCCTTGCCGGCTTTGTTCCAGACCTTATTGGAGAAGCAATTCATTCAGCTCTTTACTACCATGGGGCCGAAGCTTCTCTCCCAAATCCAGCCTGGGCATGCGGAGGTCTCCCGCGAGGTCGAGCCGCCTCCTATGCCTCAGTCGTACGCACACTCTCTACAGGGAGCAGAGTCTCTGCGAGTGTCTGGTCTGGCATCTCGGCATGCATCGCAAGGAGCAGAGTCTTTGCCCATGCCTCCGTTGGAACCCGTACACTCGATGCAAGGAGCAGAGTCTTTGCGAGTGCCTCGAGGTTCTTCCACTCAACCGCTTCTGCTTCGTTCCACAGCCTCCAGCCCTATCCATTCTCTGGGGGCTTCGGTGGAGACACACTCTCCTCGATTGTCGAGGCCTGCTTCGAGGCACAGCTCGCATCATAGATCGAGGCATTCTTCGAAGCATTCATCCAGGCATGCCTCGCCTCATCGGAAGCAGCCTTTCCTTCAGTAATGTAATGTAATTTATTTCTTATATACCGCTACATCCGTTAGGTTCTAAGCGGTTTGAAGAAAATATACATTAAGATTATAAATGAGAAGTAAGAAGGTACTTAAAAATTCAGTATTCCCCACCGACTGCTTCGACACTTCCGCTTCCGGATCTCGAAGACCCGATGGGTTCTTTTTCTCCATCCAGATCTCTTTCTTCATTGGAGAAAGCTGCCTCAACATCCTCGAGTCTCTCTCGAGGCCAGGCTTTGGCAGATCAGCTGTCTTTTTCTTCCTTTCTGCGTCATATGGCAGCTGATTTGGATATTCAACTTGACTATGGATCTAAGTTTTCCAAGAAGTATCTCGAGACCATGCATCTGCTTCAACCTCCTGCTGAATCCCTCAAGCTTCCTCTTCACAAGCATTTGGATCAAACCTTTGTCTGCTGTCTGGAAACTCCTTATTCCATTCCAGCTGTTCCGGGCAAATTGGATTCCAGATACAGGACTGTACATCACAAGGGGTTTGACCATGCTCAATTGTCTCACCAATTTCTTCTGGTTGAATCTTCTTTGAAACGTTCTCATCCTTCTCAGGTGTATGCCACTGTTCCTCCGCGCAGGGAGGGCAAAACGATGGACAAATTTGGTCGTTGCATCTACCAAAACTCCATGATGACCTCCAGAGTCCTCAACTATAATTTTCATTTCATCACCTACTTTGAGTTCTTTCTCTCCATCCTTCAAAAGTTCATGCCTTATCTGGATTCTCGAGCGCAGTTTGAATACCAGGAAGTCCTTGCATCCTTGTCCCAACTTCGGCTGCAGCTCCTTTAGTCCTCCTATGATGCTTTTGATCTGTCTGCTTGAGCTACTGTCATTTGAGCTACTGCTTGAGCCATGCGGCGTCTGGCGTGGCTCCGTACCATCGACTTGGATCCTAACCTGCCGGACTGGCTGGCTAATGTTCCTTGCTCTGGCAATGACCTCTTTGACGAGTCTATTGAGGCAGCCACCAAAAAGCTTTCGGATCACGAGAAGTCTTTTGCATCCATTCTCCGCCCGAAGCCGAAACTGGCTCCTCCTCGCTCTACATGCCCTCCTCTGATTACCAGCGGCGTTTTCCACCAAAACAGGCTCCTTCCATCCATCAACCTGTCAAGAGGCAACATCCTCAGAAGCAGCAGAAACCTCAGCCACCTGCTGTACCCAAGGCTCCTCAGCCTATTTGACTGTCTGATAGAAAGCATAACCTCATTCGTTCTGCCATTTCCCGTTTTTCCCCCTATCGGAGGTCGTCTCCATCATTTTTACCACCGATGGACAACTGTTACCTCCGACCTCTGGGTCCTTTCCATCGTCAGGGAGGGATACTCTCTTCAGTTTCATCAACTTCCTCCGGAACATCCTCCAAGAGAGTATCCTTCCAACTCTGCCCAGACCGCCCTTCTTCTTCAGGAAGCTCAAGCTTTGCTTCAGCTCCGAACTATCGAGCCATTTCCTTTGGCTCAGCAGAACAGGGGTTTTTACTCCCGGTACTTCCTTGTTCCGAAGAAGACGGGCGATCTGCGTCCTATTTTGGATCTCAGGGTGCTCAACAAATTTCTGGTCAGAAAAGTTTCGCATGTTCTCTGTAATCCCCTCCTCGAGCAGAACGACTGGTTATGCTCTCTGGATCTCAAGAAGGCCTACATACACATTCCAATCCATCCGGCCTCCAGTCAATACCTCAGATTTCGGGTGGGAAATCTTCATTATCAATACAGAGTGCTCTCTTTCAGCCTGGCCTCGTCACCCAGAGCCTTCAGGAACCATGGTCTGCAGGTGTTTCCCTACCTGAACGACTGGCTCATCAAGGATTCCATGTCTCAAGGAATCATCCTCGCGACCCAGCGGACTATCTGGTTCCTACAGAGTCTGGGATTCGAAATCAACTTTTCAAAATCCCATCTCCAGCCTTCTCAAACTCTTCCATTCATCGGAGCTGTTCTGGATACTGTCCAGCTCAGAGCATTCCTTCCTCAACAACATCTGGAAGCTCTTCTCCATCTTTGTCATTCGGTCTCATCTCGCCCGTCCATCTCGGCGAGACACATGATGGTTCTTCTGGGTCACATGGCTTCTACAGTACACGTGACTCCTTTTGCCAGACTTCACCTCAGAATTCCTCAGTGAACCCTGGCATCTCAATGGACGCAGGTTTCCGACCCTCTGACTCGACACATCCAGATCACTCCTGCTCTGACACAGTCTCTTCGCTGGTGGATGCTCTCTTCCAATCTATCCAGAGGCTTACTTTTTCACACGCCCCCCCATCAGAAGGTCCTCACGACCGATTCTTCAACTTACGCTTGGGGGGCTCATCTAGATGGTCTCCGTACTCAAGGCTATTGGACCAGTGTGAATTGTCAGTGTCACATCAATCTCCTGGAACTCGGGGCGATCTTCCATGCTCTCAATGCTTTTCAGCATCTGCTTCATGACCGTGTAATCCTCATTCGCACAGACAATCAAGTCACTATGTATTATGTCAACAAGCAAGGAGGGACGGGATCTGCCTCCCTCTGTCAGAAAGCTCTGAAAGTTTGGGATTGGGCAATTCGCCACAACACCTTCCTTAAAGCGGTCTACATTCAGGGGGCAGACAATGCCTTAGCAGACAACTTGAGTCGTCTTCTCCAGCCTCACGAATGGACTCTCCATTCCATGCCCCTTCATCACCTCTTCTCTCAGTGGGGAACGCCTCAGATAGATCTCTTTGCAGCCCCCCACAACTTCAAGCAGCCTCAATTCTGCTCCAGGATCTACACTCCTCATCGCCTCGAAGCAATATGCGTTTCCTCCATTTCCTCTCATTCAAAAGACGCTAGTCAAGCTGAAGACCGACCGTGCCACCATGATTCTGGTTGCTCCTCGGTGGCCCAGGCAACCCTGGTACTCCCTTCTACTTCAACTCAGCAGCAGGGAGCCATACCTTCTACCAGTTTTTCCCTCTCTGCTTACACAGCATCAGAGATCTCTGCTTCATCCCAACCTGCAGTCTCTACACCTGACAGCTTGGTTCCTCTTAACATAGCTCCTCTCCAGTTTTCTCAATCTGTGAGGGATGTTTTAGAAGCTTCACAGAAGCCTACTACTAGACAATGCTATCACCAAAAATGGACTAGATTTTCTACTTGGTGTTTTTCTCATCATAAGGAGCCTCAACATTCCTCCTTATCTTCAGTTTTGGATAATCTGTTGCACCTTTCTCATTCTGGCCTCAAGTCTACATCGATACGAGTCCATCTTGTGGTTTCCTGGTTTATGAAAGGACTGTTCAATGTCAATCCTCCTCTCAAACCACCTCCTGTGGTTTGGGACCTCAATATTGTTCTTTCTCAGCTAATGAAACCTCCATTTGAACCAATTGACAAGGTTCATCTGAAGTATCTCACTTGGAAAGTGGTGTTCCTCATTGGCCTCATTTCTGCTCAACGAGTCAGTGAGCTACAAGCGTTGGTTGTGGATCCACCTTTTACAGTGTTCCATCATGACAAGGTGGTTCTTTGCACTCATCCGAAATTCCTTCCTAAAGTTGTCTCGGAATTCACCTCAATCAATCCATTGTTCTTCTAGTGTTTTTTCCAAAGCCTCATTCTCATCCTGGAGAATCAGCTCTTCATACTCTGGACTGTAAACGTGCTTTGGCTTTCTATCTGGAACTCACCAAACCACACAGAACTGCTTCTCAACTTTTTGTCTCCTTCAATCCGAACAAGTTGGGTCGTCCTATCTCTAAGCGTACCATCTCTAATTGGATGGCGGCTTGTATCTCATTCTGCTATGCCCAGGCTGGATTATCTCTTCACAGTAAAGTCACAGCCCATAAGGTCAGAGCAATGGCAGCTTCTATGGCTTTCCTCAGATCTACACCTATTGAGGAAATTTGTAGAGCTGCTACTTGGTCCTCGGTTCATACCTTCACTTCTCATTATTGTCTGGATACTTTCTCCAGAACGGGATGGACAGTTTGGCCAAACAGTATTACAAAATTTATTCTCCTAAGTTGCCAACTCTCCCACCATCCCACTTTGGTTATCTTGGAGGTCACCCACTTGTGAGAATACCTGCTTGCTTGTCCTGGGATGCAGGTGTTATCCAGGGACAGCAGGCAGCTATTCTCACATCCCACCCACCTCCCTTGGGTTGGCTTCTCTGCTAGCTATCTGAACTGAGGAGACGCGCCCTGCGCTGGATGGGAAGGCACTGGCGCATGCGCGATGCGGGCAACTCGAAACTTCGAATTTCTTCACGTCACCCACTTGTGAGAATAGCTGCCTGCTGTCCCTGGATAAAACCTGTTACGGTAAGTAACTATGCTTTACAGGTGGTCGCCCCAGATATACAATTTGGACTCTCCCATTCCTCTTTGGAGGTTAACACTTCGCAGTCTCCGTTGGTGGCTATAGTCTTCCCATCTGATGTAGGGAGTGAGTCTGGATCAGCCCCAGTGGACAGTGCTTCTCACAGATGCCCATCTCCTCGGCTGGGGAGCTCAGTGTCTCAATTGCTCAGCTAAGGGCAGCTTGTTTCCAGAGGAGGCATCTTGGTGGATTAATGTTCTGGAAACCAGAGCCATCCGTCTGGTGTTGCTAGTGTTCCAGACCTTGTTGACGGGCAAGTCTGTTCGGGTTCTCTCAGACAATGTCACTGCGGTGGCCTATGTCTTTCGTCAGGAATGAACCAGGAGTTGTCTGGTGGCGCAGGAGGCAGCTCTGCTCATAGCCTGGGCAGAGCCTCATCTTCTAAATCTTGGCTTCCCACATAGCAGAAGTAGAGAATGTTCAGGCAGACTTCCTCAGTCGTCACGTGCTAGATCCCAAAGAGTGGTGTCTCAGACTTGCGGTCTTTGAATTGATAGTGCAGACTTGGGGTCAGATACTCATGGACCTGCTGGTCATGAATGTCAACACCAAAGAGCCCTGCTTCTTCAGTCAGTACAGGGATGTTTCAGGCCGAGGGGCGGGATGCTCTGGTACAGACTTGGTCGACGGCAGAGCTCCTGTACGTGTTTATTCCGTGGCTGATGGTGGGCAGAGTTGTTCTTCGCATTGCTTTGCACTCTGGTCGCGTGATCCTGGTGGCTCCGCTCTGGCCTAGGCACCCGTGGTACGCGGATTTAGTTTGTCTTCCAGTGGAAGATCCTCTTCCTCTGCCCCTCTCACCCAACCTTCTGACTCAGGGTTCCTTTCCAATGTTCAATCCGGGTCCTTTTGTCTTCTGCTTGGCTCTTGAAAGGGAATGCCTAGGCCCTCATTATTGTTGAAAGGGATCTCAATCTGGTCCTGTCCATGCTTGTGTGCCCTCCTTTTGAGCCCTTAGGTTCCTGTTTGTTAAAGGACCTTACTCTTAAAGTGGTCTTTTTGATGGCTATTGCTTCTGCGAGACATGTTTCTGAGCTGCAGGCTTTCTCTTGTAGGCCTCCCTTCCTGGAGCTTTCTAGGGAGCATGTTGCGGCCTGTTCCTTCTTTTCTGCCAAAGGTGGTTTCACCCTTTCATGTCAATCAGTCCGTAGTCCTCCGGTTTTGGGGAAGTTGGGAGGGCTCTTCGGAGCAGAGGCAGTTGTGCAAGTTGGATGTCTATCGGGTCCTCCACTCTTATGTACAGCAGATAGCGGATTTTCGGAAGTCGGATCATCTTTGTTCTTAGCGGGTCCTCGTAAGAGGGACGGTTCTTCCAATGCTACCATTGCACTCTGGATTAAGGAGACCATCGCATCTGTGTTTCTTCTTTATAAGTCTGTCCTGGAATTTCTCAAGGCTCATTCCACTCGGGGTCAGGCAGCTTCTTTGGCTGAGTCTTCTCTTGTGCTTCCGATAGATATCTATAGAGCTGCGGTTTGGTCTTTTCTGCATTCCTTTCTTTGCCCTTAACCATGTGGACATTCAGGTGCTTCAGGACGTAGTGTTCAGTGAGCGTGTTCTGGTGTCGGCCCTTCGGGGGTCCCACCTGTGATGGATACTGCTTTGGTATGTCCCATCAGTGATGGCTATACCGGTCTGGAGAGGCGACAAGGAAGGAGAAATTAGGTTCTTACCTGCTAATTTTCTTTATTCTAGACTCTCCAAACTGGTACAGCACTCCACCATGTCTGTTTGTCGTTTTTTCTTGCAGGTTTTTCGCATGAAGGTTTTGCTTTTTTTGCGGGTTCTAGTATTTTTCCATGGCCGGAGAGATCAAAGAACAACGACTGGCATAGCTGGCGAGCTATGGGGACATTTTGCTATAGGGGCCTGTTCTGTGCACTTTCCAACAACATTACTGTATATTAGTTGTTAGTCTTGTTTGGAGTGTTGTTACTGTCTATAATTAGCTTTTCTTAGTTCAGCTTGTCTATTTGGTAGACTTAGATATTGGGAGGGAAAGCTATTAAATACTACAACCAAAAGTTTGGTCTAAATCTCCACCTGCTGGTCATAGTGAAGGCTGTACTGGTCTGGAGAGTCTAAAAGAAAGAAAATTAGGAGGTAATTATTGCCTGTTGGATTGCAACCTTTTTTGAGCAGGGACTGTTTTCTTATTCTTTGTGACTGTGCAGCGCTGGTAGTGCTATAGAAATAATTAATAATATAATATATAATAATATAATAACTTTATTTTTCTATACCGCCATAGTCAAACTGACTTCTAGGCGGTTCACATAGAAAGAAGGCTGGACAATCAGCGAATTGCAAAATGCAAGAAGAAGGATGTTACATAGTAAATTGGAGAAGCATGAATATATGAGAGAAGAAAGATGATGCATAATACATTGGGGTAGAAAGGGGGAAGAATACCTGAGAGAGGTAATCTGATTAAGCAAGGAGTTTGTCAAATAGAGCGGTTTTAATTGATTTTCGGAATGTGTTGTAGGTCTGTCTGGCTTTATTTATGTGGTTTCCCAGCCAGGATTGCTGTCTGTTTGCTTGGAACATGAAGGTTCTGTCTAGGAAGGATTTGTATTTGTAGCCTGTGATCTTTGGGTATGCAAAGATGTTTTTGTTTCTGGTTGTTCATGTGGGGTTGTGTAGAGTGAAGTGAGTTTGCAGGTAGGAAGGTGCAAGGCTCAAGACTTGTTTGTAGCAGATACAGGCGAATTTGAACAGTATTCGCGCCTCCACAGGCAGCCAGTGTAATTTCTTGTAATAGGGGCTAATGTAGTCTTTTTTTCTCAGTCCGAAGATCAAGCGAACTGCAGTGTTTTGCACTAATCTTAATTTTTGTACTGATCTTAGTAATAATAGTAATAGTAGTAGTAACCTAATTTCTCCTTATCCTTGTCTCATAAGGTCGCAACCTTGGGGTCATCTTTGACTCATCTCTTCGCATATCCAGCAGACCACCAAAACTTGTCAATTCTTTCTCTAAATCGCTTAAATCCATCCTTTCCTTTCTGAGCATGCTGCCAAGACCCTCATCCACGCTCTTGTCACCTCTCACCTAGATTACTGCACCGTGCCTGTTCTGTGTTCACAGCTGAAGCACTGGGAGTGGGACTGCAGAAGACAAACATGAATAGGGATGGAGGAGTAATAGACCCTGATCGATTTTCAGAGGGTTGTGTTTGTGAGGAGCTAGCTAAAATAAAAGTGGACAAAGCAATGGGGCCAGATGGTGTACATCTTAGGGTGCTGAAGGAACTTAGGGAAGTTCTGGTAGCTCCGCTGACTGACCTTTCCAACAAGTCGCTAGCGTCGGAAGTGGTATCGGAGGACTGGAGAAGGAGGGATGTGGTCCCTCTCCACAAAAGTGGAAATAAGGAAGAATTAGGGAATTACAGGCAAGTAAGTCTGACTTCTGTGGTAAGCAAATTAATAAAAACGCTTTTAAACCAGATAATGATCAAGTTTCTAGAATCCTGGACTGGAGGCAACATGGATTCACTAGAGGTAGGTCTTGTCAGACAAATCTGATCAATTTCTTTGACAGGGTGACCAGAGAATTGGATAGAGGATGTACGCTAGAAGTGGTGTATTTAGATTTTAGCAAAGCCTTTGACAGTGTTCCAATAGACGTCTAAAATAAGCTGAGTGCCCTTGGGATGGGTCGCAAAGTGACAGGCTGGGTCAAGAACTGGTTGAGTGGAAGGCGACAGAGGGTAGTGATCAATGGAGATCGCTCTGAGGAAAGGCGACAGAGGGTAGTGATCAATGGAGATCGCTCTGAGGAAAGGGATGTTACCAGTGGTGTGCCTCAAGGTTCTGTTCTTGGGCCTGTTCTTTTTAACATTTTTATAAATGATATTGCTGAAGGGTTGTCGGGTAAGATTTGCCTCTTTGCGGATGATAACAAAGTCTGCAATAGAGTAGACATGCCGGATGGTGTGAATAACATGAAGAAAGACCTGGCGAAGCTTGAAGAATGGTCTGAAATTTGGCAGCTAAAATTTAATGCTAAGAAATGCAAGATCATGCATTTGGGCTGCAAAAACCATAGCGAACAGTACAGTTTAGGGGGTGAAGAACTTATGTGCCCGATGGAAGAGCAGGACTTGGGTGTGATTGGCCACCTTAAGATCATCACAAACAAACAGGTTGAAAAGGTGACGGCGAAAGCTATAAGGATGCTAGGTTGCATAGGGAGAGGTATGGCCAGTAGGAAAAAGAAGGTATTGATGCCTCTGTATAAGACTCTGGTGAGACCTCATTTAGAATATTGTGTACAATTCTGAAGGCCACACCTTCAAAAAGATATAAAAAGGATGGAGTCGGTCCAAAGGAAGTCTGTTAAAATGGTGTGTTGTGCTCGTGATAAGGTGTATGGGGACAGACTTAACTATCTCAATCTGTATACTTTGGAGGAAAGGCAGGAGAGGGGAGATATGATAGACATTTAAATACCTACATAATGCATGAGTCGAGTCTCTTTAATTTGAAAGGAAACTGCAATGAAAGGGCATAGGATGAAGTTAAGTGGTGATAAGCTCCGGAGTAATCTGAGGAAATACTTTTTTAAAGAAAGGGTGGTAGATGCGTGGAATAGTCTCCCGGAAGAGGTGGTGGAAACAGAGACTGTGTCTGCTGAATTCAAGAGGGCCTGGGATAGGCAAGTGGGATCTCTCGGAGAGATTAGAGAAACTGGGCCTCTTCTCCCTTGAAAAGAGGAGACTGAGAGGGGACATGATCAAAACATTCAAGTTAATGAAGGGAATAGACTTAGTAGATAAAGACAGGTTGTTCACCCTCTCCAAGGTAGAGAGAACAAGAGGTCACTCTCTAAAGTTAAAAGGGGATAGATTCCGTACAAATGTAAGGAAGCTCTTCTTCACCCTGGAAGCTGTTATAGGGGAAAGCACCCTCCAGGGATTCAAGACAAGGTTAGACTAGTTCCTGCTGAACCAGAAATCAGAGCACTGGTCTTTGACCTAAGGGCTGCCGTGTGAGCGGACTGCTGAGCACAATGGACTACTGGTCTGACCCAGCAGCAGCAATTCTTATGTTGGGCAGACTAGATGGGCCATTTGGCCTTTATCTGCTGACATAATTATATGTTTCTATGTTTCTACTTCCCTCCTGAGGCTATAAGGAAAAGGATTATATGATCTGAATGAACTGATGGGAAAAGAAGTATAGTTATGTGTGAGAAAATAAATCCTAAGAAAATGATGTTAAAGGAACTTTGTGTTTTTGACTAGGGAACTTACCTAAAGGGTTTCCCTAAAATGGAAAAGGTCAAAGAGCCGCCGGTCCAGGTTAATTCAGAGGTATGAAGGAGCTGAGAATTCTATAATGTTTTTTGTTTTTAATCTTGAAAGTAGCTGAAGGTGGAAAGCTTGGTGTTTGGCTACTTTTGAATTAAATAAAGCAGTTTCTTTTGAAAGCAGACAGACTAGAGGACTTTTCTTTCTAATAAACTGCCAAAAGATATATGAATCCTGTCCTTGGAAATAACTGTCTAAAGCAGTGTTCTTCAACCGCTGGTCTGCGGACCAAAGCTGGTCCACAGAAAATTCCTGCCGGTCTGCACAGGGTTGGCGAGATCAACCCGCTGAAATTTCCTGCCGGTCCGCACAGGGCCGGTGAGATCATGAGGAGCCTCTGATAGTGGCTTTCTCCTCTCCCAGCAGCTCTCGGTACTTGCCAGCACAGTGATTCACTTTGGCAGCCTTGGGGCTTTTGGTGAATCGCAGCCCACCTCTGATGATGCAATTTTCTCTTTCCTAAGTGGCGGCACGACCCATCAAGGGACCCAAGGCTTCCGAAGTGAATCGCTGCTGCAGGCAAGTACTGAGAGCTGCTTGGTAGGAAGGGGAGGAAGCCACTGTTGGAGGCTGGGAAGCTGCTGGATAAAGGGAGAGCTGCTACTAGACCTGGAGGGAGGGAGGAGAGATGCTGCTGGGAGGGGACCAGCGGGCAGGCAGGAATCGAAGGCAGGACCGTGATCCTGCAGGGGCGTTGAACTGTTTCCGCCCCTCCCCCAAATCCAGCGGGGGCTCTACCTTAAAAGAGAGCAGCGTGGAAGCTGCTTATTTCTCCCCTCACCGGACCAGCGGGCAGGCAGGAATCGAAGGCAGAAGCCTGATCCTGCAGGGGCGTTGAGCCATTTCCGCCCCTCCCCCGAAACCAGTGGGGGCTCTACCTTAAAAGAGAGCAGCGTGGAAGCTGCTTATTTCTCCCCTCACCGGACCAGCGGGCAGGTGGGAATCGAAGGCAGGAGCCTGATCCTGCAGGGGCGTTGAGTCGTTTCCACCCCTCCCCCGAAACCAGTGGGGGCTCTACCTTAAAAGAGAGCAGCGTGGAAGCTGCTTATTTCTCCCCTCACCGGACCAGCGGGCAGGCAGGAATCGAAGGCAGGAGCCTGATCCTGCAGGGGCGTTGAGCCGTTTCTGTCCCTCCTCCGAAACCAGCGGGGGCTCTACCTTAAAAGAGAGCAGCGCCAACGGCGCTCAGCTGTATGGTGCGAAGGCGCATGGCAAAGGCGCGTGCGCCATAGTGTGCGCCTTTGTGAAGCGACACTTGTTGAAGCGACAAAACGTCCTGATAAGTATATCAATCCACCAAAACCGGCATCAATTTACTGCACCTATCAATGCTGATACTCCTGAATAACTTTGATAGTTTCTGCATGCTCCTGTATAGCACTGTCTGTCTTCCAAAATAGCCTAAGTTGACAGTATTGTTTGTCTCCAAAACAAGCTTGAGAAGTTTGATAGTACTGTTTGTCTCCAAAATAACCTGACAAGCATAGACAAACTGATATAGCTGAGACTCTTATATTCCACTGATAGTTCTGCCTATTCTTGTATAGCATTGATAACACTGTCTGACTCCAAAATTGCCTGATAAGGTTGATAATTCTACCGCTGGACTCCAAAATAATCTGACAAGCATAGACAAAGCCTGTTATAGCTGATACTCTTATATCCCATTGTTAGTTCAACTTATTCCTATAGCATTGATAACACTCCCCCACATTAGCAGGGGCCCTCCCAACTTAAAGAAAAGCTCCACTTCTTACAACCAGTAGGAAGGGAAAAGTGCCCAGCTCTGATCTCTCTAGTGAGGGTAACAGACACAACAGGACAGAGGGGAAGAAAGACGCTCCCCCCTCCCCCAACCTCCCTACACCTCCCAGACTCTCACACCACACACCAAGTACCAAACTGCAGAATCTCCCGCTCCCTACAACTCCCAGACTCTCGCCCCACACACCAAGTACCAAACTGCAGAATCTCCCGCTCTCTACACGAAACATCACTATGTCTCCCGGTTTCACTACAAGCGTACTCGTCCATCTATTGCGTTTCCTACTCCTAACCAACAGAAAAACAGGAGGGTATCCCAGAAACTTGATAGATTGCTCCTCACTCAATCATATCAGCATATCTACCAGCTGGGGAAAAGATTACCCCCAAAACCAAGATCATCAGACCACAACTATCATCCACAAACCAAAGAAACCTTGTCTTCTCCACCCAAACTGCACACCCTCCCCCCAAACATTCAACACCTCATTATCCTGTTGATATATGAACATTAGATCAATAAGCACAAAATCAGACCTTATTAAGGACTGGATAGTTAAAAAACAACTAAGCTGCCTATTCCTATCCGAAACCTGGCTAACCTCGGACTCCGATCCCACCATCACTGAATTCTGCCCAATGGGTTACAAAATAGAACTGGTCTGCAGAGAAAGAAAACGCGGTGGAGGTCTAGCTATCATACTCAAAAACAACATCAATATAAAGACCCTAGACAAACATTCCACCCCCCACCTAAATCTCCTAGCCTGTCAACTATCTGACGATTCTCTCATAGGAACACTAACATGCATCCTCTGTTACTCAACACCAGGAAAATGGAATGATAACAAACAAGCTCTCGAAGAATTCATTTACCAGAACTCCCTAACATCACCTCATAACCTACTCCTAGGAGACATAAACCTCCATCTAGAAGATCACACCTCTAAACAAGTAATAAATTTACTATCATACCTCAAAGCACTGAACTACCAGATCCTCAACCCCCAACCCACACACGAAAAAGGCCACCAACTAGATGTCGCTGCTTACATGACCCAACACCCTTACAAACCCGAAATCCATATCTCAAATGGGACCTGGCACCCCCTCCCTCTGGTCGGATCACTATAAATACAACTTTAACATCAACTGTCCTCAACGCAATAAAAAGCAACCTCCACCCAAAACCTACTTCAAAGCACGCCAAAAAATCGAACCCTCCACATTCTGAGACAAAGCAGACCCCACTATCGCCACTATAGCCCCTAACGAATTCATATTCCAATGGCGAACCATAAGCGAAACCATCCTGAATGAGCTAGCCCCAGAAAAATCAAAATTTAAAATCTGCAGACCATCAGATAAATGGTTCGACTCCGAACTTCTCCAATCAAAAAAGCTCTGCAGACAACTAGAAAGAGAATGGAAAAAAAATAAGAGCTTAGAACACACCAAAACAGCATGGAGAAATCAAATTAACCAATACAAGACCAAACTCAAGGAAAAACGGAAAGCCTACTACTCCAAAATGATAGGCACAAAAATCCCAGACACAAAAAAGCTATTCAACCTAGTAAAGAACCTCACTGACACCAAACCTTACCTAGCTACGCAAGGAAACCACCCACCAACAGCCATCCAACTAGCAGACCATTTCAAAAACAAGATCACCAATATCAGAACTGCATTCATCAACACACACACCCATCTCGAAAAGATAACAACAAACCCCTCAACAGGTGAAGCCATCGTAGCAGACAGAAGCTGGTCCAACTTCCCAATCATACTTTGGTTGGATCTGAACCGACTCTACAATAAATACAGCCATGCAACCAGTGACCTAAATAATGGCCCCATGTACCTCTTATCAAACGCCTCCACCACATTCAAAACCAACTTCATGCTATGGATTCAAACCACATTGACAGACGGCCAATTCCCACAGGACCAAGGAGAGATCTTAATCACCCCAATCATGAAAGATCACAAAGGCCCAATAGATAGCCCCTCCAACTACAGACCTATCGCTTCAATACCAATATACGTTAAAATAATATAAGGCCTAGTTGCACAATACCTCACCAACTACCTGGAAAACCATAACCTACTTCACCCCTCACAATCAGGTTTTCGAACCAACCACAGTACTGAAACATTACTTGTATCACTACTAGATACAGCCCGACAACACATCAGTAAAGGAAAAAAGATGATGTTAATACAACTTGACCTCTCCGCAACATTTGACCTAGTTGACCACTCCTTATTACTACAGATACTTGACGCCATAGGGATCTCAGGCAAGGTCTACAATTGGTTTCAAGGATTCCTCAAATCAAGAACCTATAGGGTAAAGTCCAATGATACCAAATCAGAACCATGGTCCAATCCCTGTGGAGTTCCACAAGGATCACCTCTCTCACCTACGCTCTTCAACTTCTTTATTTCCTCCCTAGGAGCCACTTTAGACAACCTTAATGTCACAGCCTTCAGCTACGCAGACGACATCACCATACTCCTCCCCTTCGACCCATCAGAAACCACCACCACAGCAAAGTTGGAAACAACCCTAGATACAGTAGAAAAATGGATGATGGACCACAAACTGAAACTAAACTCGGAAAAAACAAAATTCCTTTTGCTAGAAAAGGCCAAAACTCCTACCATCACAGAACTGAAAATCAAAAATACCAAATACCCGATACAACCCGAGCTCAAAATCCTAGGAGTAACGATAGGCAGATGTTGCACAATGCAGTCCCAAATCAACAAGACAACCCAGAAAGCATTTCTAACCATGAGAAATCTATGTAAAATCAGAAAATTTTTCAACCCAGCACAATTCAGACTACCGTATTTTCACATAGATAATGCGCACCCGTGTAAAACGCGCACACGGGTATAGCGCGCGAAAAACACAAATTTATGTACAGAAATTTTTATATACCGCGCACACCCGTATACCGTGCATGCTGCCCGACTCTCCTCTGGCCACCCCGACTCTCCTTTCGCCCGCCCCGACTCTCCTCTCCCCCTTGAAGTCCTGTCCCCACCCTGAAAGCCTGATGCCCCCCGATGTCCGATTCACCCCCCCCCCGCAGGACCGCTCGCACCCCCACCCCGAAGGACCGCTCGCACGCACTCGCACCCACACCCCCACCCTGAAGGACCGCTCGCACCCCCACAGCCTCCCGACCCCCCCCCCCCATCATGTAGAAGCTCCTACCGGTGTCCTGCTGCTTCCTCTTGGCGGTCCCGACTCCCCGACACGATCGGGGCAAGAGGGAGCTCAAGCCCTCTTGCCCAGCCAACCGCGGCACCCCCGACACAATCGGGGCAAGAGGGAGCCTAAGCCCTCTTGCCCCCCGACTCCCCGACACGATCGGGGCAAAAGGGAGCCCAAGCCCTCTTGCCCCGCCGACTCCCCAACTCCCCAACAATATCGGGCCAGGAGGGAGCCCAAGTCCTCCTGGCCCTGGCGACCCGCTAGTTGTTCGGGCCAAGAGGGAGCCCAAACCCTCCTGGCCATGGCGCCCCCCTACCCCCACCCCGCACTACATTACGGGCAGGAGGGATCCCAGGCCCTCCTGCCCTCGATGCAAACCCCCCTCCCCCCAACGACCGCCCCCCCAAGAACCTCCGACCGCCCCCCCAGCCGACCCGCAACCCCCCTGGCCGACCCCCATGACACCCCCACCCCCCTTCCCTGTACCTTTGTGTAGTTGGCCGGACAGACGGGAGCCAAACCCGCCTGTCTGGCAGGCAGCCAACGACGGAATGAGGCCGGATTGGCCCATCTGTCCCAAAGCTCCGCCTACTGGTGGGGCCTAAGACGCCTGGGCCAATCAGAATAGGCCTGGGAGCCTTAGGTCCCTCCTGGGGGGCGGGGCCTTGGGCACATGGTCGAGTTGGGCCCATGTGCCTCAGGCCCCGCCCCCAGGTGGGACCTAAGGCTCCCGGGCCTATTCTGATTGGCCCAGGCGCCTTAGGCCCCACCAATAGGCGGAGCTTTGGGACGGATGGGCCAATCCGGCCTCATTCCGTTGTTGGCTGCCTGCCGGACAGGCGAGTTTGACTCCCGTCTGTCCGGCCAACTACACAAAGGTACGGGGAAGGGGGTTGGGGGTGTCGTGGGGGTCAGCCAGGGGGGTCGCGGGTTGGCTGGGGGGGTGGTCGGAGGTTCTTGGGGGGGGCGGTCGTTGGGGGGAGGGGGGTTTACGTCGAGGGCAGGAGGGCCTGGGATCCCTCCTGCCCGTAATGTAGTGCGGGGTGGGGGTAGGGGGGCGCCGTGGCCAGGAGGGTTTGGGCTCCCTCCTGGCCCGAACAACTAGCGGGGGGGGGTCGCCTGGGCCAGGAGGACTTGGGCTTCCTCCTGGCCCTATATTGTCGGGGAGTTGGGGAGTCGGCGGGGCAAGAGGGCTTGAGCTCCCTCTTGCCCCGATCGTGTCGGGGGTGCCGCGGTTTGCTGGGGCAAGAGGGCTTGAGCTCCCTCTTGCCCCGATCGTGTCGGGTGTCGGGACCGCCAAGAGGAAGCAGCAGGACACCGGTAGGAGCTTCTACATGATGGGGGGGGGGGGTTTGGGAGGCTGTGGGGGTGCGAGCGGTCCTTCAGGGTGGGGGTGCGGGTGGGAGTGCGTGCGTGCGAGCGGTCCTTCGGGGTGGGGATGTGGGTGTGGGTGCGTGCGAGCGGTCATTCTGGGTGGGGGTGCGAGCGGTCCTGCGGGGGGGGGATGAATCGGATGTCGGGGGGGGGGGGGGAACTATGTAAAAAAAATTTTGTACAATGCACTCATGCGTATAACGCGCAAGGGTGTGCGTGGTATGTAAAAACCACGTATAACGCGCGCGTTATATGCGAGAAAATACGATATTTGTCCAATCCCTAGTCTTAGGTTTGCTGGACTATTGCAACTCTCTCTATCTACCTTGTCCAACCTATATGATAAAACAACTTCAGCCTTTATGATAAAACACCACCCTCAGACTGATATACTCCCTGAGAAAACATGATCACTTTACAACTGCCTTTTTAGACTCTCACTGGCTACCCAAACAAGCACGAATTCAATTCAAATTCTACTGCCTATTATTCAAAGCGTTAAACGGCTCTTCCCCTCCTACCTAAATAACCGCTTAAACCAGATCTTCACCTCAAGACACAGAAGAACCCTTTTGCCTTCCCCCCACTCAAAGGCACACAGCGCAAGAAAATGTTTGACAACCTTCTGGCAACACAAGCAGCAAAACTCAACCATATCATCTCCAACCTACTGACGACAACGGACGACTTCAAAACATTTCGAAAAGAAATCAAAACCCTGCTCTTCAAAAAATTAATCCAAACATCTTAACCCCCCTTCACCTTACCTCCAGATAATTCTCCCCTAATAAATTCCTCTCCAAAACACCTACTAAATAAACAGATCCCTGAAATGTTTTGTAACCTTACTACTCTAACTGTAATCTATCTGTCTATATCTCACAGTCCTGCAATGTCAATTTACTATCCAACTCGTAAGTTCCCCTTGGAATCTACCCAGCTATCTCTCCGCTGTTATAATAAAAAAAAATAATAAAAAAAAAATATTGTATCTTCACTGGAAAATGTCCAGTCAAATCTTTTGTAATCTGCCTTGAACTGCAAAGTATAGGCGGAAAAGAAATCTGTAATGTAAATGTAAATATAAATGTAAAGGGAAGAGAGGTACTGTTGGATAGGGGGGAGGAAGGAAGGGAGAAGGAAAAAGGAAGGAAACAGCTGGCAGGGAGATTAGAGGAGGGGAAGGGGTCAAGGTGAAATGGAGAGATCAGATGAGAGAAAGGGGAGAGACAGAGGAATGAGAAAGAGAGCGATTGATGCTGGGAAGGGGGTCAGTAGAGATATAAGGAGAGAGGGACAAAGATGCTAGATCTGGTGTAGAAGCTATAAAAAATGAAGAGAGCAGATTGAATCATGTAAAAAGAAGAGAGGGGGTGCAGGTTGGATGGAAAGGGGTGAGGGACATAGTTGCCATATGGAAGAGGGAGAGGGTAGACGGATGGAAGGGGCAGATGCTGGATTGAAGAGACAGAGAGGGCAGATGCTGGAAGGAAGAGAGGGAAGAGAAGATGAAAGCAGAAACCAGAGACAACAAAAGGTAGAAAAAAATAATTTTATTTATATTTTGTGATTAGAATATATCAGAATTGAAATATATATCATGCTAGAGCTGGTGTTAGACATAACTGGGGACTGCAAAGCCCATGCAGTGCTTCTTTAGCTTCCAGCTGGCTTAGGGCTCTCTCTGACCAGGGGGCTGTTGCCCTAGTTGCACTCCCCTAACACTATTCTTGTCATGTGTGACTGCGGTATTCTCTTAGCATGATATTTCTGTGTAGCATTCTGTAATAATTTGGCTTATTCAGTTTTCTTGATGATAGAGGGGGATATATGTGAAAGGGAGGAGAGAAAGGCGTTTTGTTGATCCTTGCTCTGTATTATTTGTATTTATAAAATGACAATTGTACAGAATATTGTTTCTTTTATTTTGTATAATAAAACCCTTAGCACGCACAAGCACTTGAAACTCCGTGCCTCCGTGTCACAAACGCATGCACATTACAATAGAACCGCCGAGCAGGGAAGCGCTGGGGAAGCTGAAACTGCGATCCTGGAAGCCTTTTCACAGGTGAACAGACAACCCGGAAAAGTCTGTCTTCAGCTTCCTCCTTCTACTCAACTCACACTCAGTCCTTCTCTGTGCCTCCAGGCATTCCTCTCACAGCATGAAGCAAGCAGCCGACTCCAAGCCAGAGCCCAAAAAGCTCAAGCTGGAGGAGAAAGGACAACCGTGAGGTAATTCCACTTCACTTCAGGAAGTGATCGAGTATGGTGATAGAGATATAGCATATTTCAGCTTCGATTATTTACCTCCTTTAAATGAGCACACACTTCCATGTATGAGCATTTTAGACAATATGATCTATTCCCGATCCGTTTGAATAAGTATGATATTGATAGGTTTGGCCACCCACGTGGCTTCTGTCATAGGCGCTTTTCTCTTGCAACGCCATTTTCATGCTTCACCAATCAGGCTATTTAACACACGGTAAAACCATCTTCACTTAAGGACGTTTGGGAGTTTGTGCCGCTTCTTCTTCAGCATGACCAGTGTATTTAATTTCACTTGCGATATTTTTATGTGTTTGTTTTTGAATTTTGTTTTGTATCAAGCAAATTAGTTCTAGGGTCAGAGAGCAGGAGGGAAAAGAGAGCAAGAAACTATAAGATGGGAGAAGGGGGCCGGTGGGGGGTGTGGTGTGCTAAAAAGGGGTTTGGGGCTGGGACTGAAGCTGGGGGCTAAAAAGGGAACATGTAAAAAGCAAACATGTTAGAGAAAGGAGCTGGGAGCTGACAATGGGGATGTATAAGAGAAGGGGACTGGGGGCAGAAAAGGGGATATGTGTGAGAAGGAGGCTGCATAAGGGACATGTGAGAAAAGGGGGCTGGGGGGGGGCTAATAAGGAGTTTGGAGCTGAAAAAAGGGGACATGTAAGGGAAGGAGACTTTAAAGGGGGGGCTCTTGGGAAAAAAGACAGTTAGGAGAAGAGGGCTGGATCTTCAGCAGGTATGAGAAGGAGGTTAGGGATGGGGGCTATAAAAAGGGAATGTGTGAGAAAAGGGAGCTGGGGATGAAAAAAAGGGGGAGGTGGGAGAAGGGGGCTACAAAAGGGGGCATGAGAGAAAAGGACTGGGACTGAAGCTGGGGGCTGAAAGAGTCATGTCAGAGAAAGGGGCTGAAGATAGGAGCTGGAAGAATGTGAAGGTTGATGGGTAAAGGGAAATGGAGAGGGAGTTCTATGGAGGTGAAGGACAGAGAAAGGGGACAGATTTTTAAGTTGGTGAATAAAGGTGGAAATAGGGAAGGTAAAAGGGGAAATGGGAGCCTGAATATGGGGGTAAGACGTAAGAATAATAGCCATATTGGATCAGATTATTCTAGCATCCGTTAATGTAATGGGCTTAAACACTAGTACTTTAATAAAATACATTCAATATAAAATCATAACTGAGGCTTGTGTGGATGGGATCAGATGGTTTGCAGGGACCGAGCTCGTGGAGACGGGGCGGAAACGGTTTTTTTAAAATTTCAGTCTTAGTAGTTTGCCAATCCACAAAATAATTCTTTTATTTCCGCCGGTCCTTAGATGTGAAAAGGTTGAAGAACACTGGTCTAGAGGGTCAGTGGTGCCAATGTAGCTGTGGTAGGTGGCTGCCTAGCCCAGAAGATCACATAATGGTATCAGGAATGGGATCTGTAGCACCACGTTCTGGAGGAGAGTGTCATCTGCAAGTCCAGAAAAATGGAAGTGGCAATGCTTAGAGTCCCAATAGGGTGGAGTCCAGCCAAGACGGAAGTGGCATGTGAAGGCGAAGTGCAGCCAAGGCAGTGTTTTCCAGAAGAAGCCAACATCTGAGAGAGACTATACCCATCCTGGTCCCTTGCAAGGCACGACTCAACTGCTTCTCCAATAAGAGTACCTGAGGGCACAGGTGGAGGATCCTGGGCAAGGGATACTGGTGGAGGGGGAAGGCCGAGCCTTAGAGGGCACTGTGAAACTGGAAGAGCCACACTTGGTTGTGTGTTGTTTTATTGTTGTTTGTTTTGCAGCTGTCCATTCAGAGGCATCAGATCCTGAAAAGGTGTCCAGAGGAGAGTGCAAAGGAAGCACACTGACGATCAGGCATTCAGTAGAAATGTGGGACATTTTCAAAGCACAGAGAGCAGTCACCCATTTGGGCTGAGTGGTTCCTGAAACAAGAGTGAATTGTGACTAGACATGTGGTAGAATCCACAATAGTGGATTCATTTTGTTTTCTCTCCATGAATTAAGGGAGAAAAGTTTGGGGTCCAACACCAAAGTGTTTTACCTGGGAGGTTGGGTAGATATATATCCCTAGGAAAATAAGATCCCTGTAGCTGGAGAGAGTCAGAAAAAGTTCCTCTCAGAAGCAAAGGTGGAAGAATCCTTTAAAGGAGTGCTGGGAGGTTGTGAAAAGAGATCCCCAGGCAATTAGAGCCCTGTAGTTAAAGAGAATATAAAAGAAAGTTCCTCAAAGGTGGAGGGGGAGAACCCTGTAGGATCTGTCACAAGTAACTGGGTAGAAGGCGTGCTCACTGTGGGAGGAGTTCAAGGGTAACCCAGGGTAAAGACATGTCAGAAACCCAAGGGAGACCAAGGGTCTGGGGGACAGGAGGTGTTGGCAGTATGGAGGATCAGGAAGGGCCAGCTGTGGGAAGAACACAGGAGGTTCCAGGAACCAGGAGGGTCTCAGAAGGGGGTGGTTCCAAGTCTGGGAGAGGGTGCCCTGAACTGGAAGCAGGCCCTTCGTTTGAGGACAGAGGTTATCTCCTAAAGAAAAAAAGACAGACAGGTTGCATCCTCTTGGGAAATGAGAGAGGGGATGGCAACAGGGTATTGTTTGTTGTTATACATTTGATATCCCGCTTATTGCAGTAGTTCAAAGCAGCTTATAAAATAAAATGAAATTAGGTACTTGAGAAAAACTACCCTATCTGTCCCGAAGGCTCACAATCTAGCTAAAGTACCTGATTAAAATAAAAATATGTAATAATATATAATACAATACCAAGATTTAAAAAAAAAAAATAGACATGATGAAAGATAAAAAATTTAAAGAAATAAAAGAAATTTAAGAGATAGAAAGTCTCTGAAGCGGCCTGATAGTAAGTTCAGTCTGTAGAGTCAGGTCAACAGGCCGTCACCAAAGAAACAGGACCAGGAATCATACTGATGAAGATTATTATGATACCATTTATTGGACAGGTAAGGCCAGACGCCGTCAATAGCAGACTTTTTAAGTGAAGTTCAGTTTCCCTTCAATGTGTCCAACAATTCAGCCGCAAGAGTGCAAGTCCGCCGAGGAGAGAAGGCAAACCACAGGAGATCCTCAATCCATCAATCCACCGCTGGTGACCACATTGGGATTTTGCTGCATCACGCCAATGGCTTCCCATTCTGGTGCTGGACAAGAGTCCAGAAATAGTTGTGCGCTTCTCTTTCACTGGAGTTTGTACAGCTCCTCATTTGGACCCATCTTAATCCTCTTAGGCTGCACATGGCGTTAATTCAGAGCCGTCCTCTCCGCTGACACAAAGCTCCAATGTCCACCATGGTACTGCTCTCACCACTCTGCTGAGCCACCAAAAGAGAAAGAGTGATCTCCTGCCGCCGACATCTTCGATCCCCTGCTGCATGATCCCATACATCAAAGTGACACTATCCTCTGGTGGAAAACGCTCATAGGGATCTACAAATCCTTTACCCTGAAGAAGGATTTGGGTCCTGTTGGCTCTGTAGTGACCAGGATATCGGGAGTGAGATAGGAAAGGAAAGTTTGGCCACTGAAAAGGAGGGGCCCCAGTTGTTTCCAAAGGTAGAGGGAAACAATGGTCATGTTGGGGGACAGAAAATGGAAAAGTCCCTAGGGAATGGTCCTGGTTATGGAGGATGGGTTGGCATGTAGGCAGAACTGCGGCAAAAATTAACCCCAGTGGAACCTGAGATAGCTTTCCTAAAGAAAGGTAATCCTAAAGAAGGGATGGTGAAAGGTAAATGGCTGCAAGTTTTGATAGAAAATAAAATGTGGATGCAGATTTTACTGGAAGCAGTCAGGCATGGTTAGCAGACTAGCAAGAAGTTTAAATTAGTACAGCATGCTCTACAGGAATCCTTGGCTAATGAAAAGGATAGGGGAGGGTGCTGATGTCATAATTCAAAATGGCCGTTTAACCACTAAGCTCTGTGTTCCTCACCATAATTAAAGCACTTTCCAGCGGCTTACCCTCCTTGCAGTGGTTCTAACAGGTAGCAATTACTCCCTGTAGGTGTGGGGCATTCCATTCTATCTTGGATGGCTCAATCGGGGCGGCGTACCCTGAAGGATTACGGTTATCAGACCCGGGAAGGGGGACCGTCCGAAACTGGCTGGGGCCTCGCCACGTGTAAGTGCAGCCCTGGTTTCCCCCTTGTAGCCCACGTGTGAAGTGGCCGGTTTGCAGTCAGCGGAAGCAATGGCGGACCTCTCTGCAGGAGATCCGCTCTGATCTGAAAGTGGTCCACTCTGAGCTCGTGGCTTTGGTGTCAGATCTCCGCGGAGAAATATCTGAGCTGGAATGCCTCGGAGGCCCAGATTGAGGAACATCATGCTGATCTAACTCATTTGGATACACAGCAGACTGATATGCAGCAAACTTAGTTGTACCTGCTGGATAAAATTGAAGATCTGGAGAACCGCATTCTGCTATCTAACATTCGGTCCTTGGCCTCCTGGAGTTTCCCAAGTTTATGGATTATATAGTAGTGGTGCGGCGCATTTCCAGCCAGTTGTTTTTGGATGAATCCTCCACCACTTTGCTTGAGGATATTCATCTGGAGTGGGCGCATAGGGCCTTGCAAGCCCCACGTGCCAACAGGCCGTAAGACATCATTGCCTGTTTTCGGGACTTTAAAGTCAAGGAAGCCATGATGACCAAAGCTCGGGTGTAATCACCCATTCACTGGGAATCCTATGATATTGAGCTTTATCATGATTTGGCCTCTGTCACTCTGAGAAGACGAGCAGACCTGAAGCCAGTTTTGCGCTACCTACATGAGAAGGCGATTCGTTATTGTTGGCGTTATCCTTTCGCCTTAGTATTCCATTTGGATGGAGCACTGAAAATTTTGCGCTCGATGGAAGAGGCCTCTCAGGTTTTCCTGGAGGTGGACTTTGGGCCTACGGCTGTGTCTGCTGGTAGTAACACTCGGGAACTTCACTTCCTGGGTTCTCGGTGGCCTTCACAGCAATGGCAGCATGTATCTAGAGGCCATGACCGTCTACAGCGTCAGGCTCCTGAGCATGATACTTCTGCAGGGGGACCCACTTGATGAACAGCTTGACAGACATGTCCCCGAACAATCCTTGTGTTTTGATGCTTTTTGTCTTGGGGTTAAGCATTTCCCCCCTTGGTAGTTGTGTGTCTGAGTTGAGATATGGAAATGCTTGGTGGGGGGTGGGGGTGGGGGGAGACTGACTGCTGAGGGATAGTTGACTGGTTGGAGGTGTTTTTCGCTTTCAACGTTTGTTGTTCATTTTTATGGTTGGTGGGGATGGTGGGCTTTCAGCGCCTTCCCTTTCTCTGGGTTTGACCACCCTGTGGTGTGATTCTTCCAGTAACCTGATGGTTGGGAGGGAGTGGGGTGGAAGGGTTTTGGGGGTTTGGGAGGGGATCAGAGAATGTTGGTATAACGGGTTCTCCAGCTACTCAGATGGTGGGGTACTGTTGGGCATTTGGTGGGGGGGGTGGAGAGGGGAATGTTTGATTGGTGGCTTTTTTCTATTGAGCTATGGTGTCTTCTGAGGCAGAAGGAGATATGCTGCTCTCTTGTGTGACTTTTTTTAATGTTCGTGGTTTAAATGTACCCAATAAGCACCACTTATTGTATAGAGAACTGCAGCGTCTTCGTGCCAATGTTGTCTTTCTTCAGGATAATCAGATAGTTGTACTGGTTGTCTCAGTGACTATTAGACATATATTGTCAATTGAACATCAAATGTATGGACCTTCAGACCACCTTAAGGGTACATACCCCAGGCCTTAAATCTCTTCGTCAGTCCACCTTTTATTAACACATACATTTTTTTGCTTTTATATTTTTATCTTATTTTAAATACTTAAAATTCATGGAACATCACTTAGCTCTATCTTAAAGTGATGTTATCCATTCTTCTCCTCTCCCAACATGCATGTTTCACCAAAGAAAACTTTCTTCAGCGTGAATTAGCTCCTGTGTTGTTTTCCTCAACCCTGAAGAAAGTTTCCTTTGGTGAAACATGCATGTCGGGAGAGGAGAAGAATGGATAACATCACTTTAAGATAGAGCTAAGTGATGTTCCATGAATTTTAAGTATTTAAAATAAGATAAAAATAAAAAAAGCAAAAAAATGTATGTGTTAATAAAAGGTGGACTGACGAAGAGATTTAAGGCCTGGGGTATGTACCCTTAAGGTGGTCTGAAGGTCCATACATTTGATGTTTAATTGACAATATATGTCTAATAGTCACTGAGACAACCAGTACAACTATCTGATTATATTGAAGTTGCAACTGAGGCTTCTTCTTTTTGTGTCTTTCTTCAGGAAACACATCTTTTGACTAGGCACGAATATCTAACGAGTAACCCTAAATTTCCAACTATGTACTTTGCTTCTAATGTGTGGGAAGGGAAGAAAACCAGGTGTGTGGGCATTTTGTTAGCTTCCACCTTTCCTGGGGAAGTCTGTAACGTCCATCGTGATCCTGAGGGTGTATTATTTGTTGCTGACACACCTGGCTCTTTAGGGAGTAGAGAGCGTGACCGTTTGTTTGCTCGGATCTCTAGGTGGGGATTGCTGGATTTGTGATGGTAGCTTCATCCTCAAGATCAGGATTTTACCTACCACTCCCTGCTTCGAGATTATGGATCTTGGATTGACATGTGGCTGGGAGATAGTTTGTGGTTGCCCCATCTGCACTCCTGCTCTATCCAGTCCAGTACACTTTCAGATCATATGCCAGTTTGATGCCGCGTCCCCCGTGGTGTTCATGGCGTTTTCCAGAGTCTTTGCTTTCTGATCCGGCTCATGGTGAAGTGATAGCGAACTCCATTAAAGAATATTTGAAAATGAATGATGTTGACAGTACTAGGGACACTTTTCTGAACAATCTGGATCCAGGACCGATCTAAACAAGAAAACCAGGCCGCAATTTTTTTATACACGAACACAGGATGTCAGGTGCAGTACTCAGAGAGACCCCCAGGAAAGAGACTTGGGAGTACTGTTGACAAGTTGATGAAGCTGTCTGCGCAATGCATGGCGGTGGCGAAAAGGGCAAACAGAATGCTAGGAATGATTAAGAAGGGGATCACAAACAGATCGGAGAAGGTTATCATGCTGCTGTACCGGGCCATGTTACGCCCCCACCTGGAATACTGTGTCCAGCATTGGTCGCCGTCCTTGAAGAAGGACACAGTACTACTCGAAAGGGTCCAGAGAAGAGCGACCAAAATGGTTAAGGGGCTGGAGGAGTTGCCGTACAGTGAGAGATTAGAGAAACTGGGCCTCTTCTCCCTTGAAAAGAAGAGACAGAGAGGGGATATGATTGAAACATTCAAGATAATGAAGGGAATAGACTTAGTAGATAAAGGCAGGTTGTTCACCCTCTCCAAGGTAGGGAGGGCACTCTCTAAAGTTAAAAGGGGATAGATTCCGTATAAACATAAGGAAGTTCTTCACCCAGAGAGTGGTGGAAAACTGGAACGCTGTTCTGGAGACTGTTATAGGGGAAAATACCCTCCAGGGATTCAAGACAAAGTTAGACAAGTTCCTGCTAAACCGGAACGTATGCAGGTAAGGCTAGACTCAGAGCATTGGTCTTTGACCTGAGGGCCGCCATGGGAGCGGACTGCTGTGCATGATTGACCACTGGTCTGACCCAGCAGCGGCAATTCTTATGTTCTTATCCATAAAAATACGGTACCCCAATGCCACCCTGGAGTCTGGACTGATATAGAATACAACGGCACACCCGCAGAGGTCACTTATTCCAAATAAAAGCAAACACTTTTCGATTAAGATGTCAAAAAAAAGGAATCTGGCAGAGCAATTGGCAAAGCCATAAACAGATGCAAGACCTGCGGCAACAGCATCATTTTCGCTGCCGCTATCCGGCCAGTCCAACAAATGTAAGGCCCTCCCAGCCATCCAATTCTTGATATAGGCTAGTCAATAGTTCTGGAAAATTGGCATTATAGAGCTGGGAGGGAGCAACCGTGAGGCCAAGTCCCAAGTATTTAAGAGAAGAGGAAACCCAATGATAGGGAAACTCGTGCCGAAGTGCAACCGCCATCTCAGGGGAAACATTTATATTCAGTATCTCCGATTTAACCATATTCATAGTAAAGCCAGAAACCCAACCATACGCTTGCAAACACAGGGAGACCTCCCGCAAAGAGGTTTTAGGGCGCTGCAAGAATAATAAAACATCAACAGCATATAACAATAGTTTATGTTCTCGGGAGCCCATGGCAATGCCCCGAATATCCTCGTGTGCCCGAATTGCACAGGCCAAGGGTTCAATACAAATGGCAAACAATAACAGGGAAAGGGCACATCCTTGCCTCGTACCCTGATGCAATTCCAAAGGGGCCAAATAATGTCCATTCACTTTCAAACTAGCTAAGGGGGAAAGATAGAATGCCTTGATCTAATGCAGAAATCTACCATGAAATCCCATTTTAATCATAACCTGAAAAAAAAGGCCAAGTCACCCTATCGAATGTCTTGTCCGCATCTGAGGACAAGAGCACAGTAGGGGATCCCTCCTTCTGGGCATACAAATTGAGGGCCATCTTGATATTATCAAACGTTTGCCTATCATGAATGAATCCGGCCTAATCGGGATGTATCAATTTAGAAATGACCAATTGCAATCTAGTAGCCAGCAATTTCGTAAAAATCTTGTAATCCGTATTAAGCAATGAGATGGGGGCGATATGAGCTACAACTGGTGGCCACCTTCCCCAATTTTGGGATTACTGTCACTGCAGCCAACCTCCAGGAGTGGGGCAAGGGAGCCCCAGAATCCAGTGTCGCAAATACTTGCTCCAAAAGGGGTGCCAGCAAATGGCAATATGCATTATAGAAGTGATTAGTATACCCATCTAAACCTGGAGCTGTATGGAGAGGCAGGGCCTGGATGGTATCCAGGATTTCCTCCTGAATAATATTGCTAGAAAGTATGCCCAAGTCCCCAGCAGACAAGGTGGATAATGGGAGAATAGAAAGATAGGACTCCATGTCGGAAAGCTCAAAATCGGACCGCGATTGATACACCTCGGAATAAAAATCCTGGAATGCCTTCCCAATATCAGAAGCGGAGCAACGGTCCCGCCTGTTCAGGGTCACAATTTGTGGAAGCTTCCATGGAATCCTTTAGGTATTTTAAGGCAATACATCTCCGATCTTAATCCGTATCTAGAGACTCCCTTGTGGGTTTGGTATCGGATAAGGAAGCTGATGTTTCCTGATCAGCTGTATTATGCCCAGACACCTATCTGTTTGACCCCAGGATTTGTCCCGGGTGGAGAGGAACCCTTTTGAACCCTCTGGACTCATGTGGGTTTTCGCACGCTGGGTCAGGTGTGGGCCGATACACAGATGTGCACTTTTGACTACCTGCAAGATGAATTCAGCTTGTTACCTGTTGATTCTTTTTATTATACTCGACTGCATTCTGGGATTTAAGTTTGAGCTCTACAGCAATGGAACGTGCCTTGTTGACAGGTACAGGGCGCGGGGGGTATTTTCCGACTTTATTAGGCTATGTTGGCTTGCCTCTTCCCTACAGATCCCTACAGATAAAATTCAATGGGAAAAGGTTTTGAGGGTCTCCCTTTCTGACTCTTCGTGGTGTTACCTGTACAAATTTTTGTGTGCATCTTCCGTGCCCTTTGCTTTTATTGAAAATAGCTATAAGATCTACTACCGTTGCTATTATACCCCCGTTAAATCGTATCAGATCTATAAATCTGGCTCTGTGCTCTATTGCCGTGGCTGTGGTGAGTAGGGTGATTTTTGCCATGTGTGGTGGTGGTGTCTAGCGATCAAGTGGTATTGGCAAGAGATTGGTCAGTTCTTGGTTTCTATTGTGTGTAAGCATTGCCCTCTATTGATGGCATGTTGTTTGCTTAATGCCCCGATTCCGGGCTTTATGAAACTGGAGCATAGAGTTGCTTTACAACTGTTTTCTGCAGCATGTTTAGAGATTGCTGCGTGCTGGAAACATAAGAGAGTTCCTGATATGAGTAGAGTATGCGGTCATTTGAATTATTTACACCTGGTGTCCAAGCTGACAGCTATTCGCCGACATACTCTGCCCCCATATCATAAGATTTGGGGTCTTTACTTGGCCTGGCAAGATTTGGGGTGAAGCAGATGTGTTGAAGGATTGCTGTTGGGTGCCCTTTTGTTCATGGTGATCTTTTTTTTTTTTTTTTTACCACCTATGAGCTGCTGGGGTTTTGTTTCTCTTTTGGATCTCATCGTTCTCTGAGGGGTGGGTTGGTAAAAGGGATCTTTGTGTGTGGGGGAGGGGGAGGTGGGGGGATTCACAATTGTACTAATGTGAGGGTTTATTTGTATTTAGCTGCTATGTATGCAGTAATGTGAATTTATTTTTGTTTGGGTTTCTTTTTGTAAAAATTGAATAGACATAATTTTTTTTGGGGGGAAAGCTCTGGATAATAGCTGGCAGGAAGGATATCGGAGCCTTTGCCAGGAATTAGAGGCTGAATGTAGGAAGGCCCAGAAAAGTATAGAAATCAGTGATAGCCTTCTGAGAGCCTTGAAAGTGAAGTTAGAGGAGGAGCAGAAGCTGAGGGCTGAGCAGCAAGCTGAAGTATCTGAGTTGCAGGAAGCCTTTGATAGAGAGAGGTAATAACTAGAAATATAACTTCAAGAGACTCGGAGCGAGCATGTCCTAATAAGGGCTAAAATGTATGAAGACTTTAAGCAAATTACTGAGAAGATAGCAAGCCTAGAGGAGGCTAATAAAACCCTGAAGGATCAAGGCAAGGAGTTAGCCTTGGAAATAAAGGAAGAGTCTCAAAGGAAAGTTCAGTTAGAGAGGGAATTAGAGGGAGCTCAGGAGACCTTGAGGCATGAATTAGGACAAGAGTAGGAGCTCTGGGAATCCCTAGAAGGGAAGATAACCCTGGGAAAAGAGGCAATGCAGGAAGCCAGGAGAATGCATGAGGTCCAAATAGAAGGGATTCGGAGGAAACATGCACAAGCCATTCTGGATGTAAAAGCTCAACGGGAACAGTGGAAAAAGTCAGCTGAACAGTTTGAGGAGGTCAGACAGACCCTAGATAGTAAATGCCAGAACCTGACACATAGGATAAAACTTTCTCAGGAGAGGCAGGTTGTCACAGGAACTGTGAGCTACCCTGGCTCAGTTGCAGGAGGAGAAGGGCCAGAATCTGCAGTTGAGGCATTCTGTAGTAGAATTCTCCCAAGAAAAGGCTACCTGGGAACTGTGTGGCTGGAGTTAGTCCAGGAACAGAAACTTTGGGAGGACCAAGAGCAGGAAGCCACTCAATGGAGGCACACCCTGGAGGGCACTAGAGTGGGGTATGAGGTCCAATGCAGTAGGTTGAAAGATGAACAGGCTCGGAAGAAAAGAGAATGGGAAATCCAATGGGATCAGGCCCAGAGGTTAGTAGAAGAGTTAAAGAAGGGGACAATAAAATTCTAAACAAGGAATATAGCCTTTAAACTCAGAAGTTGGTAGAAAGTTTGCAGGGAAAGTGTACTATGGAGCAAGAATTAAGGAAGGCTGTGTGGGGTGGGAGGAGGGAGTGTGACGACATTGAACGAGATGGACAGTTGAGAGAGAAGCTCTGCATGCTTCTCTAATTTATTGTATCCCATCGCAGGCTGTTTGGTGAAACCAAGCTCTAAGTATTGCTAATAGGTGGTGGAAGACTGTCTTTTCTGATCGACTAGAGCAGATGCCAGTTTTGCTGTGTCGGACTTTACAAGATTTTGCACTTAGGAACGCACCAGGATGGCGGTTTGAGAGGAACAGAGGGCCGCAGCCCTAGACCCTGCCATGCACTCTGAAACAAATCCTGCCAAAACTCATGTGATAGACCCAATGAAGGAGGTCAGCAATTTTACAAGAGATTTTGGGCAGATATTAAGACAATGAGGGAGGAACTCACCACCTTGGTGGCAGATCTCAGGGGTGAGATATCAGAGCTGGGCCAAAGAGTGAGCAATACTGAAGAGCACTTGGTTGAACAGCATGAGCAATTGGCGATGATAGACTCCACACTAAAGAGCTGGTCACTTACCAAACATATGTACTTGATAAACTCGAGGATCTCAAGAATAGAGGTCGCCGCTCTTACCTTCATATACAGGGCATCCCAGAACTTGCTGATTACACCAACTGCATGTGTGGTTCAAGCTATAGCCTGCTTACTGCTAACCGATTTTACATCTACTGTTCTTCCTGAGTCCATTCACTTGGAACGAGCTCATCGGGGGTGTTAGCACCCCAGGGGAATAAATCACATGAGGCTTGCTTCACTGACTTTAAGATCAAAGAGGCAGTCATGCGTGCGGTTAGAGATCAGGAGAGCTTCCAATGGGACATCTGCGATATTGAGGTTTATCAAGACCTCGCTTTAGTTACCCTGCATAGGAGAGCAAAATTGAAGCCCTTCTTACATTATTTATGTGAAAAGAATATAAAATATTGATGGCACCATCCCTTCACGTTGTGCTCTTATCTGAAGGGAAAGCTGCACACTGTCTGTTCCCTGGAGGAGGCGTCCCTGAGTTTTTCCGCTGAGTGATTTGTTCGAGATACTCAACTTATCCAGCAAGGCCCCAGCTGGTGAATTCCCATCTTCCAGGGCTCAAATGGCAGTGTGTAGCGCGGGCTGTGGAGGGCTGCTGACTAGTCAGTCTGCAAGAGAGAAGCTTCAAATAGAGGCCTCCTACAAGCGAGACAGCAGGCCAGAGTGACGTACTTATAGGCCACTTACTATTGCTGTCACCGCCATGGAAGGGATCTGGCTGAGCTGCTTTCAGGCCGTCCATCCTTAATCTCTGGCTCAGCAATGGGTTTTTCATTTTTGAAGAATGTTTGCATGATATAGATTATAGATTGTTCTGTTGATGGGGTTATGGTAGCAGGTAGTTTATTAGCTGGGAGGCAGATGGACATGTCATTTCCCTCTTGTTTGGAGGGCCTTAATAGATGAAGGGCCCTATCTTTTTGATTAGATATGGGAAGGATAAGTTGGAGGGACGGTTGTTAGGGATGGGAGAGGGGGGAAAGTGGTGGGAGGGAGGGTGGCAGTGTACTTTAGTATGGGGAAAGTGGAGGGTTTAGGAAGGGTTTAATTGGAGCACCTGAGGTGGGAGGTTTCTCTAATTACCCAGTTTTCTTTGTTAGATGGCCCAGTGCAAGGGTGACTTGAGATTTCTGACCCTGAATATCTGGGAGTGAAACAAAAAAGAACCAACAAAACCTGCAGTGAAGATGCAAGACAAGAAAACAAAACTGCAGGGAATGTACAGGGATTTATTTTAAAAAATCTTAAAAACATATAGCATATATAAAGCAAATACATGAATTGTGATAATTGTATCCAAAGAACTGGTCCTAATATTCATGTGGACCAGACCTGACATGGTCTGTGTTTCAAAAAAACACTCCTTCCTCAGGGGTCCCAAGTGTTGGTACGTGGAGCAACAGAGAACCAGATTGGATAAAATAAACAAAGTCAAAAATAAATAGGCATGGAAATCTCCTGTTTAAAGCGCTGCACTATGAAACACAAAGTGTGGGCCTCAAAGTAGCGACCATATGGCATCTATTATTTAAAGAAATCCTCTGCCTTAATCTTTTCCTATCGTAATAAATTTTACATTATGCTGGTTCCAATCGTAATTATCGCTACTGCCCACTACATTTTCTGCATCAAAGTCTGAATCATTATCCAACTCAGACTCCTAACTACTTGGTAATAAATAGATGGGACAAATGAGAGATAGAAGGTGTACTGTATGTCCCATGCCATGGGACATACGATGGCAACAACATTTTTGGAATGTCCCGTCATCTGAGACACACGATAGGAAAAGGTTAAGTCTTCTATAGTTTTTATCCAGGAAACACATTTTTTGGTTGAACACGAAAGTCTTCTATGCCACGCTAAGTTCCTTGGAATTTATTTAATGTCCAATTGATCTAACAAAAAAAAAACAACACAGGGGGTGGGGATACTGTTCACGGGGAGTGGGATCTGGAGGGTAGATATCTCTTGCTAGTGGTGCAGCTAGGGGGATTGGTTTATACCTTGATCAACATCTATGCCCCTAATGATGGTCAGGGGGATTTCTATCAATGGCTGGAGTCCCTTCTGCAGAAACGTGTGCAAGGACTCTTATTATTGGAGAGGATTTTAATCTGACCCCTGGTGCTTTATACACAAAAGGATAGGGAATATTTGTAGTCTTTATATGCCACTGGGCTCTATTTGACTTATGCTCTATGCACATCCCACTGATAATGATTATACTTACTATTCTTCCCTGCATGGTTCCTACTCCTGTATAGATTTTGGCTGGGAGAGGCTTTTCTTCTCCACAGCTTGCAATCGTGTCGGATAGATAGCATTGTATACTCCAATCATGCCCCGATCCTCCTCATTCTTTGAGGAGATTAAGAGCAAAGTCCTAGACATCTCTGAGTAACCCTACTTTTAATGATGTGGAAGGCATTCGAGGTGGTCATTCAGGGCAAGCTTATTGCCTTATGTGTTCATATCCTACACTCTATTTTTAGAGAGAAGCAATCTGTATGAGGGCAATTGAGTTTGATGGAGGCTAGGGTGAAGGGTCAACTATTAGGGTCCCAAGAAAGAGATCGACTGAGAGCATTGCGGTTGCAACTTAAGGATTTAGAATTGGTCATTTGACCATTGATTTGCAGTTGGTAAAACAGGAATATTTTGTCTTTGGTAATAAGGTGAGTTAGCTATCTATATATATAAAATCGGAGGTATGTATGTGTGTATGTGTGTGTGTATGTGCCGCGATCACGCAAAAACAGCTTGACCGATTTGAACGAAACTTGGTATGCAGAACCCTCACTACCTGGGATGATATGTTCTGGGGGTCTCGCAGCCCACCTGCACACGTGGGCGGAGCTACAAACATAAAATCAGATTTCACCCATTCATGTCAATGGAAAAAATGTAAAAAGCTGCCATTCTCACAGTAATGCAACGATTTGAACGAAACTTGGTATGCAGATCCCTCACTACCTGGGGTGATATGTTCTGGGGGTCTCGCGGCCCACCTGCACACGTGGGCGGAGCTACAAACAGAAATACAGATTTCACCCATTCATGTCAATGGAAAAAATGTAAAAAGCTGCCATTCTCACAGTTATTCAAAAGCGGCTTGACCGATTTGAACTAAACTTGGTATGCAGATCCCTCACTACCTGGGGTGATATGTTCTGGGGGTCTTGCGGCCCACCTGCACACGTGGGCGGAGCTACAAACAGAAAATCTGATTTCACCCATTCATGTCAATGGAAAAAATGTTAAAAGCTGCCATTCTCACAGTAATTCAAAAACGGCTTGACCGATTTGAACAAAACTTGGTATGCAGATCCCTCACTACCTGGGGTGATATGTTCTGGGGGTCTTGTGGCCCACCTGCACACGTGGGCGGAGCTACAAACAGAAAATCTGATTTCACCCATTCATGTCAATGGAAAAAATGTTAAAAGCTGCCATTCTCACAGTAATTCAAAAACGGCTTGACCGATTTGAACAAAACTTGGTATGCAGATCCCTCACTACCTGGGGTGATATGTTCTGGGGGTCTTGCGGCCCACCTGCACACGTGGGCGGAGCTACAAACAGAAAATCAGATTTCACCCATTCATGTCAATGGAAAAAATGTTAAAAGCTGCCATTCTCACAGTAATTCAAAAACGGCTTGACCGATTTGAACGATACTTGGTATGCAGATCCCTCACTACCTGGGTTGATATGTTCTGGGGGTCTCGCGGCCCACAACTCTATGTTGCTTGCTCAAGGGTGGGTTCACCCAAGAATTTATATGTTCTTGCTCCAGGAGGTGAAACTAAAATTGTAGTTTATAATCACGTTTTGCGTTAGTTGTATTGTATTCATTTTGTCAAATATTTCACATTATAATTTGAATATTGTACTTTTTATTAAGCTGTAAAAAAATACTTTCATTCACCACTATAAAGTATCTTTATTTGAATCCATTTACAGTGTTATTGCTATAATTAAATACCCGTGCAACGCCGGGGCATCAGCTAGTTAGCCAATAAACTTAAACAGGTAGAACGTAATGCAAACTACACACTCTCCTTGGGGGAGAAGAGGGTTCTCACTTTGTCCAAAGCAATTAGGGAAGCCATTCGGTCTTACTATAGGGAGATTTATAGAATGGATAATAACCTCTCCTCTTCTGAGCTTGATAGCTATTTGGCTCAGGTACCACTCCCCACACTAACAGAGGGGGAAGCGGTCCAGCTTTCCTTGTCTATCTCGGTGTAGGAGTTGATGGATGCAATAGAGGCGCTCTCAATGGGAGCGTCCCCAGGCTTGGATGGCTACACCAATGCTTTAAGTAGCTCATGACCCCATTGCTAACTAGGGTCTACAACTTGTTTGATAGGAAGTCACAGCTGCCTTATACTTGGCAGTTGGCGGCGGTGACTTTACTCTTGAAACTGGGTAAGGACCCCAAAAACTGCATCCTATCGGCAAATTGCCTTATTAAATACTGATTATAAAATTTGCACAAATATTTTGGCCCAGAGACTCCAACCGGTTATTCCATGATTAGTCCATAGTGATCAGGCTGGATTTATTTGTCAGTGCCAAACTTTTGATAACATCAAACCTGCTCTTCATCTGATTTGGCGGTGACGGGACAAAAGTGCACGAGACAAACACACGCCGACAATTCAGCGTGCCGCAGGAAAACTTTATTTTAAAGGGCTCCGACAGAGGGTGTTGGGGGGAACCCTCCCACTCAACTTAATAGGGATTGTGCTGCCTTGCACTGCCGTGTTGAGGGGGTGTGGGGGGTGTAACCCCCCACATTATACTGAAAACTTAACTTTTTCCCTAAAAAATAGGGAAAAAGTTAAGTTTCCAGTATAATGTGAGGTTACAACCCCCCAAACCCCCTCAACACGGCAGTGCAAGGCAGCACAATCCCTATTAAGTTGAGTGGGAGGGTTCCCCTCAACACCCTCTGTCGGAGCCCTTTAAAATAAAGTTTTCCTGCGGCACGCTGAATTGTCGGCGTGTGTTTGTCTCGTGCACTTTTGTCCCGTCACCGCCAAATCAGATGAAGAGCAGGTTTGATGTTATCAAAAGTTTGGCACTGACAAATAAATCCAGCCCGTTGGAGCCGTTTAAAAGAAGGTTTTCCTGCGGCGTGCTGTAGTTTTGTGCTGAATTGTTGGCGCTCATTTGTCGGCGCATGTTTGTCTTGCGCGCTTAAGACTATGAACTGATTTGGCATGCGCATGAGCGGGAAGTACCCTCTCTGATTCTCTGGATGCAGAAAAAGCATTCGACCAGGTGAGCTGGTTGTTCCTTTTTAGATAACTAGGCTTTCAGGATCAGTTTCTACAATGGATCCAGTTGCTTTATATAGCCCCACTGTTTTAAGATTAATGGCTTTCTAATGAATCCTATTGAATTGGAATGGGGCACTAGACAGGGCTATGCTCCTCTTATTTGCACTCTCTATTGAGCATCTAGCCTGTAGCATCCGGGCCCATGCCGGAATTCAGGGATTCTCTGTAGGAGGTCAGGCATATAAAATTCTTCTCTTTGCGGATAATGTACTTCTCTTTGTGAGTGATCTAGAGTCTTCCCTCACACATTTAATGCATGTGTTGGAGGATTATCATAGTTCTTTGGGGTTCCGGATTAACATGGCTAAATCCGAAATTCTCAATTTCACTCTGGAGGCACCTAGGGTTCAGGCCTTAATTGTGCTTTCCATTTCAATGAGCGGCGGGCTCATTGCAGTATTTGGGCATCCATCATACTTCACACCCCACTAGATTGTACAAAGCTAATTTCCCAGACTTCCGTAATGATCTCTTTTTGGAATTAGACCACTGGGAGGGTCTGACCCTGGATTGGTTGAGACGAATTATGGCAATTAAGATGATTCTCCTGCCCAAGCTGCTTTATTTCTTTATGGCCCTACCAATTGTGCTTCCCCAGACTGTTTTTTGGTAAGTTGACTCTTAAAGTTTTTGGTTATATTTGGTGGTGGCAACCGCCCCGGGTGATCCGTTTTATACTGTATTAGACTAAGTCTTGTGGAGGGATGGAAGTACCATGCTTTTTTCTATTTTACAATGTGGTGTTACTGCAGAAAATAGTGGGATGGACTTCTTTTGCAGACAAACCCTGGATGCATCTTGAACAGGTCTTTTTACATAATATTTCCTTATGGCGGCTTCCCTGGGCTCCTATGCCTATACTGCGTGCCTAACCCTTTTCTAAGAACAATTCTCACAACTTGGTACACACTTCAGACACAGATGTTTCTTGAATGTGTTAATTTTTCTCATACACCTATTAGTTTAACGCTTGACTTTGATCCTGTGGATCAGGTGGGGCTTTGTACCTTGGGCCAGGTGTGAAAAGACTTTAGGATGCTTTCTTTGGATCTTTTACAGGAAGAATATGGCCTTATGAGCCAGGACTCATTTGCATATACCCAATTGTGAACCTTTCTTGCTAAGAAGGCGTTCTGGGATCTTAGTTTAGGGGAGTCTCTCTTGGAGAAAGCATTGGATAAAGAGATTGGGCTGGGGGGGGGGGGTTTCTCGCCTCTATACCACCACCTTATGCAGAGAGACTCCTCTTGAACCCTATAGAGTACAGTGGGAGGGAAAAATGGGTTGGGGGGTCAAGATCAAATTTGGAAGTGGATATATAGAAATCTATTTGTGCTTCCTTTATCTTCCAACCTGATTTGAAAATGGCTATAAACTTTATTATCAATGGTATATGACCCCATTTAGGTTATCCCGAATATATGGGAACCATGAGGATCTATGTTGGCGGTGTTGTGGTCAGCATGGAGATTTCCGCCATATTTGGTGGGATTGTCCCCTGGTGCGGGGCTACGCCTTCATCGACGACGCCATCCTGGAACTGTCACACATCACAGAGAGAACCCACGACAGGTCCATCCTCGACACGCCCAAACCTACAGCACTAAACACAACGATTGGAGTAAAGGAGATGATTGGAAATGCTGGCCCCTGGCAACTAGTAACATCCTCTACGGGCAAGCGAAGTAAACCCACCTCATTCTCACTCTCTTCTTCTTCTTCTTTTTCTCTTCAACAGGATAGCCGTTCATCAATATCACAGCTAACTCTCAGAAATAGATTTCAGATCTTACAGGATAGAACCACCGAGGAAATAGCAGAAGGGACTCATGAGGATACCCAGCTCACAACGTCAAATCCAGAGCACGCAGACCGGCCCCCTCGGAAGGAACGAAGAGTGGTAGTCATTGGTGACTCCATGCTAAGGGGCACCGAGGGACCAATTTGCAGGCCTAATTTGCAGTCAAGAGAGGTCTGCTGTCTCCCTGGAGCCAGGAGCCAGGATATTACCACTAGCCTAGACAAAATTCTAAAACCTAATGATCATTTTCCCATGTTTCTCATCCATGTAGGCACAAACGACACTGCTAGGAATGCCACAGAGAACATCCCCAGAGATTTTGGAGCGCTGGGAAAGAAGTTGAAGCAGATAGGAGCACAGGTGGTCTTTTAATCAATTCTTCCAGTAAGAAACAAAGGCAGAGCTAGAGAAGAGCGTATTCAACGGACTAACGAATGGCTCCGAGAATGGTGCATAGAAATGAACTTTGGATTCCTAAACCATGGCGAGACGCTCCAGGGACTACAAGGACCAGACGGACTCCACCTAACCAGAAGAGGTAGAAACGTATTTGGACATCGATTGACCCGCCTACTCCATAGGGCTTTAAACTAGGTAAGTTGGGGGAGGGTACATACTTATATCCCAGAGCAGTAAGAAACCACCCTGAGGAGGCAAGTCGCACTCACACTACCAAGTCTAAGGTAAGTACCAATGATATCCACAATAATTCAGGGAGAAATATCACTGATAATTTAGGAGCCACACTAGCTCGTAAAGGAATCTCTTCACAGATATGGAGGGCTATGTATGTTAATGCACACAGCTTGGACAATAAAATTCTAGCATTAGAGACTGAGATAACAAACGCCGATCTTGACGTGATATCGATATCCGAAACCTGGTTCACGGAATTGCATGGGTGGGATATGGTTATACCAGGGTACAACCTACTTCGTTGCGACCGAGAGGGTAAATTGGGAGGAGGAGTAGCGCTATACACTAAGGAAAGCATCAAAACCACCAGAATCACAGATGTTAGATACACCGGGGAATCCCTCTGGGTGAACCTGGCCAGAGGGAATGAAAAATGCTTATACCTTGGGGTGATATATAGACCTCCCAGGCAACAGGAGGACAAAGACATGGAATTAATCGAGGACATAGAGAACATCACACTGCGCGGGGACACAGTAATGCTAGGAGACTTCAACATGCCAGATGCAGATTGGAACACACTCTCCGCGACTACGGGTAGCAGCAAAAGAATATTAACCTCTATAAAGGGTGCACGTCTCAAGCAATTGGTATTGGAGCCCACCAGGGACCAGGCGTTACTAGACCTAGTTCTCACCAACGGAGATAGCGTCACGGAAGTCTCAGTAGGAGACACACTGGCCTCCAGTGACCATAATATGGTATGGCTCAACCTCAAGAAAGGTTTCCCTAAGACAAACACAGCAACAAAGGTTCTCAACTTTAGAGGCACAGACTTCAACCGCATGGGAGATTTTGTCTATCAGGAGCTACATAAACAAGCAATATCTGACAATGTGGAGGATATGTGGTCGTCTCTGAAGTCCATCCTACACGAAGCAACAGACCGATACATAAAGACAGTAAGTAAACGCAGGAGAAACAAAAGACTCCAATGGTTCAGTAAAGAAATTTCAGACCTAGTTAAACAGAAAAAAGACGCATTTATCACCTACAAACATTTAGGCAGAGAGAGGGCGAAAGAGGACTATCTAGACAGATCTAAAGCTGTCAAAACAGCAGTCAGAGAAGCCAAACTCCGAATGGAGGAAGAGCTAGCACGGAAAATTAAGAAAGGGGATAAATCTTTCTTCAGCTATATTAGTGACAGAAAAAGAAACAAAGATGGGATAGTACGCCTGAAGCAATCGGACGGTAACTTTGCGGAATCAGATTCTGAGAAGGCAGAACTACTAAACAAATACTTCTGTTCAGTGTTCACCCGCGAAGCGCCGGGAGCTGGTCCACAGCTGCAGACGGGAGATAACCAGAAAGACCCGTTTCAAGATTTCGAATTTACGCCCAGTAGCGTCTATGACGAACTATCAAGACTCAAAGTAAACAAAGCCATGGGACCGGATAACCTACACCCCAGAATGCTCAGGGAGTTAAGGGAAGTCCTGGTAGAACCATTATCTGTTCTTTTCAATCTTTCCCTAAGCACAGGAAGGGTCCCCTTGGACTGGAAAACTGCCAACGTAATCCCACTCCTCAAAAAGGGCTGCAGGACAGAGACAGCAAACTACAGACCTGTGAGTCTCACGTCTATAGTGTGTAAACTCATGGAAACACTGATCAAACAGAATCTTGACACAATCCTAGATGAAGAAAAATTGCGTGATCCATACCAACACGGGTTCACCCAGGGTAGATCCTGCCAATCTAATCTGATTAGCTTTTTTGACTGGGTTACTAGACAACTGGACGCCGGAGAGTCACTGGACGTGGTATATTTGGACTTCAGTAAAGCATTTGATAGCATCCCTCATCGAAGATTACTGAACAAGCTGAAATCGATAGGATTAGGAGACACTCTAACTACATGGGTTGGGGATTGGCTGAGCGGTAGACTTCAGAAGGTGGTGGTGAACAGTACCCCATCCGAAGCATCGGACGTGATCAGTGGAGTGCCGCAGGGCTCGGTCCTGGGCCCGATTCTATTTAACTTATTCATAAGAGATATGACGCAAGGACTTAGAGGAAGGGTATCACTGTTCGCTGACAATGCCAAACTTTGCAACATAGTAGGCAAAAGCTTATTACCTGATAATATGACACACGACCTACTGTTGCTGGAACAATGGTCAACTACTTGGCAGCTAGGCTTCAATGCTAAAAAATGCAAGATAATGCACCTGGGTAAGAGAAACCCGCGTAGAACTTATGTACTAAATGGTGAGGCCTTGGTTAGGACCACGGCGGAACGTGACCTAGGGATGATCATTAGTGAGGACATGAAGGTTGCCAATCAAGTGGAGAAGGCTTCCTCCAGGGCAAGACAAATGATGGGGTGTATCCGCAGAGGTTTCGTCAGCAGGAGACCTGAAGTTATGATGCCGTTGTACAGAGCCATGGTGAGGCCTCACTTGGAGTACTGTGTTCAGTTTTGGAGACCACACTACCGAAAGGACGTGCTGAGGATCGAGTCGGTTCAGTGAACGGCCACCAGGATGGTCTTGGGGCTCAAGGATCTCACGTATGAAGAAAGATTTAAAAAAATTGCGGCTGTACTCACTTGAGGAAAGAAGAGAACGGGGAGATATGATTGAAACATATAAGTACATCACGGGATGCATCGAGTCAGAAGATGATATCTTCTGGCTCATGGGACCCTCGACTACCAGAGGGCATCCGCTGAAAATCAGGGGAGGGAAGTTTCATGGCGACTCCAGGAAGTACTTCTTCACCGAAAGATTAGTGGATCATTGGAACAGACTCCCACTCCAGGTGATAAAGGCCAGCAGCGTGACGGATTTTAAGAGAAAATGGGATACTCACGTGGGATCTTTAAGGGAGTAAATTCAGGGGAGGGGATACTTGGAATGGGCAGACTTGGTGGGCTATAGCCCTTTTCTGCTGCTTTTTTCTATGTTTCTATGTTTCTACTGGCAGAGGGTGGGTCAGCTATTGGTGAGTATTACTGGAAAACATTTTCCCTTGTTGTTAGAATGCTGTCTACTTAATCCTGTTCCCCTGGATAATACTGCTAATGATCACCGCTTGGCAATCTTTGGATTCACAGTGGCTCAGATAGCATTTGCCCGCCATTGGTGCTCAGCAAACATGCCTGAGCGCAGAAGCCTGTTGGGGCGGTTGGGCCATATACAGCGAATGTGAAAACTTACTGCTCTTTAACATAATACATTACCTGTTTATCACTGAGTATGGGACTGCTATTAGAGAATGACACGGTGAAAAAATTGGTCCCCGTCACCGCCCCGTCCCCGTCTCACCATCCCCGTCACCGCCCCGTCCCCGTCTCACCATCCCCGTCACCGCCCCGTCCCCGTCTCACCATCCTCTTCACCGCCCCGTCACCGCCACTGCCACCCCATTCACCGCCCCGTCACCGCCACTGCAATCCCATTCACTTTTCTTTATTTACGTATAAAGGAAACATTCTTTAAAACTTTAAAACTTTAAAACTTAGTTAAATATTAGTTAATAACTATACAAAAACAAAACACGCAGAGAAAAAATTAATTAATATAAATTCTCAAAACTGACACATTTTGATCACTAAATTTAAAATAGTTATTTTTCATACAGTTTTTCAATCACTAATCTTCCACCACCCCTGGGGCTAGCAATGCAAAAACAAACACGACATGTACTTTAAATGCTGCCGTGATTAGCATAGTGACCGCGGCTACGGCTGCAAGTCTCCCCTCCCCCCAGCGATCACGGCAGGAGGGCACCCAACCCCTCCTGTAGACCCCCCCAACGGCCCTCCCGACAATCGCAGCAGAAGGGTACCCAACCCCTCTTGCCGGTCCTCCCAATGGCCTCCCCTAAGATCGCTGGCAGGAGGGTACCCAACCCCTCCTGCTGGACCCCCCCCCAACGAACCCTCCCACCCCGGAACCCCCTTAGTCTTACTTTCCAAGTTGGACCGGACGGCTCCTCACACGTATGGCCAGCAGGCTTGCCTCCGTCCAAATGAGGCGGGCCCGCCCCTACCCTGCCCAACCCACAGGATCCTAGGGCCTGATTGGTCTAGGCACCTAAAGCCACTCCCGCTATAGGAGGGGCCTTAGGTGCTTGGGCCAATCAGGCCCTAGGATCCTGTGGGTTAGGCAGGGGAGGGGAGGGGCGGGCCCGCCTCATTTGGACGGAGGCAGGCCTGCTGGCCAGACGAGCGAGGAGCTGTCCGGTCCAACTTGGAAAGTAAGACTAAGGGGGTTCCGGGGTGGGAGGGTTCGTTGGGGGGGGGGGGTCCAGCAGGAGGGGTTGGGTACCCTCCTGCCGGCGGTCTTAGGGGAGGCCATTGGGAGGACCGGCAGGAAGGGTTGATCTGACAAATGAGGAGCACGGTGAAACACAGGTAAATAGCGGTTCCTAGAAGGGGGTACATTGGCCCGCGGGGACAAACCTGTTCACCGTTTCCGCGGTCGGTGAATGGCCTTGTCCCCGTCACCGCAGCGACTGCTAGTTTTCTTCCCCGTTTTCGGCGGTGACCCGCGGCTTAAATGCGGTGGCCGCGGGTAAACCGTCACCGTGTCATTCTCTAACTGCTATGTAACCTGGAGAGCTGGACATGACACCCGGGTTAGAAATACTCAGTGATTTTGTGGTACCCAACCCCCTTTTTGTGCAAGTTTATACTGCCTGGGTAGAGGGGGATGGGGATTTATTTTGTGTTGCTATATATTTTTTTGTCTTGGTTGTTGATTAAAACTGTAATAATTTTTTTTTTAAATCCAACCTAGCCTAATAGAGGCCAAGGAATACTAAGAGTTAGTGGAAGTGCCCAAGCTGAAATGGCCGAAAGGAATAAAACCCTGCAGTTAAGATTGGAAGAAATGGCCATCAGTTGACTCAAGTTGGACTTTAGGACAGGAGCTGGTCCAAGTATGTTCCCAGTTAAAGGAGGGATAATTGCAGGAAGTGGTCCAACAAAATTGTACCCTAGAGGATACGCTCAGGCAGGCTATTCTCAAAAATCTGATACTTACTCCATCTCTGGCATCTAAGCCCTCTAAATACTTCTTCATATTTGGACCTCTAACCCCTCATTGTAGTTCCTTTCTATCCGATCTCCTGCAAACCTCTACCTTTCATTGTAGTTCCTTTCCATCCCATCTCCTGTAAACCGTGCCGAGCTCTACGAATTTGGAGATGATGCAGTATACAAACCTAAGATTTAGTTTAGTTTAGTTTAGAAGGCTAAAACTCCCCAAAGAACCAATGCCATGACCGAGAAATGAGGTAGAAGTCCAAAGGCATGCCATCTGAGCTAGGTGAATATAAATGGACAGAACTTGCTAGGTTTGAAGTGCATGCCTTAATGCACTCCCAGAATTAAGTACTACTCTAAGAAACCCCAAGAAGAGATAAGATCAAGGGATAAGGAAAAGTCGAGAAAAAGCCTTGGGATGGTGATGACAAGCTCGGTCCCGAGTTGGGGTTCTTGCTTACAAGTTGAAAGGCAGGGAATAGGAAAACCACTTATTACAAGGCCAGCTTGTGGATATTCTTGTCTATTAGGGGAAGAGACCTGCCCTGGGTGATTTTTTTTTGGGGGGGGAGGTGACCAAGAGATCCCTTACCCATGGCTAAGGTCTTAAGGGGGTGGGGTATGTGAGCCGGAGACCATATCACTGGAAAGAGAGCGCTAATGAAATAAATCTTTAGTTGGAGACGGGAAAAAGTAGAGCTAGATCAGTGTATCTCAAACTGTATGCCATGGCACAGTGGTGTGCCATGAGAGATTCCAGAATTTTACTTTATTTTTAAAAAATCCCTTCATAAGTATACACTAGAATAGATGACGTACGTTGCATGCGCAAGAGTATCAATGTTATGAGCATTTGTGGACGGAAAGATACAACCTCCCAGACAAGCATCATTCTTTGATGTGATTGGTCCTTGAAAACTAACGGCAAGTAATTTTAGTTTTATTTTTTATTCAGTAGTTATCCTAATTTGAGCAACAGAGCAATCAAGGCTTTGTTACCGTTTGGATCTTCTTATCTTTGCAAACTTGGATTTTCAGCTCTGATAGAAATTAAATTGAAAAAAAGAGAACAACTGCAGATGGATAATGAAATATGTGTTTGCTTGTTGACCACTGAGCTGTGTTTTGAGTTAATTTGTACTCAAAAACAAGCACATCAATGCATTGATTAGCAAGTCTACTTTAGTTTACCGTTTACTATTATCCATACATAGTTTAAAGAACTTTAAATAAATAAATCTCAAATATAGTTTTTTGTTTGTTTTGCATTTTTATAATTTCAATTGTAATGCACCATGAAAAACATTTGCTCCCTTTAGTATGCCGGAGCTAAAAAGGTTTGCGAGACACTGGGCTAGATTATACCCTATCCCAGAAAAGAAACCATGTCCTGACTCAGAGAAACAGGTGATTCTATATCTAAAGCCAGCCATGGGTGTAAAATAATTGTATTTTAACTGGAAAGACTTGACCCTGGGAACCCCAAGAGAAAAGCAGACCTAGATTCATTAGTAAGAAGCAGGACCAATCACTTGAGGGCAAAGACTTACTTATTCCTCTCTGGGAGCAAATCAAGGGCAGCTGGTCTCACCAATAGAGGAAAATTGCTAGAGCAGAGAGTTCCAGGAAGAAAAAATCCAAAGAGGAACAGGGCAGGAGGAAAATCTATGGGGATAAAAGACTGGGGAACTTCTGCTGGAGAGAATAACTTAGAGAGCCTTCCTATGGAATGAGAAGATCAATTACTGACCTAATAAGATAAGTCCCTGTTTGAGGAGTTCTTTTTCTTTGTTTTGCTGGTGGTTTTATTTTTAGCAGTACTGCAAGGGAAAGGCATGCACTGCCAGAAGTTTAGGGCAACTACTTCTTTAATAAAGTTAAACATTTTTTGAGATCCATGCTCCGTGAGAATTGGAGAGGGTTTGTGAATATGGATGGGTGTGGGATTATCCATCCTCAGTGTGTGCCCTGCTGAAGGTGGAGGGCTAACACTTAAAAGTACCGTATTTTCACGGATATAACGCGCGCGTTATACGTGATTTTACGTACCGCGCATACCCCTCGCGCGTTATATGCCTGAGCGCGGTATACAAAAGTTTTTAAACATAGTTCCCACCCTGCCCGACGCCCGATTCACCCCCCCAGCAGGACCGCTCGCACCCCCACCCCGAACGACCGCTCGCACGCGCTCCCACCCGCACCCGCATCCACGATCGGAGCAAGAGGGAGCCCAAGCCCTCTTGCCCAGCCGACTCCCCGACGTCCGATACACCCCCCCCCCGGCAGGACCACTCGCACCCTCACCCCGAAGGACCGCCGACTCCCCAACAATATCGGGCCAGGAGGGAGCCCAAACCCTCCTGGCCACGGCGACCCCCTAACCCCACCCCGCACTACATTACGGGCAGGAGGGATCCCAGGCCCTCCTGCCCTCGACGCAAACCCCCTCCCCCCAACGACCGCCCCCCCCCAAGAACCTCCGCCCGTCCCCCAGCCGACCCGCGACCCCCCTGGCCGACCCCCATGACACCCCCACCCGCCTTCCCCGTACTTTGTGTAGTTGGGCCAGAAGGGAGCCCAAACCCTCCTGGCCACGGCGACCCCCTAACCCCACCCCGCACTACATTACGGGCAGGAGGGATCCCAGGCCCTCCTGCCCTCGACGCAAACCCCCCTCCCTCCAACGACCGCCCCCCCCCCCAAGAACCTCCGACCGCCCCCCCAGCCGACCCGCGCCCCCCCTGGCCGACCCCCACGACCCCCCCACCCCCCTTCCCCGTACCTTTGGAAGTTGGCCGGACAGACGGGAGCCAAACCTGCCTGTCCGGCAGGCAGCCAACGAAGGAATGAGGCCGGATTGGCCCATCCGTCCTAAAGCTCCGCCTACTGGTGGGGCCTAAGGCGCGTGGGCCAATCAGAATAGGCCCTGGAGCCTTAGGTCCCACCTGGGGGCGCGGCCTGAGGCACATGGGCCAAACCCGACCATGTGTCTCAGGCCGCGCCCCCAGGTGGGACCTAAGGCTCCAGGGCCTATTCTGATTGGCCCACGCGCCTTAGGCCCCACCAGTAGGCGGAGCTTTAGGACGGATGGGCCAATCCGGCCTCATTCCTTCGTTGGCTGCCTGCCGGACAGGCGGGTTTGGCTCCCGTCTGTCCGGCCAACTTCCAAAGGTACGGGGAAGGGGGGTGGGGGGGTCGTGGGGGTCGGCCAGGGGGGTCGCGGGTCGGCTGGGGGGGAGGGGGGTTTGCGTCGAGGGCAGGAGGGCCTGGGATCCCTCCTGCCCGTAATGTAGTGCGGGGTGGGGTTAGGGGGTCGCCGTGGCCAGGAGGATTTGGGCTCCCTCCTGGCCCAATATTGTCGGGGAGTCGGCGGTCCTTCGGGGTGGGGGTGCGAGTGGTCCTGCCGAGGGGGGAGAAGAATCGGACGTCGAGGGGGGGCATCAGGCTTTCAGGATGGGGACAGGACTTCAAGGGGGGACAGGCAGATCTTCAAGGGGGACAGGCAGACCTTCAAGGGGGACAGGACTTCAAGGGGGGACAGGCAGACCTTCAAGGGGGGACAGGCAGACCTTCAAGGGGGGACAGGACTTCAAGGGGGACAGGCACGGAGAGGCGGGGCAGTGCACCGAAAATCAGGGCGGGTGAACGGTGAGTCGGGGCAACCAGAGGAGAGTCGGGGCAGTGCACCGAAAGTCAGGGTGAGTCGGGGCAACCAGATGAGAGTCGGGGAGGGCGAAAGGAGAGTCGGGGTGGCCAGAGGAGAGTCGGGGAGAGCGAAAGGAGAGTCGGGGTGGCCAGAGGAGAGTCGGGCAGCATGCGCGTTATATGCCTGAGCGCGGTATAGAAAAGTTTTTGTACATATCATCGTGATTTCTGCGCGCTATACCCCTGTGCGCGTTTTACAATGGTGCGCGTTATATCCGCGAAAATACGGTAGCTGGACAATTTGGTTTTGTTTGTTTAGACTGAATCTCACCTACTTCCCTCCTGAGGCTAGAAGGAAAAGGATTATATGATATGAATGAACTGACTGGAAAAGCAGTATAGGCAACTTAGTCAACATGTCAGCTTTTGCCCGTTATAACAACGGTTACAAATACATCTTAATGGTAATAGATATCCTGTCAAAATATGTATGGGTCGTGAGTTTAAAAACAAAAACCGGTCATGAAGTTACCAAAGCCTTTGAAACAATATTTAATTTAGGGCGTATACCTGAAAAACTTCAGACAGACAAGGGTAAAGAATTTTTAAATAAGTCTCTGAAGAATTTATTAAAACAAAAAGGTGTTAGCCATTTTGTGACCCATAATGATGTTAAAGCAGCTGTAGTGGAAAGATTTAACAGGACTTTAAAATCCAAAATGTGGCACTATTTTACAGCCCATAATACCTTTACTTATCAAGACGTGTTACAGGCTATAGTGCACAGTTATAATTATAGTTTCCACAGAACGATACAGGCGAGGCCTGTAGATATGACACCCTCAAACTCTTTGCAGATTTGGTAAACAGTCTATGGCAGTAACATCAAACGCGATCCCACCAAGGATCTCTTAAAGGAAGGAGACCATGTGAGGCTGTCAAAAGTTAAAGGAAAATTTGAGAAAGGTTACGAGCAAACATGGACGGATGAGATATTTATAATAAAAGATGTTTTAAACAGGGGTCAGAGAACAACATACAAGATAACAGGATTACGATAGCGAAGCTATACAAGGTTCTTTTTATCCTGAAGAATTACTAAAAGTCAAGCCGCTACAGGACAGAATATACCGTATAGAAAAGGTTCTAAAGGTAAAAGGAGGAGGTAAGAACAAAATTTGTCTCGTGAAATGGAAGGGGTGGCCTGATAAATTTAACAGTTGGGTGAAGGCCTCAGAGATTCAAGACATCTGATTTTGTCTTTTGAAGCAACACAGAGAGAGAGAAAAATAAAATGAATGACGATGGCTTTAATATCATATGTTTCCCCATAATACCAGCTCTAATTTTACCATACAAATAGCTAGGCCTTTGGACTTACAGGGGCCGTGGGAAGCGGGGATGGTGGAAATACAATATCCACATACTTGGGAAAATATTAAGGAAGACCTAAAGTACGTTGTCACCTCTGGAGAAAGAAATGTACACCAATTTACAATCCAGAGAGGATATTATGCGACCATGGAGAGGTTATTGGAAACCATGAATCATGACATTAGAAGCGTCTATGAGTCTGAGAGACCGCCGAAAATCATATATGACCCCAATACGCGAAGAAGACATGTAAAATCAGAAGACAAGTTTGTTATTTCTCCAGGGGGTGATTTGGCAACCATTTTGGGGGTAAAGGCTAATGTTAATACAAGGCATTCTCATTTCCCAGCAAATATCGAGGCCTGCTTTAATACCCTCTACGTGTACACCGATATTGTAGAGCACCAGTTAGTAGTTGACCATTTTGTATAACTGTTGCGCTGTGCTCCAGCTCTAGGGTCAGTGGATAAGTTTATCACCCTCACATACGATAAACTACACTATGTCCCTGTGAACAAGCAGCACATCGACATCATCACATTTGAAATAAAGACGGATCAGAACAGGAACGTCTCATTTTGTTACGGGAAGGTGAACCTTAAGCTTCACCTGCGACCCAGGAAGACTGTTGTGTTTTAAAATGTTGGTGTCTAAAGATTACGGAGACCCCAAAGCATACAAAAATTATTACACAGCACAAGCTGGTTATGGACTTTCAAGATATCACGAGACCCCTGTCATGTACGGTGCCGGTGTAGGTGGCGTATTTCGTAGTCTCTTTAGAAAAGCAATACTGCTTTTGAGAAGGGATTTTGAAATTATTAAACCACATGTGAAAGGAGCCGCAAAAAACATAGCTAAAGATTGTCAGATTTGTTAGTGGCCCCCCCAATATTAGGTGGTAGAGGTTAAGTGCGAGGCGTACTGACAAACGCCGGTCCCAGGTTCAGTTCCCTCACTGAAGACTCACCAGGAAGTAGAATCAAAGAGGCACAGCCAGAGGTGATTGCATAAAGAATATATTATAGAAATAGTCTTACAGAAAAGCAATATTCTGAAGCATTACAATAATTAAGCATTACAATTAAGTAGAGAGCAAAGCAGTTTCCCTGCCTTACAGAGTCCAGAAGGAAGCATGAAGTTCCAGGGAAAGGCAGAGAGAGAGAGAAAAGGGGGATGGTCTAAGCTTCGTGTTCCATAGATAAAGGGAAGGATAGACAGAGAAAGAGAGGGAGTGCCAAGACCCCTCTCCTCCAGAGATAGATCGATTGATAGATCAGAGAGGAGGCTTTTATACCTTGGAATCTTATTCTGAATATAGAAACTATTGTATGTCCCAGTATCTTTCTGTTTAGAATTTGTAAACTGTTTGAAACAATGGTTAATTTAATTGATAAAGGAGGGTGTGATACTTGCAGGCATGGAGATGGGATTAGTCTCTGGCTTCTTCGTCCCATTCAAGCAGCCTATCTTCTTGATCTGTGTACCTGGACCCATTGTGCTAAGCACCCTCTTAAACAGACATTAACACCTTTTAGCTAGTCATGATTCAATCAGGGCTACTTGAAACATATCAGGGATACTTAAAACAGTTTCCCTGCCCTCAGGGTCTATCTGCATTCCCATGCCAGAGTCAGATTGATATAATTTCCCATAGGCCTTCGCTGACATAAGTAATGCCAACTAAAAATGCTGAATGGTAGCGATAGCTAGGCTGACAAAGATGTCATGGGCTACTTCGCAACAACCATTCTAAATAAAATAAATCAGCTACATACGGCATTCCTCAAGGGTCTATCCTCTCTCCCCTGTTATTCACCAATGGCTTGAGACAAATAGACTAGCTCTTAATGTTAACAAATCAAACGTTATGCTCTTCCCCTAGAAAGAAAGTCATAAGCTCCTGTTTCCAATTTCTATTAAAGGTTCCATCCTGCAGTCGATCAGTAGTATTAAGATCCTTGGGGTTATGAACATATTAGTAGTATTGTTAGATCTACCTTCTTTAGACTACGTCAAATTCTTTCAGTTTCTAAATTCTTATATGCCAAGTCACTTAATACACTAATTCATTCCCTGGTGATTTCAAAAATTGACTATTGCAATGTGCTATTTAAAGGAATTGCCCAAAAAGAAATCCGACGTTTTCAGATCGTTCAAAATGCTTCAATTAAACTCATAAGGAAAGCTATAAAATTTGACCATGTAACACCTCTACTTAAGGAAGCGCATTGGCTTCCAGTTGCATACCGCATAACATATAAATTAAGTCTATTGACTTTCAAATCTCTTCTATATAAAACTCCCGCCTTTATTCATAGACTGTTGATTCCCTATACATCAACAGGATTACTCAGGTCTACTGACCAACATCTTTTAATAGTTCCCTCACTTAAAACCATAAATACATGGCGGCAATCTATTTTCTCCGTCACAGCACCCCAAACATGGAATTTACTCCCAATTCATGTATGGGAAGAACATAATTTAGATAGATTTAAGAGCAAGTTAAAATGCTTTCTTTTTAAAGATGCATTTGACAACTAGTAAATTAGATTAGGTATATCAACTAGTAAATCAGATTAGGTGCATCAACTGAACCTTAGTTCTTAATTTCTTTGAAGCTCACCGTTTTCCCCCTTCCTATTGTTTTTTCCCTTACTCGTCTTACTATCATTAACTTGTATTTCTTTCCTTATTTTTTCCTTTTGTAACATATGTTTTGACAAGTCAGTCGTATTTATCTGGTTGGTTTCCCCTTGATAATTGTAATTCATTATTTTACTCCTTTGTACATCGCTTAGAATTTTGAATAAGTGGTTAATCAAATCCATAGTAAACTTGAAACATTCCGCAGAGCAGGTGGGGTTAGGACTGGCGGTGGTTAGACGAGCTGTTAAAAGAAAGAGGACCCATCCTCAAGAGATTCTGCAAGGACCTCCAAAACCTTTTAAAAGAAAGAAACCCCAAGGTGACAAATCACAGAAGCTATCCGGCGGATCCAAGAAGAGAAGGGCCTGTTCTAGGAAACGTGTTATATTCTATAAAACCATGGCTTTTGTACACAACGGCTCTGAAGAATGCGTTAAATCAGAACTAGATCTGTTTGAGCTATCCCCCGACCCAAACCAGTATCGAAAAAAGTATCTATGTGGAAATACCACCATTATCAGCTTTATCGGAAACAGCACCTTTGGACTTCTACTTAGCGGGGCACAGTGAAGACTATATTGATTTAAACAACACTCTCCTGCAACTGACTTGTAAAATTGTGAAAGAAGACGGTTCAGACATTGACGCAGCCGCCAAAGTAGCCCTGATAAACTACCCGATTGCATCTATTTTTAGCCAATTGGATGTTACCCTGAGAGACCAACTGATTAGTCAGAGTAATAACTGCTACCCCTACAGAGCTGTCATAGGGCTGATCCTCAATTACGGTGAAGGAGCCCTCAAATCACAGTTCACAAGCAGCCTGTTTTATAAGGATACAGCCGAACATCACAATGTAAGAGATATAGGTGCTCGTAATGTGGGTTTTACCGAAAGGGCTCACTTTACAGCATCTAGCCACAAGGTGGAGCTGTTGGAGCATTTACACAGTGATCTATTTTTTCAAGAAAAGCTACTCATGAACAGCGTAGATCTTAAAATAAAACTGTCTTGTAACAAAAACTCTTTCTGTTTAATGAGCGGTGATGCTGACCAAAATTATAAACTCCTTATCCTAAACGCAGCCCTCTTTGTAAAGAGAGTTAAAGTGGCCCCTGGAGTGCGCTTGGGACATGCTGAAGCTCCACAGAAAGCTAATGCCAAGTATGCAATAGACCGTGTGGGGTTGAAGGTGTTTAGTATACCAGCCAGCACCCGTGTGACTAATCAGGAAAATCTCTTTTTGGGGCAGTTTACCAAGCTTTGTGGGTAACGACGCTTTAAGTGGTAATTATGCTAAAAACCCTTTCAATTTTAAACATTACGATATTAATTTTGCGGCTCTGTATGTTGATGGTGAACAAGTACCCGGAAAACCTCTACAACCCGACTTTGAAAATGGAAATTGTGTGAGAGGATATATGCAACTTATTCAAGCGACCGGTAATCACCTGAAAGACAAAGCTCTCCTGGTTGACCGTCAGGAGTTTTACAAAGGTTATATGCTGCTAGCCTTTGACCTATCGCCGGACCAGGAGTGCGCTGAATACTACTTGCTGATCAAAACTGGTAACCTGCGAGCTGAAATATGTTTTGCCAGAGCTTTACCTAACACTGTGAACATGATTGTGTATGGGGTTTTCGACAACATGATAGAAGTTAATCATAGAAGGAATGTTCTTTTTGACCATTCTTGAACATGAACACCGTACAGATCTTCCGTATTTTAAAGAAGGACTCCTGTGTTGCAGAATCTTTTTTAGATGTACTGCCCAGTGACTGGTTAACAGGATTAGAAATACCAAGAAAACCCGTGGGAATTGTCGTGAGCACACACCCACACAACCTGCCGGATGAACCCTGGTTGGCCATTCCAAACACATAAAAAGAAAGAAAGAAAACTAAATAAATGGTTTGACTCCAAACTACTAGCTCTAAAACAGGAACTGAGAAAACTAGAAAGAACCTGGCAAAAAACAAACAAAGAAGAAGACAAAGTACACTGGAAACAAAAAATGAAAAACTACAAAATCCTGATCAAAGAAAAACGAACAAAACATTACGCACAAGAGATAGGGACACCCAAAACAACTAGTAAAAAACTTTTCAAGCTGGTAAACAATCTAACTGACACTACCCAAATCTTACTACAGGAAAATGAATGTATACCCTCAGCAGAAACCCTGGCCACCTTTTTCAACAACAAAATCTTAGAGGTAAGAGCGACCATACCCTCACCCGCATCCAATTTCGAATTCCAAATCGGACCCCTCGGAAAAGAACCCAGAATAGACATGATCTGGAACCATTTCGAACCTCCGGATTGGCACCAATTTCTTACCCTTTTCAATAAATATACTAAATCGAATTGCCTCCTAGATGTATGTCCCTCCAAGACCCTGAAAACAGCCACACTAGATTTTAAAAAATACCTATTCAATTGGATAACAACCACTCTCATGGAAGGAACATTCCTCGAAGAAATGGGACACATACTAATCACACTCATCCCAAAAGACCAAAAAATCTCTATAGCTTTGAAAACCAACTACAGACCTATAGCAAGCATCCTCCTATTTACCAAGATACTTGAAGGATTGGTCAATGCGGAGCTAGTGAAATATCTAGACAAATTCAACATACTAAACGAACACCAATCGGGATTCAGGAAAGACTTTAGCACTGAGACGATCCTGAATCACCTATACGGCCTATTCAGCAAAGGAACAAGTGCCCTTATTCTACAACTAGACTTCAGCAGTGCTTTCGACCTAGTTGATCACGAAATAATGATACACTGCCTAGATGCAATAGGAATCATGGGAAAAGCAAGGAACTGGATACAGGGCTTCCTAACAAAGAGATCATACCGAGTGGTTAATGGCGGGATATACTCAAACTCCTGGAGAAACCCCTCGGGAGTGCCACAGGGCTCACCACTCTCACCCACACTGTTCAACATTTACATATCATCCCTAGGGCACTTATTGCAAAGACTAAACTTGAAATACTACATACAGTGGTGCCTCGCATAACGGCCGCCTCGCACAGCGAACGCTGCGCACAACGAACTTCTTGTCTTGATCCGTACAACGGACTTCGTTTCACACAACGAAGTCGCCCGAGCTGCATCGCTTAACTGGCGCTACATATTTTAAACCTCCCCCCGCCGCCACCGCATATTTTTAAACCTCCCCCCGCCGCCACCGCATATGTTTAAACCTCCCCCCGCCGCCACCGCATATGTTTAAACCTCCCCCCGCCGCCACCGCATATGTTTAAACCTCCCCCCGCCGCCACCGCATATGTTTAACCCCCCCCCCGCCGCCACCGCATATGTTTAAACCTCCCCCCGCCGCCACCGCATATGTTTAAACCTCCCCCCGCCGCCACCGCATATTTTTAAACCTCCCCCCCGCCGCCTGGGCCTGCGCTGATCTCTGAATGGCTGCAGTCAGCTCTCGCGGGACTCACAAGAACTAACTGCAGCCAGCTCTCGCGGGACTCACAAGAACTAACTGCAGCCATTCGGAGATCGGCATGGGCCCACACAGGCGTGCAGAGGAATTGCTCCTGATCTCTGCGCTTCTGGCCTGTACGCCACTGGCTGGGAAAGATGGGAGGAATTAAAAAAGGTACTGGGGAGTATGTGGGGGGTGATTATAATACACAGCAAGGATCAACAAAACCCCTGTCTCCCCTCCCCTTCACATATATCCCCTCTATATCATGCTAACAGCTCTAACAAGGTAAATTTATCTTTTTTTATGTCATCTTAGCATATTTTATGCTACAGAACGAATTATTTTTTTTTACATGTATTGTTATGGGAAAATGCGTTTCACATAACGAACTTTTCGCATAACAAACTTGCTCCTGGAACGAATTAAGTTCGTTGTGTGAGGCACCACTGTATATGCAGATGACATTTCCATTTTAGTCCCAGTGAACAGCATTACAAACGAAACCTCAAAATACATTTCTCATATTATGACAGAAATAGATCATTGGACAACCAACTTCAAACTGAAACTTAACACAGAAAAAACAAAAATCTTCCTCTAAAGCCCTACGGATAAAATCACCAACACAATGTTACGTATAAAAGACTGTGATTACCCGATTACTAATACAATAAAAATATTGGGAGTCACATTAGACACACACCTGACAATGGTCGAACACACGAATATAGTGGTAAAAAAATGTTTCCTGATATTATGGAAATTAAAAACCATCAAAAAATACTTTGACCCATTATCGTTCAGATTACTAGTGCAATCACTAGTGCTTTCTACTCTGGACTATTGCAATATCGTTTATATGGGTATACCTAAAAAAAGTGAGAAAACTCAGAATTGTTCAGAACACAGCGGTCCGCTTGATATTTGGATTAAAAAAGAGTGACCATGTCACCCCCTACTATAAAATACTTCACTGGCTGTCAGTAGAGGCACGAATAATTTTCAAGTTCTCCTGCATATGTTTCAAACTAATTTGGGGACTAACTCCCACGTACTTGCTACATCACTTCACATTCTACAGCCCTACAAGACAAACCAGAAACCGTTATCTTTTTGAACACCCAAGCATTACCAATTGTAAATATAAAACTTTTCTGGATAGAACTTTCGCATACCAAGCAAACAAACAACAACACTGGCTAGACAACTACATTAATAAAAAAGTTAGACTGACCTACAACGCTTTTAGAAAACTCATAAAAACTGCCTTATTCGACAAATATATCACCTAAACAGAATCTTCTCCAAACACTTCTTTTCTTTTCTCGTTCCCAATATACCCCCCTCCCCTCCACCCATCTCTGAAATCCTAATCAAACCCCTCCCCCCTCCCCTCCCCCACCTTTGAAATCCTAATCAAACCGTATTTTGCAATTCGGGACATGTCTTCTAATATGTCTCCCTGAAATCTCTTAAACTATTTTCAATGTATTTTTTGTTAATTCGCGACCTTTTTCCTAACAGGTCCTCTCGAAAATGTCTTAGTGCACTGTACACTATATTCTGTATACTTTCACACTCTTAAAGTTTGATGTACTCTGTATCTCCTCGGACTATATGCATATTGTAATTCGCTGAATGTCCAGCTGTCTTGAATGTAAACCGCCTAGAAGTCGCAAGATTGTGGCGGTATAGAAAAATAAAGTTATTATTATTATTATGTGACCGGGGACGAGTCAGGAGAATTTTTTGATTCTTGCGGTCAACCACCAGATAGTTTATTCTTTCCTAACAGCATTATGAACTTTTTCAATAAACACTGTAAGGCCATATTATTTCATAACAGACAGTTACAGCACCCGCTGTCTGAGGCCTGTGGCTTTTTTTTTTTTTTTACATCATCGCTGTAAAGGGCAACCTTTTGAAAATATTTTAGAAATGTATTCTGAAGATTGATGAAATGGTACTGAAATTTGTAAAAAAATAAAAAACAAGTCTTGTGTAGACCTTTTCAAAACCCGTTTCATATTCCCCAGGGTTGTATTTCCTACCATGAATGTCATGCTGTTTCTAAATAAAAAAAAGTAAACCTTAAAATCAAAATGCCTGCAGTATTTTATTTTCATTTTTAAAAAGTATTATTTTATTGAAGATATGTTTTTATACACTCAGCCACCAGTAACTGGGTACCGTATTTTCACGCATATAACGCGCGCGTTATACACGATTTTACAAACCGTGCATAACCGTGCACGTTATACGTGTGAGCGCGTTTTACAACTTTTTTTTTTCAATCCGATCGGCATCCCCCCTGCGAACCGGCATCCTGCCCCCCACTCGCGTCACCCCCCCTCCCCCGCGATCCTACAGCCCCCCAGCACCGCAAAACATGTCTTACCCGATTGGGCACCGGCACCAGCACCAATGCACAGGATGTGCCAGTGCCAGTGCCCGAAGATCCTCCCTCGTTGGTTTGGGTTGGTTTGGGCGGTGCGGTGCAGGAGAGATCCTCCTTCTTCCTGCGCCGGGATACATTATCTCGGAGAGAGCGAGACCAGAAGGCTTTGAGCATGCGCAAATGCTCAAAGCCTAGTCCAGCCCGGTGCAGGAAGAAGGAGGATCTCTCCTGCACCGCACTGCCCAGCCCAGCCCAAACCAACCCAAACCAACGAGGGAGGATCTTCGGGCACTGGCATTGGCACATCCTGTGCATTGGTGCCGGTGCCCAATCGGGTAAGACATGTTTTGCGGTGCTGGGGGGGATGTAGGATCGCGGGGGAGGGGGGTGACGCGAGTGGGGGGGGGGAGGATGCCGGTTCGTAGGGGGAATGCCGGATTGGATTGAAAAAAAAAGTTGTAAAATGCGGGTAAGCGAGCGGGGGGGAGGATGCCGGTTTGGAGTAGGCAGGAGGAGGTTTTAGCATGCGCGGTATACGCGTGTGCGCACTATTTTAAATTTTGTTTACATAGATTTGTGTTCCCCGCGCGCTATACCCGGGTGTGCGTTATCTATGTGAAAATACGGTAATAATTTACGTTTTTTATGAGGAAGGAGTTCTTTGGTCTTGGCAGGTTTCGTATATAGTTCAGGAACCTTCATAGCTGGGTTCTCCTTGAGGCGTAACAGTACATCTCTGTTGGCTGAGTTACCTACAAACGAGGAAAGCATATTTAATTCAGCTAGGGTTTGCATGAACTCCCCCCAGCCTAGGGGCCTTCTTTGCTCTGAAAGAGCATGGGTCTGCGTAACACTGCGAAAGAGGTCGAGCAGGTTAGAATCACCGATAGGTTTTCCTTGGTATACAAACGTACCATTTCCCTCCCAGGATGCAACACTTTTGTTTTTGACAGTTTGTTAAGCAGGACTTCGGCATTTTTCCTATAGCGCATGTTGATGCTGTTTAACACTTCTTGAACCACAGTCGGGAGGTATACTATTTTCTGGAGAGGGGGTTGTTGAAGTATCAATCAGTCCCTGTGGATACACATTTAGGTTTTCTTTTTCCATATCCCTTTGTCTGCTCAACACGAGATAGCGTTGTAACACTTCTGAGTAACGTTTAACTTTTTCTTGGTCAGACATACCAGGGCTCTGCAGTATGTTTTTCATTTCCTTGTCTAACCTATGTATGGTTGAGGTTCTGATATTTTCTTCCTGATCTATGGGGTTTCTCAAGCGCTCGAGTTGTTGACTAGGGACCAGGTACATTTTATTCAGCATGATGCATCAGCGGTTTGTCAGAGGACCTGTTATCAACGGTAAAGCAAAACTTAACAAGGGCCTTATAAATCCGCCCGATTGTTTCACGAACTGCTTCTTTTTTTTTCTTAAGGGTTAATCATTTATCACACAGTCTTTTTACAGCGTGGCACTTCCCTTTTAAAACCTTTATCTGGTTTTGTGAAAGCGGGATGTTACCTTTTAGGGCGTTGAGAGCGATTTCAGCTATAGCAGCCACAAAATCATTAGAAGCTACATTCAGGATGGCTTTTCTGTGCTGCGGCGAGGCTTGGACTAAAAGTTTTAAAAGGGGCAGGTTTCTCTTTACACGGCTAGACATGTTATCTGAGACACGTCCCAGTATATATGAAGGGGTCTGGTTATGTATTCACAGCCTTTTACGGACTGATTGTGGTTTTACACAATATACCGTTGTCCAGTCTGGCGGGAAAATATCTGTTCTCAATCTGTAAGCCTCAGGCGTTGTGGTATTTAAATCCACACAGAGATAACCGTATGGCTTTCTGGTGGCATCCTTGAAGGCCTCTAAAAAGAATTGTGATTTTCCAGGGTACATCTGTCTAGCCAGAATGGCTATCTGTAACTTATCTCTAGGATTCTTAAAGAGAACCATGTATTTGGTATTTAAAGTTATAGTCCGGCTTGTTTTACCCTGGCAGAAAACATTCTGAACTATATATATGATGCTCAGGTTTCTGTGATGTATGTACTTAGTAAAGGCATTCTTTATTTCGCCACTTTTACAGGCAGAATCCATTAGATCAGGGGTGTCCAATGTCGGTCCTCGAGGGCCGCAATCCAGTCGAGTTTTCAGGATTTCCCCAATGAATATGCATTGAAAGCAGTGCATGCACATAGATCTCATGCATATTCATTGGGGAAAACCTGAAAACCCGACTGGATTGCGGCCCTCAAGGACCGACATTGGACACCCCTGCATTAGATCATCTACAATAACCAAGTTTACTTTATGGGTTGGAAACATTCGGTCATCGTTAAAAGTATCAGGCAAAATGTCCGTAAAAGTAATAAAAGGATATTTATTTAACATTTCTTTATACAAAGGTTGCCAACAGCTTTAACACCAAACAATATTGTCAGATATGACAGACAATACACGGCCAGCGTGTTCTAACAGTTTTTTAACAAAGAAGCTCTTCCCTGAATTGGACGGTCCTGCTAATATACAAGAGAAAGGGTTCGACCAGCGGGCATCCACCATGCTAGTTATCCGTGGGGTAGTGTGCTGAACTCCTTCACTCTTGCTGTGTTTTTTTAATCACACCGGTCTCTATAGCCCACCTCTTTTTTTTTCTTATAATACCAGTTTGTTGCACCCCTATCTTTTTCTGGGGTAAACCCTCTGCCCCCGGTTTGTAGTCAAAAACTAGATATTTTTAAACTAGTAAAATTGATTTTCTGGCTGTTTTCTACATTTAACGTTATCCCTTTCACTTTCATACAGGTCTTTCCACTTGACAGTTTGTAACTACTAAGTACCTGCATGACTCTATCCTCCTGCATACCTTACCAACTGCATGCTACAAGCCAACCTGGACACCACATACTCTGTCTCATCTGACCAACCCAACACTCGCCACTATTATCCTCGACCAAGTCAATCCTAGCTCCTGTACACCTGATTTTCTATCTCCTGGCTATTCCATAACCTAGCCAGTCCCATCCTCCCCCAATTCTCTCTCAACCAGCCTCCCTCAACTCCCTAAACCTTCCCACCTCATACCCCGCTCTTTCACCAATTCAATAAGGAGCACCATGTCAAACTTCACAAAAAAAACTTCTAGCCCTCCTCCTCCTCTATCTTCTTAGCTCAAGGAAATGGATCTCCAGAGCCTTAGCATTCGAACCCATCCCTACCTACCCCACCTGGAACAGAATCACCAAACCAGGCAAACCACCTCTACCCTCCCGTACCCTCCATGACTACAAGGAATCAGGCCCCTTCCCAATCTCCGTGGTCAATACCTCCCGACACTTCCCTAGACCATCACACAAAAGAAACCGACTCCTAAAAAACCTACCAATCACACAGCCATAACTCCCCCAGAGCACCAGACAATTACTGATGCCTATCTGAACATTCGCTCGGCTAGAAACAAAGCCCAACTGATTAAAGATTGGCTAGAAGAAACCCACCTCGACATACTTCTCTTAACTGAAACATGGCTAATTTCTGATCAAGACACCATCATTGGAGATCTACTCCCGATAAACTACAAAATTATCCCGCTGTCAAGACATACTAGGAGAGGAGGCGGCCTAGCTATAATTCTCCGAGACCACTTCCAATTCCAAACTCTAAACTCCAAAATGACCAACCACCTGGAAATCCTCTCCTGCAAACTGTTCAAAGCAGACTGTAAAGATAACCTGACCATTACAGTATTCTACATCCCCCCTAACAAATGGAACCTAGCCAAAGAAGATCTTTACGAATTCCTCCTCGCAAACCCCACTGCTGGCACCCACACCCTTCTCGCCGGCGATATAAATCTACACCTGGAGCAGGAAGAGAATTCCAATGTTTCTGATCTCTTCTCCTTCCTAACATCCCTAGGATTCTCAAAACCACCTACAACCAAAACACATTCTAAAGGACATCACTTAGACCTGATCTCATTCCTTCCCAATACCCCCGCTTCCCCCAGCATAAGCTTTGAAAACGAAACCTGGACCACCATCCCTTGGTCAGATCACCTCCGATGCAACTTTAACTTACACTGGCTCAAAAAACAAAACCAAAGGCCGCCAAGAACTACCCATAAAGAAAAAAACATATGGACTAGAGGTCAACTAAACCCTGAAGAATTCTGGGCCCAATACAACCCAACACCCATCACAGACCCAAACCCCAACTTCATCCCAAGTTGGAACAACTTCAGCATCCAGGTTCTAAATGACTTGGCTCCACTGAAACCCTGCAAGAAAAAACACCGCTCTTCTGCCAACTGGTTTGACGCCAACCTTCTAGCCCTGAAACGAGAAGTGCGCAAACTAGAAAGAATTTGGTGCAAATCCGGCACAGACACTGACAGATACTCCAGGCGCATAAAAGTCATTGAATACAAAAGAATGATCAAAGAGAAACGCTCCAAATACTCCATCCCTGAACAGCAATAAACTATTCAGACTAGTCAACTCCTTATTTGACATCAACTCATATAAAAGCTCCCCCACAGATCTTCCACCCTCCCCAACAAATCTAGCCAACTACTTCGCCAAAAAAATTCATAACTTTAAAACCTCTCTTGCAACAACAAACACCAGCCCACCAACCCACCTACCTACCCAAACAATGAAGGTTCAACCGCCGACATGACTTGGAATCGCTTTGAAAACCCAGATTGGAACCTATTTCTTGAGCTATACTCTAAATATTCCAAATCCAACTGCCTACTAGATAACTGCCCACCCTCCATCATAAAAATAGCTTTCCCCCTTCAAAGTAGAGCTCTTCAACTGGGTCACTCTTGTGGCCACCACTATAGCCCAGACCAGGGCTCTGGAACAATCTTGGTGGTTACAACAAACAGTGCACTAGCGTGTGACCCAACATGGAGTCACCCTGCAGGACCGGACTCTTCAAGAGCACTCAAAATTAAACTCAAACAAAAATAAAGTCCCAACAATAGGGTTGTTTAGAGCAATAGTTCAGTTTACTCAGCTCTTAAGGCAGGTAAGTAATTCCTCAAACTTTGTTACATTCGTCAGGATTCCTTACAGCATTAAAGACAAAAAAAAACCCAAAACTGCCAAAAGGGACAAGAAAATAAAGCAGTCCAAAAATAAAGTCCAAACTTTCTTGCCCTGCTTATTAAGTCTCATTTACTCTTGTGACTTCAGCTCGCTACAGAGCCAGCTCTGCCTGCTCCAAAGCAGGTATTTCATTAAATCAAAATAAAGTTCAGCATTCTAGTTTCCTTAATTCTCAGTCATTAAAGAAAATAAAGGAAAGCCTCTGGCAACAGTATATGTCTGCCAGGAACAGGAGAGTGCAATAGGTTTTGCCAAAAATAAAGGCCTTAAGGTAGGCTTTCAAAAATTCCCTCCCAAGGTGGAAGCAAAACCTCTCCCCACGCACACTCCTAGCTTCCTTCCAAAACCCACATTCAATAGAAAAAACAACAGCACACAAACAGTTCCAAAAGCACCACACTCACTGTTTGTGGCTTAAAGCCAAGTCCACCTGCATTTGTTCAGGATAATTGGATTCACAGCCAGCACAAGCTTCTTGGTAGTCCATAGGCTCTTGCTTCAGGAGTAGTAAGTCTTCTGCTTGCCCAGCCTCAGTCAGTTCCATCGGTATAGGGCTGTTGTCCCTGTTTGGCCCAGGTGGATCTTTAGGGAGGCAAGACCTAAACTTCCTCCCTAACCGGCTTGCTGGTTTGAATGCCACTGCTGGCTTATCTACTCTAGGGGCGTGCCCTGTTCTGAGTGTGTCAGCAGAAGTCCAGGGGCCTCTTGAGCTCCCCTGGTGGTGATTTGGACAAAACTCACTCACTTCATCCTCAGATAAATCTGGCTCCTCCTGGTGGCCACTGGCATTATCTCTCACATTATCATCCTGGGACATCCTGGCATTTTCCTTCCGGGATTTTACTTTTACTTTATTTCTTAGCTTAGCTGGGACCTTGGCAGGGAGAATACCTGGCTGGTCACACTCTCTGCCTGTCCACCGGCTACTTCCCGCTGGAACTCGGCCACATCCTCGTATCTCCAACTATCAAAAACCCCAAAGAACCACTCTCCACAGCCACCAACTACAGACTCATTGCCAACATACCCTTCTTCCTCAAAATCATGGAAGGCCTTGTCAACCGGGACCTCATGTCATACCTCGAGAAGTTCGACATCCTTCATGACTCCCAGTCTGGATTCCGTACTAATTACAGCACGGAAACCGTCTTAGCGTCACTAACCGACTACCTCCTCCAACTATTCTCCCAGGAAAACAGCGCCCTACTACTCCAGTTTGACCTCGGTAGTGCCTTTGACCTGGTAGACCATGACATTCTGCTTAGTTGCCTCGACTCTATAGGCATTTCGGGACAGGTACTAACTTGGCTCACAGGCTTCCTAAAAAACCGCACCTACCAAGTCCATAATGAGGGAACCTACTTCCATACCTGGTCCAACCCCTATGGAGTTCCACAAGGCTCCCCCCTATCACCTTCCCTATTCAATATCTACATGGCATCACTGGGACACATGTTATCTGCCCGAAAGCTGAAATCCTATATTTATGCAGATGACATTACAATTGTCATCCCCATCTCCTCATTGTCACAAGAAACAGAATAGCATATCTCTTCAGTACTCACCATGGTCAAACACTGGACCACCCGGTTCAAACTATAACTAAATCCAGAAAAGACTAAACTCTTCTTGCAAGTCCCAACCACAAATTAACGAACACCACCCTACAACTCAACGGTCTAACTTACCCTATCAATCCCACCATCAAAATCCTTGGAGTTATCCTAGACTGCTGCCTGACCTTCGAAGACCACACCAATGCCCTTGTCCGGGTTTAAGAAGTGCACCCGGTGCGAGCGTCTTTTCTCGCTTACAGACCCGCATCGTTGGTGCATTCGGTGTTTGGGGGCCGATCATCCCACCGAGTCCTGCCCCCGGTGTGCTACTTTTCAGCACCGGGCCCTCCATCGGCGTAAGGCCCGTATGGCGGACCTGTTTGCGGTCGACCAGCCCTCGACCTCGGCCTTGACCTCGGCCTCGGGTACCCCGGGCCCGCCTCGAGACTCGACCCCGAAGGCCTCAAGTTCGATGAAATCCTCGGCTCCGGGTAAGTCCCCTCTTCCTCCCACAGGTTCCACACCGGCGAAGAAGCCAGCCTCAGGGACGCTGGCCGGGCATGGTGGGAGTTCCTTGCCTGTGGCCCCAGCGAAGTCCTCCAAGTCTTCGGGTCGTGCCTCCACCACAAGGGAATACTCTGCTTCGAGGTCGGCTCTAGGCTTTCGCCGAGGGAGTTCGGGGACAGGTCTCCGGCCCGTCATCGGTCGGTGCCCCGTACCCCGGCGTCGTCTCCGAGGGGCTCCTCGAGGCGAAGCAGGTCCTCGACCCCGGAGCGCTTCCTGTGCGCCTCCCCGGGTTCGGAGCGCGTTTTGGAGCGGGAGCCTAGTTACTCTAGAGAGGCTTCCTCATCCTTTTCTGCGAGGCGGCGGTCTCGCTCAACGTCACCGCACGGGGCTCAGGGAGCGTCCCGCCCGTCCTTTACGAGATTTGTCCAGGACATGGGTCGGGCGCTTGACCTGGACCTCCAGTCTGATTTTCGGTATTCCAAGGAGTATCTGGCAGAGCTGGATATGCCGTCTCCGCCTAGAGAATTCCTCAAGCTGCCGTTGAACCCTGTGCTCCGGCAAACCTTTATCAGAAACCTGGAGACTCCCTATATGGTGACGGCTGTCCCCTCTAAGATGGAGTCGAAGTATCGCATGGTTCCTTGCCCGGGGTTCGAGCAACCGCAACTGTCCCACCAGTCGTTGCTGGTGGAGTCCTCTTTGAAAAAGTCTAACCCCTCTCGTGTCTCGGCAGAGGTCCCTCCGGGTCGTGAGGGCAGGTCCCTGGATAAGTTCGGCCGCAGGCTCTACCAGAACTCCATGATGGCCTCTCGAGTGCTGAACTACACTTTTACCTTCACGTCCTATCTTAAACATCTGATTGGACTTTTGGCGTCTTTCCAGGTGGACTTGCCGGCCTCCCGCCAAGGGGCATTTGGTCTGCTTCTGGAGGATTTTTCCAATTTGCAGCTCCATCTGTTTCATGCGGCATACGATGGGTTTGAACTTTCGTCCAGGGTCTCCGCTTTTGCAGTGTCCATGCGTCGGCTGGCTTGGCTGCGCCTGGTCGACATGGACCCCAATTTACAGGATCGGTTGGCGAACCTTCCCTGTGTAGGCAAGGAGCTGTTCGATGACACCATTGAAGCGGCTACGAAGCGCCTCTCGGAGCATGAGAAATCGTTTGCTTCCTTGGTCAGGCCGAAGCCTAAGCCGCCCTCATCGAGACCCTTCCGGGCCCCCTCGCGCTGCTACCCGCAGAAGTCTACTCCGGCCTTTTCCCGGCCTCTGCCCCGGCGTCAACAGGCTCATCCTAGGGCTTTGCCCAAATCCCAACCGGCTGCGGTTGCCAAGCCGTCCCCGTCTTTTTGACAGGATGCGCGGATGGGAGCTTGCCCCCTCCGCACCACTGTCAGGCCTTCTTCCCATCGGGGGCCATCTCAGAGCCTTTTACCCTCGTTGGGCGGCCATCACGTCGGACGCATGGGTCCTGGGCGTGATCTCATCTGGTTACTCTCTCAACTTTCGGGAAATTCCTCCCGACAGCCCTCCGAGTGCGTGTCCTCCCAATCGGGCGCAGTTGTCCCTCCTTCTATCAGAGGCTCGAGATCTTCTTCGCCTACGAGCGGTGGAGGTGGTCCCTCCTGGTCAAAGGGGGCATGAAAAGTTTCGGATGCTTTCTCTTCCAATTCTTTATCCCTTGCTGGACGAGGGGGATTGGCTCTGCTCCCTCGATCTGAAGGAGGCCTACACGCATGTTTATCCCGCTTATCGCCGGTTTCTGCGTTTTCAGGTGGGGGAGTACCATCTGCAGTATCGGGTCCTCCCCTTTGGTCTGGCCTCGTCCCCTCGAGTCTTCACGAAGTGTCTCGTGGTGGTCGCAGCGGCCTTGCGGTCTCGGGGGTTTCAGATATTTCCCTACCTGGACGACTGGTTGATAAAAGCGCCGTCCAGGGAGGGGGTTATCTCAGCGACCCGACAAACTATTATCTTTCTTCAAGGGTTGGGGTTCGAGATAAACTTCCCAAAATCCCAGCTGTGCCCCTCTCAGTCCTTGCAGTTCATCGGGGCCATGCTGGACACAGTTTGACTCCGTTCCTTCCTTCCTCCTCCTCGACTGGAGGCGCTGGTCAGTCTGAGTCAGCAGGTTTCGCTGCGGGCCTCGGTCTCAGCGAAACACATGATGGCTCTGCTGGGTCATATGGCTTTACCGTCCATGTCACACCGTTTGCTCGACTGCATCTGCGGATTCCTCAGTGGACGTTGGCATCTCAGTGGCATCAGGACCGAGACCCGTTATCCATGTCCGTGATGGTGACTCCTTCTTTGAGACGATCGTTCCGTTGGTGGGCCAACTCTTCCAATCTTTCCAGGGGTTTGCCTTTCTCACCCCTCCGCACCACAAGATCCTCACTCTTCGGAGTATGCTTGGGGGGCTCATCTGGACGGGCTGCGCACTCAGGGGATGTGGTCAGCGAAGGACCGTCGCTGTCACATCAACGTCTTGGAACTTCGGGCCATTTATCTGGCAGCTGTGGCCTTCCGGCACCTGCTTCACGACCGAGTGGTTCTGGTCCGTACGGAAAATCAGGTGGCAGTGTATTATGTAAACAAGCAAGGGGGTACGGGATCCTGGTCCCTGTGTCAGGAGGCTCTTCGTCTCTGGGAGTGGGCGATTTCCCAAAACATCTTTCTTTGAGCGGTGTACATTCAGGGAGAGCGGAGCTGTCTGGCGGACAAGCTCAGCCGCCTTCTCCAGCCGCACGAGTGGTCACTGAACTCTCGGGTCTTGAGCCAGGTCTTCAAGCGGTGGGGAACTCCTCAGATAGATCTGTTCGCCTCCCCCGTCAATCACAAACTGCCTCTCTTCTGTTCCCGGATGTATTCCCCGGATCGCCTCGAGGCCGATGCCTTCCTACTCGATTGGGAGGGGAAGTTCCTCTACGCGTTCCCGCCTTTTCTTCTAATTCTGCGGACTCTAGTCCATCTCAAGTCTGTGCGGGCCACTCTGATCCTGGTTGCTCCTCGGTGGCCTCGCCAGCTGTGGTTCTCCCTGCTTCTTCAACTCAGTGTCAGGGAGCCTCTGCTTCTACCTGTTTCTCCCTCTCTGCTATCTCAGAGTCGGGGTTTACTTTTGCATCCAAATCTTCAGTCTCTACATCTGACTGCTTAGTTCCTTTCCCCCTGACTTCTCTTCCTTTGTCTCAGTCTGTCAGGGAGGTGTTGGAGGTTTCTCGTAAAGTCTCGACTAGACTCTGCTATTCTCAGAAGTGGATGAGATTCTCGTCCTGGTGTTCAGCTCATCATCTGGATCCTGTGTCAGTTCCTGTGTCTTCGGTTCTGGAGTATTTGCTTCATTTATCTCATTCTGGTCTGAAGACTAATTCCATTCGGGTGCATCTTAGTGCGATTGCTGCCTTCCATCCGCACCTTGACGGAAAGTCCCTTTCACTTCATCCTTTGGTTTCTCGTTTCATGAGGGGTCTCTTGAATGTCCATCCTCCTCTCAAACCTCCTCCTGTGGTTTGGGATCTTAATGTGGTTCTGGCTCAACTTATGAAACCTCTGTTTGAGCCTATGGATAGGTCTCATCTCAAGTTCCTCACTTGGAAGGTGATTTTCCTGCTTGCTCTCACTTCTGCTCGGAGAGTTAGCGAGCTGCAGGCATTGGTGGCGGACCCGCCTTTTACTGTGTTCCATCATGACAAGGTGGTTCTCCGCACTCATCCTAAGTTTTTGCCTAAGGTGGTGTATGATTTCCATCTCAATCAATCCATTGTGCTTCCGTTGTTTTTCCCGAAGCCCCACTCTCATCCTGGTGAGGTGACGCTTCACACACTTGACTGTAAATGAGCGTTGGCTTTTTATCTTCAACGCACTCAGTCTCATCGGACGGTTCCTCAATTGTTTTTGTCCTTCGACCCTAATCGGTTGGGACGCCCTGTTTCCAAGCGCACCTTGTCCAACTGGTTGGCTGCTTGTATTTCTTTTTGCTACGCTCAGGCTGGTCTCGCGCTGCATGGTCGAGTCACGGGACATAAGGGCTGAGCGATGGCGGCTTCTGTTGCTTTTCTCAGGTCAACGCCTATTGAGGAGATTTGCAAGGCTGCCACTTGGTCTTTGGTTCATATTTTCACCTCCCACTACTGTCTGGATACTCTGTCCAGGAGCGATGGCCGTTTTGGCCAATCGGTTTTGCGTAATCTGTTTTCTTTAATTGCCAACTTCCCTCCGTCCCTTTTTTTTTTTTGTTAGCTTGGAGGTCACCCACATGTGAGAATATGCTGCCTGCTTGTCCTGGGATAAAGCACAGTTACTTATCGTAACAGGTGTTATCCAGGGACAGCAGGCAGATATTCTCACAACCCGCCCTCCTCCCCGAGGTTGGCTTCTTTGCTGGTTATGTGAACTGGAGACCACGAGGAGGGGATGTGCCCTTCAGTAGAGCAAGAAAGCACACATGCGTGGTGCAGCACAGCAAACTTGAATCTTCAATCAAGTTTGCTTGAAAAGCTGTCCGCGTCGGGGCTCCGTAGATGACATCACCCACATGTGAGAATATCTGCCTGCTGTCCCTGGATAACACCTGTTACGGTAAGTAACTGTGCTTTCTGGTTGGCTCCCTCCTCCTAGCCGCAGTCATTTCTCTTCATAAAGCTTCAGGCAGCAGCTCCTACACGTGCAGCGTACTGCTGACCTGGAAGCCTTTTCTTTGATGTCGGAGAATGGAGGGAGTGAGGGAAACAGATGCTGAGGTGGGGGAGGGAATAGAAAGGGAGAATTTGGTGTCTGAGTGAGAGGGAAAGATGATGCACATGGGGAGATGAAAGAGGAGAATTGTTGGGCATAGGGAGGGAGAGAGAATTATTGGACATAGTGGTGGGAGAGGAGTCAGGTAGAGATGCATGAGAGAGAGAGATGAGAGGGAGTAATGTTGGATGTGGTGTTAAAGAGGGAACAGTGGGATGGATGGAAAAGGATGCAAGAGGGGAGATGGAGAAGGTGGGAAGAATACTAGAATCTGAGTTAACATACAAATTCAACTTAAGAACGGTTTAAAAAACAGAACCCTTTCTTAACCCGGAGACTAGTGCTGCCCGATTCAGGAAAAAAAATTCAATTTGATTCAATTGATTGATTCAATTGAATTGATTTTTCGATTCGATTCGATTTTCTGCCCAATTGGGTGGTGTTGTTTTTTGGGGTTTTTTTCCCAAACATCCTGGTGGTGTTTTTTTTTTTAATTATTTGTTTTTTTTTTTCAATTCAAAATCCTCTTCACCCACCCCACCTCCTTTGCCATCTCCTACCCACACTGGCACTGTGGTGTAAACAAAATAAACTAGAAAGACTTTTCCTCTCTTTGTTAAATCCTAGCTCACGTTCGCAGTCTAACACCAGCTCTGGTAGGATACACATTTCAAATCTGACACATTGTAATCACAAAACAGAAAATAAAATTATTTTTTCTACCTTTTGTTGTCTGGTCATTATTCAAATCAGATAACTCGCTTGCCAGGGTCTCCTGCCCATTTGTTGTTTTCTTTTTTCTCTGGGCTCAAAGAATACATATTTAGTTGAGTGATAACGGACAATGCACTTACAAGGGTGTCTCAAATAAAATGTAGCCCCCAATGAGATGACCCCCGGTTTCAAAAGAAGGAAATCACGTCAACGTTTTTGCGTTTCCCTTGTAACATCAGGGAACATTTGAATTTTACAACCAAGAAATTCCTTTTGTTTATTCTTTCCTCCACTTCCATTTCCTTTCCCTCCCCTGGAGGTCTGGTATCTTAACTTTTTTTTCATCTCCATCCCCGCAGCTGTAACAATGGACCCACCATCCCCAGATCCACCATCTCTCCTTTTCTCAACTACTCTTTCATCCAGCATCTCTCCCTCCTTCCCCACCACCCCAGGGTCCACCAGCTCTCCTTTTCTATTTAGTTGAGTGATAACGGACAATGCACTTACAAGGGTGTCTCAAATAAAATGTAGCCCCCAATGAGATGACCCCCGGTTTCAAAAGAAGGAAATCACGTCAACGTTTTTGCGTTTCCCTTGTAACATCAGGGAACATTTGAATTTTACAACCAAGAAATTCCTTTTGTTTATTCTTTCCTCCACTTCCATTTCCTTTCCCTCCCCTGGAGGTCTGGTATCTTAACTTTTTTTTCATCTCCATCCCCGCAGCTGTAACAATGGACCCACCATCCCCAGATCCACCATCTCTCCTTTTCTCAACTACTCTTTCATCCAGCATCTCTCCCTCCTTCCCCACCACCCCAGGGTCCACCAGCTCTCCTTTTCTCTTCCCAACTACCCTCTTATCCAGTATCTCTATCCCCACCACCTACACCATCCCCGGCACCTACACCATCCCTTGTGTCCAACTTCTCTCCTTTTCTGTTCCTGCCCTCCCTAAATCCCATTGTCCACCATCTCTCTCCCTCTCCTCTGTTTTTAGACCCATTATTTCTTCCCTTCCCCTCCCTGGCATATGCATGTCACTTAGAACTCCTCATTTCCTCCCTCCCTCCTCCCTACCGTCTATCAAAACAAGTGTCTAAACGGTGTACAATACAAAAAGATTGTAGAAAACAATTAAAATAGGTAAATAAAAGCAATATTTTATCAAATATTAAAAATACTAGACAAATTCACATTGACGTACATGTATACCAGGGCCTCCTCCCCCAAAGGTCTGCATGTTTCCCCCTTCTTTGTAGAGTTCTCTAGCTTCCTCCCTGGCCTACAGTCTCTTGCACTACAAAATTGCTTGCCTGTATTTATAATAATAATAACTTTATTCTTATATACCGCCAACAATCTTGCGACTTCTAGGCGGTTTACAATAAAGAGAAGTGGTTTACAATAGAGAGAAACTGTAAATACAATAAAGAGAAACTGTACATACAGCGAATTAACGGGTAAAGCATTGTACATCTGGTAATTCCAACATTAATAATATTAACAACAGTTTGTGTGCTGCAAGACCAGGAAGTGCCATGCTGCTAACACAAAATTTAGAAATATTCCATGAATTGAATGGTGTGTTCATGGTTAGTGATTAGGGTTGGGGTTTATAATTTACAGGGTCGGGTATGTGGTGGTATTATGAGGGGGGCTGATGTTCTGGTTCGCTACCTAGGTATTTCAAGAACAGGTAGGTTTTTAGGTGTTTCCTGTATTTGGAAAGCTGCTGTATTCTGGAAACTGCAAAACCCCAGAGGGGCTGGTTTGAAACCACGAGCATAAGGTTATGACTGCAAAAACTCATTTTATGGTCACTCCATCATTGTCTAAAAGTGAGACAATCCCAAATACAATGAATACCTTGGTCAAAACTTGGGGAAACAAGCAGTAGTCTTCCTTACGTTTCGCGAAAGAAAGCCAGGAAAGATCAACCTCATGCAATCTACAAGAGAGATACAATAAGTTATAGTTGTCATGTTAAAAAAGCTCAGGATAGGGAAATTTTACGTTTGGAAAGGGATATTGTAAAGGTTAGGAAGAAATATGGGCACTCGGGTGATTCAACGCTTAGACAGGAGTTGATGGAATACCAAATAACTCTCAATCCTCTTCTACATCAGCGAGCACATAAATCTATAGCTTATTATAAATTTCAACTGTATATACAAGGGAATAAAGGGGGGAACTATTAACCCATTTGGTTTCATCTAGAATGGGTCCCAATAGGGTTAGAGCCTTGATAAATGAACAAGGGAGGCGGGTTATAAATGATCCGGAGATAGGAGATATTTTTTATCTCCTATCTCTGGGACATTGCTGAAACAAGGCTGCCCTGTGAACTTCTAAAAGCTAAGTTACTCAACATTTCATATTCTGCTCTTTTCACTGGTTTTCAGCATTATATCTGCTTAATTTCTCTTCTCCTCCCTGTTTCTTACTAAAAAAAAATATAAAAAAGCACAAAAAAATAAATCCTTCTCTTTCCTCTGTTGAATCTTATTTCCTCTTCCTGCATTTTTGTTTAAAATACTGTGTTTTAGGTGGTATAGAGCCTATATTTCTGGTGCCTGTGGCTCAGGGTGACTAAAGTAGGGAAAATCCTGTTATAAATCCTGTGTTTTAGGGTAGCACTGATAGAACCTGCAGTTTTGTTTAAAATACTGTGTTTTAGGTGGTATAGAGCCTATATTTCTGACTCACTATTGTGTCTGATTAGGTGGAGAAGGGAGGGGCTCTGTTTTACTTCTAAGGTTAATTGCATTATCTTTGGGACATTGCTGAAACAAGGCTGCCCTGTGAACTTCTAAAAGCTAAGTTACTCAACATTTCATATTCTGCTCTTTTCACTGGTTTTCAGCATTATATCTGCTTAATTTCTCTTCTCCTCCCTGTTTCTTATTAAAAAAAATATAAAAAAGCCAAAAAAATAAATCCTTCTCTTTCCTCTGTTGAATCTTATTTCCTCTTCCTGCATTTTTGTTTAAAATACTGTGCTTTAGGTGGTATAGAGCCTATATTTCTGGTGCCTGTGGCTCAGGGTGACTAAAGTAGGGAAAATCCTGTTATAAATCCTGTGTTTTAGGGTAGCACTGATAGAACCTGTATTTTTGTTTAAAATACTGTGTTTTAGGTGGTATAGAGCCTATATTTCTGACTCACTAGTTTTTAGCCATTGTGTCTGATTAGGTGGAGAAGGGAGGGGCTCTGTTTTACTTCTAAGGTTAATTGCATTATCTTTGGGACATTGCTGAAACAAGGCTGCCCTGTGAACTTCTAAAAGCTAAGTTACTCAACATTTCATATTCTGCTCTTTTCACTGGTTTTCAGCATTATATCTGCTTAATTTCTCTTCTCCTCCCTGTTTCTTACTAAAAAAAAATATAAAAAAGCACAAAAAAATAAATCCTTCTCTTTCCTCTGTTGAATCTTATTTCCTCTTCCTGCATTTTTGTTTAAAATACTGTGTTTTAGGTGGTATAGAGCCTATATTTCTGGTCACTTCACAACCAATCAAGATGACCTTTATTCTATGCAATCACTGTGGTGCTTTAATTCCAAGACATACTATTTGGAGGCTTAAGGCTTGCCCCATCTGTCTTCAACTTGCCAGTATTAAGGAGGAGCTCTGCAAACTTAAACAGGAATTGAATACAATTAAAGCAGCTTCCATCACTCCACAAAATCATACCAACTTACCACCTCTACCTCAAAGAATAAAACAGCCCAGGAATAAATGGGTCACAGTAGGCTCAGGAAGACTGCGACATGTAACACAGAAACATCCACCTTCACTAATATTACCTCTACAGAATTCCTTCGCTCCACTAGTGCACTGCGATACTCAGGAAAACAGAAGGGAGGTGGGACTTGAACCAATGAAGGAAACTCAAGAGAACAAGAGCACCCTAAGTACAAATAAAAAAGCCAAAAACAGAAAACTATTACTGTTGGGGGATTCCATCATCAGAGGCATTAACCTTGGAACACAGGGCGAGGAGACCAAAATAGTGAAATGTCTTCCAGGATCCTCAGCTGCCAGGAGTTCCAGGCAAATACTGACTATAATTAAGGAAGAAACTAAGGATTTTAACACTGATGTTGTTATCCATCTGGGAACAAATGACCTGGCCAACAACTCCACACTTGCAGCACAGAAAGCTTTTCGGGAGCTTGGTGAGGGCGTGAAACCTTTTGTAAAGACTTTAGCTTTTTCTGAAATACTGCCTGCATATGGACAAGGAGAGCAAAGAGTGAAAAACACAGAGGACTTTAATAGATGGCTCAGAGCCTGGTGTCATCAAGAAGGCTTCAGGTACATAGGAGGATGGGGAAATACATGGAAGGACAAGAAGCTATATTGCACTGATGGGCTACATATTACTACAGCAGGAAAAAGAAACCTTGCAGAGAAATTTAGACAATATTTTTCTAGGCATTTAAACTAGAAGGTGGGGGTGGTGTATGTACGAAGGACAATTATAGAGACCACCCCCGGCAAAAGAAAAGATGTGATAGTAGTAAAGGCTGCAACATAAGCAATATCAGCAACTCATTTTTTAGTATTGCAACGGAAAGTGAAACGACACAAAAATCCATACGAAAAAGGAGATTATCGCTGAAAAATAGCTGGAAAGCGATGACCACAAATGCTCGCAGTCTAAGCAACAAAGTTCATGATCTGCAAGCCCTGATATTAGAGGCAGATCTAGATATTGTTGCTATCACAGAGACATGGTTCAGTGAATCACATGGATGGGATGCAAACATACCGGGATATAATCTTTTTAGGAAGGACATAGATGGTCATAAAGGTGGAGGAGTAGCTCTCTATGTAAAGATCAATATCCAAGCGACCGAAATGCAAGGGACCTGGGGAGAGGAAGAAGCGATATGGATTGCTCTGAAAAGAGAAGATGGAACTTCTATCTACGTGGGTGTAGTCTACAGACCTCCGACTCAATCGCAGCAAATTGATAAGGATCTGATTGTGGATATCCAAAAGTTTGGAAGGAAAGAGGAGGTTCTGCTGTTGGGAGATTTCAACCTGCCGGATGCGGACTGGAATGTTCCGTCTGCGGAATCGGAAAGAAGTAGGGAGATTGTGGATGCCTTTCAAGAGGCTCTGCTCAGACAAATGGTGACGGAACCCACAAGGGAAAAAGCGATATTGGATCTGGTCCTCACAAATGGAGAGAGTATCTCTAATGTTCGAGTGGGTGCTCACCTGGGTAGTAGCGATCATCAAACGGTTTGGTTTGATATAACGACTAAAGTGGAGAGTGGCCGCACGATACTTAAAGTCCTAGATTTCAAACGTACGGACTTTAATGCAATGGGAAAGTACCTGAAGAAAGAGCTGTTAGGATGGGAGGACATAAGAGAAGTGGAAAGACAGTGGTCTAAGCTGAAAGGAGCGATAAAAATGGCTACGGACCTTTATGTGAAGAAAATCAATAAAAACAAGAGAAAAAGGAAGCCGATATGGTTCTCCAACCTAGTGGCTGAGAAAATAAAGGCAAAAGAGTTGGCGTTCATGAAATATAAAAAAACCCAAGAAGAGGAGAGCAGAAAGGACTACAGGGTGAAACTGAAAGAAGCCAAGAGAGAGATACGTTTGGCGAAGGCACAGGCGGAAGAACAAATGGCTAAAAATGTAAAAAAGGGAGATAAAAATTTTTTCAGATATATTGGTGAAAGGAGGAAGATAAAAAATGGAATTGCTAGGCTGAAAGATGCTGGGAACAAATATGTGGAGAGTGATGAGGAGAAAGCAAATGTGCTAAACAAATACTTCTGTTCTGTGTTCACAGAAGAAAATCCTGGAGAAGGACCGAGATTGTCTGGCAAAGTTACACGAGAAAATGGGGTAGATTCTGCGCCGTTCACGGAGGAGGGTGTTTATGAGCAACTTGAAAAACTGAAGGTGGACAAAGCGATGGGACCAGACGGGATCCATCCCAGGATACTAAGGGAACTCAGAGAGGTTCTGGCGAGTCCTATTAAAGACTTGTTCAACAAATCTCTGGAGACGGGAGTGATTCCTGGGGATTGGAGGAGAGCGGATGTGGTCCCTATTCATAAAAGTGGTCACAGGGATGAAGCAGGAAACTACAGGCCGGTGAGCCTCACTTCAGTTGTTGGAAAAATAATGGAAGTGTTGCTGAAAGAAAGGATAGTGTATTTCCTTGAATCTAATGGGTTACAGGATCCGAGGCAACATGGCTTTACAAAAGGTAAATCGTGCCAAACGAACCTGATTGAATTTTTTGATTGGGTGACCAGAGAGCTGGATCGAGGACATATGCTAGATGTAATTTACTTGGATTTCAGCAAAGCCTTTGATACAGTTCCTCATAAGAGGCTGTTGAACAAACTTGAAGGGCTGAAGTTAGGACCCAAAGTGGTGAACTGGGTCAGAAACTGGCTGTCGGACAGACGCCAGAGGGTGGTGGTTAATGGAAGTCGCTCGAAGGAAGGAAAGGTGACTAGTGGAGTCCCTCAGGGTTCGGTGCTGGGGCCAATCCTGTTCAATATGTATGTAAGTGACATTGCTGAAGGGTTAGAAGGAAAAGTGTGCCTTTTTGCAGATGATACCAAGATTTGTAACAGAGTAGACACCGAAGAGGGAGTGGAAAATATGAAAAAGGATCTGCAAAAGTTAGAGGAATGGTCTAATGCCTGGCAACTAAAATTCAATGCAAAGAAATGCAGAGTAATGCATTTGGGGATTAATAATAGGAAGGAACCGTATATGCTGGGAGGAGAGAAGCTGATATGCACGGACGGGGAGAGGGACCTTGGGGTGATAGTGTCCGAAGATCTAAAGGCGAAAAAACAGTGTGACAAGGCAGTGGCTGCTGCCAGAAGGATTCTGGGCTGTATAAAGAGAGGCGTAGTCAGTAGAAGGAAGAAGGTGTTGATGCCCCTGTACAGGTCATTGGTGAGGCCCCACTTGGAGTATTGTGTTCAGTTTTGGAGACCGTATCTGGCGAAAGACGTAAGAAGACTTGAGGCGGTCCAGAGGAGGGCGACAAAAATGATAGGAGGCTTGCGCCAGAAGACGTATGAGGAGAGACTGGAAGCCCTGAATATGTATACCCTAGAGGAAAGGAGAGACGTTCAGACGTTCAAATACTTAAAGGGTATTAACGTAGAACAAAATCTTTTCCAGAGAAAGGAAAATGGTAAAACCAGAGGACATAATTTGAGGTTGAGGGGTGGTAGATTCAGGGGCAATGTTAGGAAATTCTACTTTACGGAGAGGGTGGTGGATGCCTGGAATGCGCTCCCGAGAGAGGTGGTGGAGAGTAAAACTGTGACTGAGTTCAAAGAAGCGTGGGATGAACACAGAAGATTTAGAATCAGAAAATAATATTAAAGATTGAACTAGGCCAGTTACTGGGCAGACTTGTACGGTCTGTGTCTGTGCATGGCCGTTTGAGGAGGATGGGCAAGGGAGGACTTCAATGGCTGGGAGGGTGTAGATGGGCTGGAGTAAGTCTTAACAGAGATTTCGGCAGTTGGAACCCAAGCACAGTACCGGGTAAAGCTTTGGATTCTCGCCCAGAAATAGCTAAGAAGAAAAAAAAAAATAAAATAATAATTTAAATTGAATCAGGTTGGGCAGACTGGATGGACCATTCGGGTCTTTATCTGCCGTCTTCTACTATGTTACTATGTTACTATGTTTTTTTCGCTATTACAGATCTCTTTATGGTCCTCCGTTAAAAAGGGGTTTATTAACAAATTCATATTTGGATGGGATAAAATTGCCCTGTATTTCTGAGAGTGATAGGGTGTGTCTGAATGAGCCAATTGCTCCAGAAGAAGTGTACTGGGCAATTGGGAATAGTCCTTTGCCGAAGGCGCCAGGTGAGGATGGTATGCGAATAGAGTTTTATAAACTTTTAAAAGAAGAGATTATCAATCCACTTGCAAGGATGTTTAACATCATGGTTGGTGCAGAGGCTTTGTCTAATGGTATGAATACGGCACGAATCCTGGTATTGCCTAAGCCGAATAAAGACCCTGAAAAAGCGGGATCATATCGTCCTATTTCTTTATTGAATACGGAAGTAAAACTGTTAGAGAAGATTATGGCAAATAGGATGGCCTCTGTTTTGCTCTCCCTCATTCATGACGCCCAAGTGGGATTTGTGAAGGGAAGGAGAATTACTAAAAATATGAGAAAATTGTTACTATCTTTGGGCGATGTATAATTTACCTTCGGTGTTGGTCAGTTTTGATGCTGAAAAGGCGTTTGACAGGGTACGATGGGATTTCCTATATGATTCATTGAAAGTGTATGGTTTTGATGGGTTTTTTTGTCTGCGGTCCGTGCTTTTTATGCGCTTCCACAAGCTAAATTGGTGTTAAAAGATTTTGAAACGGATAAGTTCTCTATTTATAGGGGGATGAGACAGGGTTGTCCGTTATCTCCGTTATTATTTGTACTTACTTTAGACCCCTTTATTAGGGATATATATGCAATGTCATCTATACGAGGGATTGATATTGGAAACACTACTTTTAAACTTTCGGCTTTTGCAAATGATATTCTAGTACATCTCACGGATCCTTTGTCTTCTTTATCTGCATTATTGGAATTGATTAAAGAATACGATGATTATGCAGGTTTCTGTATAAATTTTGGTAAATCTGAGGCGCTTGCGTCCTCTGTGGCGGTAAAGGCTTTATGGGGGTCGGAGTTTCCATTGACTTGGGCACAAGGGCAATTTATGTATTTGGGGACAGTAATGACTATGTTGACTTCTCAATTATATCGTCTTAATGTGGATAGCTTCAACAGAATATGGAAATATTGTTGGATACCTGGCAGATGTTGCCCCTTTCTTTAATGGGTCGCATCTGCTTGGTTAAGTTGTTTATCTTTTCTAAATGGTTGTATATGTTGCAAACTTTACCGTTGTGTTTACTCAAGAAGGATTTAAAGATCTTTTATAAAAAAATTACTCATTTTTGTTGGGCTGATAAGAAACCTAAATTAAAGTTGACATATTTGCTGGGTAATTGGAATAGAGGAGTGTTGGGTTTACCGGATATACGGATTTATAATTATGCGTGTTTACTTCGTCATTTGGGTGATTGGGTAAATGTGACAAGTATTTATACTCCACTTCAGATGGAACAGGTTCAAGTGTTGTATTTAATACTTTACAGATGGTATGGCGTTGGTTTGTGCAATTATTGGGAGGGAATCCAATGGTTACTGATCTTTTGCCTTTGCAGGGTAATCTGTCTTTTCTTCCGGATAGAGATTCTAGGGAGTATAGATTATGGGGTGCAAGAGGAATTTTAAGATTGGAACATATACTGGGTAATGAGGGGGAATTATTGACTCGTACTGAATTGTTGGCTAAAGTGGGAGATACTTGGGGAGCGCAATTTGCATGTATACAAGTGGAACATTATGTGAGATCCCTTGACAGGGTTCAGTTGAGTTTGCATTTGGGTGCTAGATTGAGAGAGTTGTTTGTTCAAGAGGAGGGGATGTCTCTTTTGTTGTCTTGTATTCATTCTATTTTGCAAAAATTACAACCAGACAAGAATTATCAGGAAATTCGGGAGAAATGGGAGAAAGAATTACAGCTTAATTTGAGACACTGGGATGTTGCCCGTACTTTAAGAGCGACACCTGGGGTGACATCTTGTTCATGGTTAAGAGAAACATATTATAGGGTTACATTACGTGCCTATTATACACAAACACAATTGTTCTATAGTGGAGGTCTTCCTACTCCTTTATGTCATAAATGTGGGACGGAGAGTCATACATTAGGTCATGCATTTTGGTTTTGCCCCATAATTCAGCACTTCTGGAAGCGAATAATAAATTATATGTCAAAAATCATTGCACTGTTCTTCTTTCTTTATTTTGGATTTGCCAGAAGCTCTTGGCCATTTACCTAAAGGAAATAGGGCGTTGTGTAGGAAAATGAGTCTCTTGGCTAGAAAATGTATACTACAATATTGGACGATTCCTGATCCTCCGAGGTTTTGGCATTGGCGAAACCAATTACATCAGTTGGCCATTTGGGAAGCTAGAGATGCTGGAATTATAAGAAAGCGAAAGATGTTATTTATACAAATCTGAGGTTCATATTTGCAAGATTTGCATCCTAAGGGCAGTAGTGTGATTTTAAGTTGGATCTCTTAATTGGGCTTTTATTTAGTTAAATGAAGAGAGTATCATTGGGTAGAGAGTACTATTGGGTGGGGAGGGGTGGGTGTGGAGAGGGATGGTAAAGGTTCAAACACGTATAGATAAAGTGGGGGGTTTATTGAAATTGGAATTTGTCTTTTATCTATATAATAATAAAACGCTAAGCGCGCATGCGCACTCGCGCCGCGTGTTCCCTGATCTGTCGCGATGTGGCGGCATGAGTGCGCATGCGCTAGATGGCGGGGAGTGAGGAGTCGGTACTTAGGGGAAGGAGAGCAGGCCCGGGAGAGGGAAGGAAGCCTCAGTGACATTGAGCCCCTCTGCTGCCGTGGCAACTTCACGAGCTTTTTCCGCCCCTCTCCAGCTTTGGAAAGGGATCGGGACTTTACTAGTGCACCTCCAGTTGCGTACTGAGGACCTCGCAGTCAGTCTTTCCGACTGCAGCAAGCTGCCGATCGCCTCCAGAAGCCCACTCTGCTCCTCCAACAACGGAAGGCCCTGAGCCCGAGTCGGCGAACGAGCTGGTCCTTTGCCGGCTGGTGCCGCACATGCTGAGCGCGGTGTACAGGCGCTGAATGGCGGCGGCTCCGGGGCTTCTTCTCACGCACAGGCCTCTCCCCTCTCCGCCAAAGACGCTCCAAGCACAGCGTGGCGCTGTGTGGGAAACCGAGTCACACGCTTGACACCGACCAAACTACCACTGGACCAGTCGCGCGAAGCTGCGGCGGCCTTCCTCCCCAGGTTCCATACAAAGCAGGCTGAGCAGCACAACATTCAATAGGATTAGTGATATGAAAAGATGAGCAGACAAGAACAGAGACTGAGAAAAAGAGAAGTCATAAAGGAGTAGACAATTGCAGTTAGCTTCAAAATTAAAGGCAGAGATGACAATAGAAAACTTGAGAAAAGGCAATTATTAAATAACTGAGCACTTTGAAGTAGCTCCCTACTGCTGAACAGGGGGTGCAGGAAGAGGTGCTAATAGACAGGAGAGGGGGGAAGGAAGGGAGGCCTACTGCTGGATAGGGGGCCAGGAAGAGGTGCTGATGGACAGGGAGGGGTAAAACAAAGGGAGAAGGGCTGCTGCTGGATAAGGGGAGCAGTGAAGGGGTGGTGGTGGACACAGGGGAGGTAAAAGGAAGGGAGAATGGACAGGGGGAGCACGCAAGGGGTGGTGGTGGACAGCTAAAAGAAAGAAAGATAGAAATACAGAAAGCGGCTAAGGAGACAGAGAAAGAAATAAAGACAGACAAACACACACATACACTAGCTAAAGAAATAAAGACAGACAAACACACACATACACTAGCTTTATAGCCCGTTACATTAGCGGGTGCTAGAATATATTATATTATAATAGTTGATGCATTGTTGATGTGCTTTGATGTTGTATTTGCTGTATTTGATGATGTTTGCATCAATAAAAATTATTTGAATCTAAGAAAGCACGGCTACAACTTTGATTAAATCAGCGCATCAATGTAATTCCACTCTGGCTCTTGCAACCCACCTTTGTTTTTCAGCTGCTGGGGAATGTGGTTTGAACGGACTCTGCAGTGCACACACACACATTTTCTCTCTCGAGAAAAAACTTCCCCCTCCCCATTAGGTGTCTTCCACCCCCCCCCACAAAGCAACACTGTCAGAGCGTTCTGATTCCTTTTGACGAGCTGTTGGTTCAGCGAAGGGAGGGAGGGGAAGTTTACATGTTGCTTTGTAGCCCTTTTCGCCACTCCACCCCATCCCTTCGAACCTACAGTTTGGCTCAATCTGATCTGAAATGACTTGCACAGAATCTGTGCGAGTAGTTTCAGATCAGACCGAGCCAAACTGTAGGTTTGAAAGGGTGGGGTGGAGAAAAAGGCTACAAAGTAATGTGTAAACTCCTCCCTTAGCTTAACCAACAGCTTGTCCTCGGAAGGAATCTCAGTTTTTTGTTTTGGAGAAGCAGCTGTCACGAGGCGAATGGCTTCATTTCAACAGCGAAACTGGCGAGGGAGCAAGCAGGGAGGCAGGGCTCAGGAAGGTGCCGGGACTGGGATAAAGCAGTAAAGGTGCGGCATTACCACGAGCATGCGTGTGCACAGCCTGTGGCTGATAGTGGGGGAGGGTACTACTTTATTATAGCCAATCAACAAGTACTACTGGAAGTATAGCCAAAATACACTAGATACAAAATTACTTCCTGATAGTTTTGCAACAAATTTAGCCGTGCCTCAGAGCCCGTATCATCCAGCACAAAAAGATTGATAATTTGTGGCAAGTCAACGGCTTAGGTCTCAATCATTGGCATCAGGCTGTATAAGTTAATAATTATTTTTGATGTTTTCAAACTTTTTTTAAATTTTTAGTCTTTTTATCAAAATGTTTATGTAAAAATTAAAGATAGTGCACAGTTTCAAAAGCACTTATCAATTCATATAAACTTTAAGAGATAGTGCAAAGTTTCAAAAGCACTTATCTTTTTCGTGGAGCACTGTGAATCCCAACGGGGCCACCGTTTCACCCTCCGTGGCTTCGTCAGGGGATCAAGTAACAGTGCCTAAAACAAAGTGAATTGGTTAGCTTTAAACTGTTCTAACATCGTGTAAAATGCAAAATTTGTAAAGCAAACTCAATTGAGCAACTTACTGAACATTTTTCACTTGGCTCCTCTCATTTGTGCTGCTTGCTGCAAATGGCGGCGACCCGTGGGAACGCCGAGAATTTAAACCTATTTTAATGACCTGTCGGAACTCACGTGATTTACGTGGGCCACGCACAAAACGTGCTGCATATACACCTTTGAATGGAACCAGGTGATACCTCGTTAAACAACACAAAAAAAATTTTTTATCTTCAGCCAAAACGGCCGCCTCAGAATATTTAGATAAGAAATGTTGAGCAAATAGCGGAATGATATTCTAAATGATGATCAAAAAACAAAACAAAAAACAATACATCAATAGTAACTTGACCACTCTATTTTGTCATTTAATCCATTGGGGTGCACAGTTTGAAGAGTGAAAATCCAGAATGTTTCACGTCTTTTCAAAAACAAGTTTCTGTCACCCCCTCTGCTGTTTTTCTTGATTACCTCAATAACAAGACCTTTTAGTTGATTAAAAGTGTGTTTAAATTCTAGGCATTGTTGAACCATCGGTTCTTTTATTTGACTTCTTTTGATATTGGATTTATGTTCAGCCAGACGGGTTTTAAATGGTCTGGTAGTCATTCCCACATATAACTTTTTACATGGGCAAATTATAATATACACTGCATGATCAGTTGTGCAAGTACTGAAATGGTTGATTTTATAAGTGATAGAGCTATTGGGGTTAATAAAGGACTTGGTTTGAATGGATATATTGCAAAAACTACAATGGCCACATTTAAAGTGGCCAATGCAAGGTGGACAAGTAAATTTATCTTGTTCCTGATTAGAACTGAAAAATTCTTTAAGATTTTTTCCCCTTGCAAAAGCAAACCGTAGTTTAGAGTTTTCAAATTCAGGTAATGCTTGAATAATATGCCAATGTTTTCTGATGTTCTTTTTTAACTTTGTGCTAGAGATGGAATGTTTAAGGACACATGTTGACACCCCTTCAGTAGATGAGTCAGAATCAGCTTTTGTTTTGGATTCGTCTAATAATAAATCTCTATTATTGAACTTTGCTCTTTTGTATGCGTTTTTTATGACATGTAATGGATAACCTCTGGTCTGAAGTTTTTTACTAAGAGATTTGGCTTGGATTTTAAATTCATTTAGCTGTGAACAGTTCCTTCTTAATCGGAGCATCTGAGAAAAAGGTAGACTGTTCTTTAAAAGTCTTGGATGACAGCTGCCATATTCCAAAAAAGTATTTTTTGCAGTTGGTTTCTCATAGGTGCGTGTTTGGAATTGTTGTTGGTGAACTGAAATTTCAATATCAAGATAGTGTATTCGCACAGTAGAGAAGGCATATGTAAATTGAATGTGTACACTGCAAGTATTTAACCAAGTCACAAACATTTGTAATTGCTGTTCAGACCCTCTCCACAACATAAAAACATCCATCAATGTAACGCCACCACGAGATGATCAGATGTTCAAAAGGTGAAGATTCTATCCATATGTTTTCAAATGTGATCATGAAAAGGTTGGCGACAGAAGGGGCAAATGTAGCACCCATCGCCACACCTTGTATTTGTTTATAAAGTGTGCCATTGAACGTGAAATAATTCTCACACATGGCTAAATTTGCTAGAGACAAGATGAATTCAGTAGGTATCAGTTGAGGCTTCGGTTGCTTTTCAAGTGTATTTTTGATTACCTCCAAGGCATCCAGTTGTGGGATGGATGTATATAAAGCCTTTACATCAAGTGTGACCATGATAAAAGGTTCTCCTTTGACATCTACTGCATATAATTTATTTAAAAAATGCTTAGAATCTCTAACAAATGATTTACATTTGAACACTTCATGTTTGATAAGTTGATCAACAAATTTGGATAATGGTTCAAGTACTGAGCCCTTGGTAGATGTGATTGGCCTAAATGGAGGGTCATCTAAATTTTTGTGTATCTTTGGTAGAAAATAAATGCTGGCAATGATTGGATGGTTAACATTCAAAAACCTGTAGTCTCTATTGGTGATGTAACCTGTTTTTAACGCTATATCTGTTAATTTTCGAATACGATTTTGTAACTTTTTGGTAGGATCAAGTTTTAATTCCTGATAAGCTATTGGATCTTGTAGATGTTGAGTTGCTTTCCTTGTAAAGATTTCAATGTCCTGCACTACAATTCCACCACCTTTGTCGGCTGCTTTAATGATGATATTTTTATTATGTTGAAGGTTCTTTAAAGCAGAATGCTCTTGATATGTCAAATTTGATTTGAATTTTTGTTTTCGAGTTTCACTGAAAATGTTTTTACAATCTTTATAAACCAAATCTTTGAAAACTTTCACATTGACATTCATAGGACCAGAAGGTTTCCATATAGATTTTGGAGCAATCATCGTTCTGTCAACTGAATCTTTTTTTGTGGCGAAAAAAATCTTAATTTCCAATAATCTAATAAATCTTTCAAAATCTATATGAAACTGAAATTCATTACTTGGCACTGTCGGGACGAATGATAGTCCGTGATTTAATAAATCAATGTCTCCTGAATTAAGCTCATGTCGTGAAAGATTGATGGTGGTTATTGATTCTTTTGTTGTGATCTGGTCCACGGTCTGTTTCTGCTGCTGTTGCGGCCTCGTCTGTTTTTTCGGGCTTGAAATCCTCCTCTTGATCCTAAAAAAGGTTTTCCTGAAGAGGAAACTGTTGACGAACTTAGGCTTCCTAAAGACGTGGAGGAATCTGCATTATTGGTTGTCGCCACTGCATTCTGGTTGTCCTTGGTTTGCATCCAGTGATACACTTTGTTATTTTGATAGTCTTTCTCATCCCTGTAGAACTTTTTAAGTTTAAATTTTTTAATACTTTCTTTAAACTTTTGTAAGTTGTCATTGGTTGCTGTTAATTGGTTTTGAAAAAGTTCTGGAGACAGTGTAGCTTTGAGTGTTGTCAAAGTTTTTTCTGCATCTTGTTGGAATTCTTCTACCTGTTGTTTGCTTTTTTCTATTATTAACAACATAAGGTCAAAGGAACATTTATTTAAAATCATGTTCCATTTGTTTAAGAATTCTTTATCCTCTTTGAAATTTTGTGGTTCTTTATTCATCCTTAAACCTCTAGGAATTCTTTCATTCCTGCAATATTCTACCAGAATACCGCTGTTTAGCTCAGTTTTAATTATTTTTTTATTTTGATTAAAGAAAAGGTTCCAGTCAGTTGTTAAATTTTCATTTCCGATAGGATTAATTTCAAATTGAGAGGGAATATTGAGAATGGATTCAGCTTGTTCACTATTGAATCCAAAAGTGGTATTCCAGTTGCTTAAAGACATGGTATAGCAATAAATGGTATAGCCAATCAACAAGTACTACTGGAAGTATAGCCAAAATACACTAGATACAAAATTACTTCCTGATAGTTTTGCAACAAATTTAGCCGTGCCTCAGAGCCCGTATCATCCAGCACAAAAAGATTGATAATTTGTGGCAAGTCAACGGCTTAGGTCTCAATCATTGGCATCAGGCTGTATAAGTTAATAATTATTTTTGATGTTTTCAAACTTTTTTTAAATTTTTAGTCTTTTTATCAAAATGTTTATGTAAAAATTAAAGATAGTGCACAGTTTCAAAAGCACTTATCAATTCATATAAACTTTAAGAGATAGTGCAAAGTTTCAAAAGCACTTATCTTTTTCGTGGAGCACTGTGAATCCCAACGGGGCCACCGTTTCACCCTCCGTGGCTTCGTCAGGGGATCAAGTAACAGTGCCTAAAACAAAGTGAATTGGTTAGCTTTAAACTGTTCTAACATCGTGTAAAATGCAAAATTTGTAAAGCAAACTCAATTGAGCAACTTACTGAACATTTTTCACTTGGCTCCTCTCATTTGTGCTGCTTGCTGCAAATGGCGGCGACCCGTGGGAACGCCGAGAATTTAAACCTATTTTAATGACCTGTCGGAACTCACGTGATTTACGTGGGCCACGCACAAAACGTGCTGCATATACACCTTTGAATGGAACCAGGTGATACCTCGTTAAACAACACAAAAAAAAATTTTTTTTGTGTTGTTTAACGAGGTATCACCTGGTTCCATTCAAAGGTGTATATGCAGCACGTTTTGTGCGTGGCCCACGTAAATCACGTGAGTTCCGACAGGTCATTAAAATAGGTTTAAATTCTCGGCGTTCCCACAGGTCGCCGCCATTTGCAGCAAGCAGCACAAATGAGAGGAGCCAAGTGAAAAATGTTCAGTAAGTTGCTCAATTGAGTTTGCTTTACAAATTTTGCATTTTACACGATGTTAGAACAGTTTAAAGCTAACCAATTCACTTTGTTTTAGGCACTGTTACTTGATCCCCTGACGAAGCCACGGAGGGTGAAACGGTGGCCCCGTTGGGATTCACAGTGCTCCACGAAAAAGATAAGTGCTTTTGAAACTTTGCACTATCTCTTAAAGTTTATATGAATTGATAAGTGCTTTTGAAACTGTGCACTATCTTTAATTTTTACATAAACATTTTGATAAAAAGACTAAAAATTTAAAAAAAGTTTGAAAACATCAAAAATAATTATTAACTTATACAGCCTGATGCCAATGATTGAGACCTAAGCCGTTGACTTGCCACAAATTATCAATCTTTTTGTGCTGGATGATACGGGCTCTGAGGCACGGCTAAATTTGTTGCAAAACTATCAGGAAGTAATTTTGTATCTAGTGTACTACTTTATTATCCCAGGACAAGCAGGCAGCATATTCCCACACATGGGTGACGTCACCGACGGAGCCCCGCAGCGGACAACCTCGAAAGCAAACTTGCTTGAAGATCTCGATCTTTCAAGTGCTGTAGCGCGCATGCGCGCATGCCTTCCCGCCCGAACTAGGGGGCGCATCTCCTGTGAGGATCCTCAGTTCGTTTAATTCCCCGGAGACAAGAAGACACGTTTTTCTTCATCTCTGCAGCAATTTGCCTTCTCTTCACCGCGGCTGTTTCTTTTTTTCTAATAAGTTCGGTCGCTGTGCTCTTCTATTTTTCCTTTTCTTTTTTCTTTAAAAAAAAAAACAACAAAAAACAATTTTTTGTTTCTTTTCTTTCTTGTCCGGCCGGTGAGCCTTGGGCCTAGGCCCAATTGCTCCTTCCGTTCGACACGGACTTTATTTTTTCTATGTCCCGGCCCCTTACCGGGTTTAAATGCTGTCGTCAGTGCAATCGTGTGATTTCAGTCACCGATCCCCACTGCCGCTGTCTTCAGTGCCTGGGTCCGACCCATTCCCCAGAAGATTGTCATCGTTGCTTCACTCTCACTCCACGGGCCTTTCGATGCCGGTGCGCCCAATTTTTTCAACTTTTTGGAGACATGGAGCAATCTTCAGATCCGGCCTCGACCGCGGCGGCTGCCCCGGTCTCGAAGGCTTCGACCTTGGTTCCGGCTGGAGCCTCGGTCCCGAAAGCCTCGACCTTGCCTCCTTCGGTGCCCTCGAAGACAGTGACATCGGTGAAATCTTCCATAGGGGGTAAGTCTCCTGGTTCTATTTCAGGCGCCATACCTAAGAAGCCACCAGAGTCCTCTTCACATCCATCTTCCAAGCGTACCTCCAAGATAAGGGAATACTCACCTTCGAGGTCGCCCTCTTCGGAGCGTACTGCTGCACCTACGAGACCAGAACCTTCTGTCTCGGTGCCGATGCTGGAGGACATGCTAAAGTCTTTCTTGACCACTCAGATTTCCTCATTGGTCGCTCAATTGGTTCCGTCCTCGACCTTGCCTCGGGTGGATCAGCCTGTCACCCAACCACAGCTTCCAGTGTCTCGAGGCTGATCCCGGACTCCGAAGAGAACACCTTCCTCGGATTCTTCTCCGGAATCACCTCCTCTGAAGCATCGCTCGAAGCATTCGAAACATCTTGCTTCCAAGCTTCGAAGGGAGTCTTCTGCTTTTGACACTGAGACTTCGCTGCCTCGTTCCTCAAAATCGAAGCAAGGATCTCGACACCACCGAGCATCGACTCGAAGTCCTTCTCGACCGAAGACTCCACCGTCGAAGACCACTCGTCGAGACACTTCTCCTCAGACTTCGACTCATTCGGTACCACGTACACCTGGTACTTCTCCCTCCAGGAGTCTTAAGAGAAAACATTCTCTTACTCCACCACACAGTACAGCTTCTTCTGTAACTCTACGTCTTGAATCAGAACCACTCTCACCATATTCCAGAGAGGCTTCTCCTTCCTACTCAGCACTACCTAAATCTCGCAGTGTTTCTCCTGAGGAAGCATCTGATTCAAAATCCATTTCATTTGCCAAATTTATATTTGATATGGGACAAGCTCTCAAACTAGATCTCCATTCAGATTCAAAATACACTCCTGAATATTTAGCAGATATGGAGCTTCCTCATCCACCTAAAGAGTCACTACGTTTACCAATGACTCCTGTTCTCAAACAAACCTTTGTTCGTAACATGGAGACTCCTTATTCCATCACATTCTATCTAAATTGGAATCCTGTTATCGAACAGTTCCATGTAAAGGTTATGAAAAATCTCAACTTTCTCATCAATCCCTGGTAGTGGAATCATCTTTGAAGAAAGCACATCCTTCTAAAATCTATGCTTCCGTTCCTCCCGGCAGAGAAGGTCGTACCATGGATAAGTTTGGTCGTCGTTTATACCAGAACTCTATGATGGCAAATAGAGTTCTCAATTATAGCTACATTTTTACATCTTACTTCAACCACTTTCTGAAGATATTACCATCTTTTTACCCGGATATCTCCACAACTCGTCTGTCTGAATTCAAACTCATTCTCAAGACTCTTTCTCAATTAAGCTTCCTATGATGCATTTGAACTCTCTTCTCGTGTCTCTGCCTTTGCTGTAGCCATGCGTCGTTTAGCATGGTTACGCATTGTTGACATGGATCCCAATCTTCAAGATCGATTGGCGAATCTTCCTTGTCAGGGGAACGAATTGTTTGATGATTCTATTGAAGCAGCTACTAAGCGTCTTTCAGAACATGAACGCTCTTTTGCTTCCCTCATCAGACCAAAACCTAAACCTACACCAACTAGAGGTTTTAAACAGACTCCACGTCGTTATCCTCAGAAAACGACTCCGGCTTTTTCCAGACCTCCTCCTCGTCGTCCTCCGCAACAACAGCGTCAGCAAAAGTCTCAGACTCCAGCTGCCACCAAACCAGTTCAGTCTTTTTGACAGTCTCAGCCTGAGCATTCAAATTTCTCTGTTTCCAAATTCTCCCCTCCCCATAGGGGGTCGCCTTTCCCACTTTTATCACCAGTGGGAGCTCATTACATCAGATCTCTGGGTACTTACCATCCTACGAGAGGGATACTCTCTTCGGTTCCTTCAGGTGCCTCCAGATCGCCATCCAAGAGAGTGTCCTTCCAATCAGTCGCACTTTCCCCTTCTTCTTCAAGAAGCTCGAGCTCTGCTTCGTCTGCGAGCTGTAGAGGAAGTTCCTCTTCCCCAACGGAACTTAGGATTTTACTCCCGTTATTTTCTAGTTCCCAAAAAGACGGGGGATTTGCGACCGATCCTGGATCTCAGAGCTCTCAACAAATATCTAGTCAAAGAGAAATTTTGAATGCTCACTCTGCCAACTTTATATTCCTTAATGGATCCCGGAGATTGGATGTGTTCCCTCGATCTCATATCCCTATTCATCCAGCATTTCACAAATACCTCAGATTTCAAGTAGGAAGCCTTCATCTGCAGTACCGAGTTATCCCCTTCGGGTTGGCTTCTTCTCCCAGAGTTTTCACCAAATGTCTGGTAGTGGTGGTGGCAGCTCTTCGCAACCAGGGTCTCCAAGTATTTCCATACATCGACGACTGGCTCATCAAAGCTCCCTCTTTTTCAGGGGTTATTATAGCGACCCAACAGACTATTCTTTTTCTTCAAAGTTTGGGGTTTCACATCAACTTTCCCAAATCTCAGTTGACTCCCTCTCAGTCTCTTCAGTTCATAGGAGCAACTCTGGACACTATCAATCTGAGAGCCTACCTTCCACAACCACGTCAGGATGCACTTCTTCAGATTTCTCATCAAGTCTTCCACCTTCCATCCGTTCCAGCACGAAAGATGATGGTTCTGCTCGGTCACATGGCTTCTACAGTTCATAAGAACATAAGAAGTTGCCTCCACTGGGTCAGACCGAGGTCCATCTCGCCCAGCGGTCCGCTCCCGCGGCGGCCCATCAGGTCTGCGACCTGTGAAGTGGTTTCTGACCACTTCTATAACCTACCTCAAATTCTATCTGTACCCCTCTATCCCTTTATCCTCCAGGAACCTATCCAAACCCTTCTTGAATCCCTGTACAGAGTTCTGGCCCATCACTTCCTCAGGAAGCGCGTTCCATGTGTCTACCACCCTCTGCGTAAAAAAGAACTTTCTAGCATTTGTTCTAAACCTGTCCCCTTTCAATTTCTCCGAGTGACCCCTAGTGCTTGTGGCTCCTCTCAGTTTGAAGAATCTGTCCTTATTTACTCTCTCTATGCCCTTAAGGATTTTGAAGGTTTCTATCATGTCCCCTCTAAGTCTCCTCTTCTCCAGGGAGAACAGCCCCAGCATTTTTAACCTGTCAGCGTATGGAAAATTTTCCATACCTTTTATCAGCTTAGTCGCCCTCCTCTGCACTCCCTCGAGTACCGCCATGTCCTTCTTGAGGTACGGCGACCAGTATTGAACACAGTACTCCAGGTGCGGGCGCACCATTGCGCGATACAGCGGCATGATGACTTCCTTCGTCCGGGTTGTGATACCCTTTTTGATGATGCCCAGCATTCTGTTTGCTTTCTTTGAGGCTGTCGCACATTGCGCCGATGGTTTCAGTGATGAGTCGACCATCACCCCCAAGTCCTTTTCCAGGTTACTCACCCCTAGCAGTGTTCCCCCCATTTTGTAGTTGAACATCGGGTTCTTTTTCCCTACATGCATGACCTTGCATTTCTCTACGTTAAAACTCATTTGCCACTTTTTTGCCCAGTCTTCGAGTCTCGTTAGGTCCCTTTGTAGGTCTTCGCAGTCTTCCGTGTTTCTTACCCTGCTGCAGAGTTTGGTGTCATCAGCAAATTTGATAACCTCACATTTTGTCCCCGTCTCCAGATCGTTAATAAATATATTGAATAGTAGAGGTCCCAGCACCGACCCCTGCGGAACTCCGCTCGTGACCCATTGCCAATCTGAGTATTGGCCCTTGACCCGCTAGCCAGTGTTTGATCCATCGGTAGATATCCCCTTGCACCCTGTGGTTCCACAGTTTTTTAAGTAGCCGTTCGTGAGGTACCTTGTCGAAGGCTTTTTGGAAGTCAAGGTAAATGATGTCTATGGATTCACCCTTATCCATCTGACTGTTTATTCCCTCAAAGAAGTACAGCAAGTTCGTGAGGCACGACCTTCCCTTGCAGAAGCCATGCTGGCTCGCCTTCAGTTGTCCATTGTTTTCTATGTGTTCGCAGATTGTGTCCTTTACCATTGCTTCCATCATCTTTCCAGGAACCGAGGTCAAGCTCACAGGCCTGTAGTTTCCCGGGTCACCCCTTGATCCCTTCTTAAAGATGGGCGTGACATTTGCTATTTTCCAGTCCTCTGGGATCTCCCCAGTTTTTAGGGAGAGGTTGCATATTTGGCGAAGTGTCTCTGCTATTTCGTTTCTCAGTTCTTTTAGTACCCTCGGGTGGATGCCGTCCGGGCCTGGTGATTTGTCGCTCTTTAGTCTGTCTATCTGTCTGAGGACATCCTCTTTGCTTACCTCTAGTTGTACCAGCCTTTCGTTGTGTTCTCCGTTTATAATCACCTCGGGTTCATGTGATTCCTTTTGCCAGACTTCACCTTCGTATTCCTGAATGGACACTGGCATCCCAATGGCAGCAAACCGTGGATCCACCATCTCGACTGATTTCCATAACTCCTTAATTGCGGAAGTCTCTCCGTTGGTGGATGCTCTCTTTGAATCTTTCAAGAGGCTTGCTGTTCCATCCTCTTCCTTATCAGAAAGTCCTCACAACCGACTCATCAACGTACGCTTGGGGAGCTCATGTGGACGGTCTCCGCACTCAAGGTCTATGGACTTCAGCAGACCGTCTGTGTCATATCAATCTGTTGGAACTCAGAGCGATATTCTATGCTCTCAAAGCCTTTCAACATCTCCTTCACGACATGGTGATTCTTGTATGCACAGACAACCAAGTAGCCATGTATTATCCCAGGACAAGCAGGCAGCATATTCTTAACACATGGGTGACGTCACCGACGGAGCCCTCGGTACGGACCTTTTTAACTAGAAGTTTCTAGTTGGCCGCACCGCGCGTGCGCGAGTGCCTTCCCGCCCGACGGAGGAGTGCGTGGTCCCCAGTTTCTTCGTTTCCGCGGAGCGAAGAAGACGCGTGTGTTTTTTCAACGGCCGTTGAAACCACTTTTTTGCCTTCCCGCTCGCGCTTTTTTCCTTATTTTTTCTCTCTTTACCTTCGGGTTTATTTTTTCTTTGATTTGCAAAAAAAAAAAAAAAAAAAACTTTGCTTTTTCCCTTTTTTCTTTCGTTTTGCCTCGGCGGGGCCTGTTGCCAGTATACAGGCCTCGGGCTTCGATTTTGCGGAGGCTATCTTCCCCTTCATGCCCCCGCAGGTCGGTTTTAAGAAGTGCCAGCGGTGTGCACGCCCGATCTCCATAACTGACCCACACAATTGGTGTTTGCAGTGTCTGGGTCCGGAGCATCGGGCGGACTCCTGCACCCGCTGTGCCACTCTTCAAAAGAGAACTCTTAAAAACCGAAGAATTCAACAAACTCTTCTCTTCGGCACCGAGTCGGCGATGGACTCCTCACCTTCAACGGCGGTACCTCAAAAATCGGCACCGTCGACCTCGACACCGACCGACCCCACATCGGCGTCGCTGGCGCCAGGTAAGCCGGCTAAGAAGCCTTCCTCTTCCCTCGAGCGCCCTCCAGCTACGGTGGCGACACCGTCCCTACCGGCATCGCACCGGTCCCGCAAACGCTCCGCCCCGATCTCGGTGAGTGCCTCGTCATCGGCCTCCTCATCGCCGGGGCGTGGAGCGGCATCTAAGGAACCGAAGAAAAAGAAAGCGGTTCCGATGCCACCCCTAGATGACCGTATCTCGGCCATCTTAAAGGCTCAACTCCAGGAGCAGTTGAAGAAACAACTTGAACAACTGTTGCCCACTATCCTGGCACCGCTCCTTCCGGTACCAGACCGGCCCGAGCCCCGTACCGAGCCCCCGGCCACCCCTTCGGTACCGGTGAACACCTCCATGCCGATCCTTTCGGCCCAACAACTTCATGGCGATCCAGTGGTTCATTCTCAGGCCACATTGGATCCTCCTCGGCACCAGGCGGTACGGCATTCTTCTCGGGACCGAGATAGACGCCGGTCGTCCTCCCCTGGTACCGTTTCGGTGCGCTCTGGAAAGTCTTTGTCCAAGACTCGCCATACCGCGCCCTCCACCCCGGTGTCTAGACATGCACCAGAGGTCAGGGACCCTGACTTATGGGAGGAAACTCCTCTCGGTACCGAGGAGGACCCCTCCTCATCTGATGAGGAACCATCGGCACCCGATGCCACCTCTAAACCAGAGCAGTCCTCATTTTCTAAATTTCTGAGAGAAATGTCTGCTGCCCTGTCCCTTCCTCTAGAATCTGACTCAAAAAAGTCTCAAGCCTTTCTAGAGGCTTTAGACTTTGAGCAACCTCCTAAGGAGTTCCTCAAGCTTCCCGTGCATGACATCCTACGGGAAACGTTCTACAAAAACTTGGAAAATCCCCTCACGGTACCGGGAGCCCCCCGTAAACTGGACAACCTTTACCGTGTCATTCCTATTCCTGGATTCGACAAATCTCAATTGCCCCATGAGTCCCTTCTGGTGGAATCCACCTTAAAAAAGACTCAGGGCTCCAGTGTCTATGCCTCTACCCCTCCTGGCAGAGAAGGTAAGACCATGGACAAGTTTGGCAAGAGGCTTTACCAGAATGCCATGCTTGCCAACAGGGCAAACAACTATTCCTTCCATTTTTCTTTCTATCTGAAACACTTGGTCCAACAACTGTCTGCCCTCCAGAAGTACCTTCCTGAGCGCAAGGTCCCGCTATTCCAACAACACATCTCTGGTCTTCTCCAGATGCGAAAATATATGGTCCGCTCAATATACGACTCTTTCGAGCTCACCTCTCGGGCCTCTGCCATGGCCGTAGCCATGCGTCGATTAGCCTGGCTCAGAGTCTCCGACCTGGACATCAACCACCAGGATCGTTTGGCCAACGCCCCCTGTCTCGGGGATGAACTCTTTGGAGAGTCCCTGGATTCCACCACCCAGAAACTCTCGGCCCATGAGACCAGGTGGGACACCCTGATCAAGCCGAAAAAGAAGGCTCCGCCTGCTCGACCCTATCGGCCTCAATCATCTTACCAGCGGAGGTTCTCAGCCAGGCCACTCAATCCGCCTCCCCAACAATCTCGGTGACCCCGTCAACAGCAGCACCATGCCCAGGCTCGATCTCAGGCCACTCAACCCTCCAAGCCTCCTCAGCCTGCTAAACAATCTCAGCCCTTTTGACTCTTCTCTCCAGGGCATAGCCAGTCATCCACCCTCGCTGCCTCTTCCACAGCCTATAGGGGGTCGTCTCACCATTTTCTCAAGCCGTTGGGAAGTCATCACGTCAGACCAGTGGGTCCTCAACATCATCCGCCACGGCTACTCTCTCAACTTCCAGACTCTTCCACCGGACAACCTTCCCGTAGAGTCTGCTTCACACTCCTCTCAAACCCCCCTCCTCCTGAGGGAGGTTCAATCCCTCCTCCTTCTCAATGCCATCGAAGAAGTACCTCCAGATCAAAGGGGTCAGGGATTCTACTCCCGCTACTTCCTCGTACCCAAAAAGACGGGAGACCTCCGTCCCATTCTCGATCTCAGGGACCTCAACAAGTGTCTGGTCAAGGAAAAGTTCAGAATGCTCTCCCTTGCCACACTTTACCCTCTTCTTTCTCAACACGACTGGCTATGTTCCCTGGACCTCAAAGAGGCCTACACTCACATCTCCATCCATCAGAACTCTCGCCGCTACCTGCGGTTCCAGGTGCTACACCACCACTATCAGTACAAAGTGCTACCGTTTGGCCTCGCTTCCTCCCCCAGAGTCTTCACCAAATGCCTGATAGTGGTGGCGGCCTTCCTCAGGTCTCACAACCTCCAGGTGTTCCCCTACTTGGACGATTGGTTGGTGAAAGCACCTTCATCTCAACTCGTGCTACAAGCTACTCATCACACCATCTCTCTCCTCCACCTCCTGGGGTTCGAGATCAACTACCCCAAGTCGCATCTGCTTCCCACCCAGCGACTTCAATTCATTGGAGCAGTTCTGGACACCACGCTGATGAGGGCCTTTCTCCCCTCCGATCGCCAGCAGACCCTGCTCCATCTCTGCCGTCAGGTACTCATGCATCCCTCCATTCCTGCCCGACAGATGATGGTCCTCCTGGGTCACATGGCCTCGACGGTGCATGTCCTTCCTCTGGCACGTCTCCACCTTCGTACGCCTCAGTGGACTCTCGCCAACCAATGGTCACAGACTACAGATCTTCTTTCTCATCCCATCTCTGTGACATCATCTCTTCAGCAATCTCTCCAATGGTGGTTGAACTCCTCAAATCTTTCCAGGGGTCTACTTTTTCATCTGCCCCCCCACTCTATGATCATCACCACCGATGCGTCCCCCTACGCATGGGGAGCTCACCTAGGAGATCTACGCACCCAGGGACTTTGGACCCCACAGGAGCGTCGTCATCACATAAATTTCCTGGAACTCAGAGCCATGTTCTACGCCCTCAAGGCTTTCCAACATCTTCTCTGCCCTCAAGTCCTCCTCCTGTGCACAGACAATCAAGTCGCCATGTACTACATAAACAAGCAAGGTGGCACCGGATCTCGCCCCCTTTGTTTGGAGGCTCTGCGCATCTGGACCTGGGCCACGGACCGCAATCTCTTTCTCAGGGCGGTCTATATCCAGGGCGAACAGAACTCTCTGGCCGACAATCTCAGCCGCATCCTTCAACCTCACGAGTGGACGTTGGACCCTCCGACTCTGCTCTCCATCTTTGCTCGATGGGGCACTCCGCAGGTGGACCTCTTTGCAGCACCTCACAACCATCAGCTGCCCCAATTCTGTTCCAGACTCTTTTCTCCTCACCGTCTGGCTCCGGATGCATTCCTGCTCGACTGGAGGGATCGGTTCCTCTATGCCTTCCCTCCACTTCCTCTGATGTTGCGGACCTTGTCCAAACTCCGCAGGGACAGAGCCACCATGATTCTCATCGCCCCTCGGTGGCCTCGCCAACACTGGTTCTCCCTCCTGCTTCAACTCAGCTCCAGGGAGCCCATTCCTCTTCCTGTGTTTCCTACTTTGCTTACACAGCAGCATCAGTCTCTACTGCATCCCAATCTGTCTTCACTCCACCTGACAGCTTGGTTTCTCTCGGGCTGACCTCTCCGGAGAATCTATCTCAACCGGTCCGCCTCATTTTGGACGCCTCCAGGAAACCGGCCACTCTCCAATGTTACCATCAGAAGTGGACCAGATTCTCCTCGTGGTGTCTCCGGCATCATCAAGAACCCACCTCCTTAGCGGTGGAAACTGTCTTGGAATATTTGCTCTCACTGTCCAATGCTGGCCTCAAAACCACCTCCATCAGAGTCCACCTCAGTGCCATCACTGCGTTTCATGAGCCTATTCTCGGAAAACCCCTCACGGCTCATCCTCTGGTTTCCAGATTTATGAGAGGGCTCTTCAATATCAAACCGCCTCTCAAGCCTCCTCCTGTCGTCTGGGACCTGAATGTGGTTCTCTCAGCTCTCATGAAACCTCCGTTTGAGCCTCTTGCCACAACTTCGCTCAGACTTCTTACCTGGAAGGTGCTTTTCCTAATTGCCATCACCTCTGCCAGGAGGGTTAGCGAACTGCATGCACTGGTTGCCGACCCACCTTTCACGGTTTTTCACCATGACAAGGTTGTGCTGCGTACCCACCCTAAATTCCTTCCCAAGGTGGTCTCGGCTTTTCACCTTAACCAGTCCATTGTGCTACCCGTCTTCTTCCCTAAGCCTCACTCGCATCCTGGGGAACAGGCGTTGCACACACTGGATTGTAAGCGTGCCCTTGCTTACTATCTTGATCGTACCAGAGCTCACCGAACATCCCCTCAGCTATTTTTATCTTTCGATCCCAACCGTTTGGGTCGTCCTGTCTCCAAACGGACACTTTCAAATTGGCTTGCTGCCTGTATTGCCTTCTGTTATGCTCGGGCCGGTCTCTCACTGGAAGGAACTGTCACGGCCCACAGAGTCCGAGCTATGGCTGCTTCTGTAGCTTTCCTCCGTTCCACGCCCATCGAGGAAATCTGCAAGGCGGCCACTTGGTCCTCAGTTCACACGTTCACTACTCACTACTGTCTGGATGCGTTCTCCAGACGGGATGGACACTTCGGCCAATCTGTGTTACAAAATTTATTTTCCTAATGGCCAACCATCCCACCTCCCTCTTTGTTAGCTTGGAGGTCACCCATGTGTTAAGAATATGCTGCCTGCTTGTCCTGGGATAAAGCACAGTTACTTACCGTAACAGGTGTTATCCAGGGACAGCAGGCAGATATTCTTACATCCCTCCCACCTCCCCGGGTTGGCTTCTTAGCTGGCTTATCCTAACTGGGGACCACGCACTCCTCCGTCGGGCGGGAAGGCACTCGCGCACGCGCGGTGCGGCCAACTAGAAACTTCTAGTTAAAAAGGTCCGTACCGAGGGCTCCGTCGGTGACGTCACCCATGTGTTAAGAATATCTGCCTGCTGTCCCTGGATAACACCTGTTACGGTAAGTAACTGTGCTTTATGTCAACAAACAGGGAGGGACGGGATCTCACTCCCTCTGTCAAGAAGCTCTGAAATTGTGGCATTGGGCAATTCTTCACAACATCTACCTCAGAGCTGTTTATATTCAGGGTCAACACAATTATTTGGCGGACAAATTGAGTCGTCTTCTACAGCCTCACGAATGGACACTCAATTCTCCAACTCTTCGCCAAATCTTTGCCCGTTGGGGAACTCCGCAGATAGATCTGTTTGTGTCACCTCTCAACTTCAAACTGCCTCAATTTTGCTCCCGCATCTATGCTCCTCAACGTCTCGAAGCGGATGCATTTCTACTGGACTGGAGGAATCAGTTCCTTTATGCTTTTCCTCCGTTTCCTCTGATTCTCAAGACTCTAGTCAAACTGAAGTCAGAACATGCCACCATGATTCTGATAGCTCCTCGGTGGCCCAGACAACCTTGGTTCTCCCTTCTACTTCAACTCAGCGCCAGGGAGCCTCTTCTTCTACCAGTATTTCCATCTCTACTCACGCAGAGTCACGGATCTTTGCTTCATCCCAATCTGCAGTCTCTACACTTAACAGCTTGGTACCTTTCTGCATAACAGACTTGTCTCAATTTTCTCCTTCTGTTCAGGATATCTTACTTGCTTCCAGGAAGCCATCAACTAGACAATGTTATGGCCAGAAGTGGACTAGATTCTCTGCTTGGTGTTCTACACGTCACTTACCACCCAGATCTTCCTCCTTGACATCCGTTCTGGATTACTTACTTCATTTGTCACAGTCTGGACTTCAAACTACATCTATTCGAGTCCATCTTAGTGCTATAGCTGCTTTTCATCAGCCTCTAGATGGGAAACCTCTTTCTGCACATCCTATGGTTTCTCGCTTCATGAAAGGACTTCTTAATCTTCATCCACCACTCAAACCACCTCCAGTGGTTTGGGACCTCAATGTTGTTCTAGCTCAACTGATGAAACCACCTTTTGAACCACTTGACAAAGCTTACCTCAAGTATCTCACTTGGAAAGCTGTGTTCCTCATCGCCCTCACATCTGCTCGAAGAGTCAGTGAATTACAAGCTTTGGTTGCAGATCCACCCTTCACAGTTTTTCATCATGACAAGGTGATCCTCCGTACTCATCCTAAATTCTTACCTAAAGTTGTTTCAAAATTTCACATCAATCAGTCTATTATTCTACCTGTGTTTTTTCCAAAGCCTCACTCTCATCCTGGAGAAGCGGCTCTTCATACCTTGGACTGTAAACGTGTCTTAGCTTTCTACCTCCAACGCACTCAACTTCACAGGACATCTTCTCAACTTTTCATCTCCTTTGACCCGAACAGGTTGGGTCGTCCTATCTCAAAACGCACCATCTCCAATTGGATGGCTGCTTGCATTTCTTTCTGCTATACTCAGGCTGGTCTTCCTCTGCAAGGTCGAGTGATGGGCCACAAAGTAAGAGCTATGGCAGCATCTGTAGCTTTCCTCCGATCAACACCTATTGAGGAAATCTGTAAGGCTGCCACTTGGTCCTCGGTTCATACTTTTACCTTTCATTACTGTCTGGATACTTTATCCAGGAGGGATGGCCACTTCGGCCAATCTGTTTTGCAAAATCTTTTTTTCGTAAATTGCCAACTTCCCTCCATCCCTTTTTACTTAGGTTGGAGGTCACCCATGTGTGGGAATATGCTGCCTGCTTGTCCTGGGATAAAGCACAGTTACTTACCGTAACAGTTGTTATCCAGGGACAGCAGGCAGATATTCCCACAACCCTCCCACCTCCCCTGGTTGGCTTCTTAGCTAGGTATCTGAACTGAGGATCCTCACAGGAGATGCGCCCCCTAGTTCGGGCGGGAAGGCACGCGCGCATGCGCGCTACAGCACTCGAAAGATCGAGATGTTCAAGCAAGTTTGCTTTCGAGGCTGTCCGCTGCGGGGCTCCGTCGGTGACGTCACCCATGTGTGGGAAATCTGCCTGCTGTCCCTGGATAACAACTGTTACGGTAAGTAACTGTGCTTTTTCTCCTCGCTTGCGCTCCATGAGAGGCCTCTGCTGTCTTTCGTGCTCGCTCACGTTCATCCCTCAGGTTGCAAAAAGCGCTGCCCTATATTAAAGTTTAGAAGCTGTGTATTAAGAATAAACCTGAAGGCATGGGGAGGAAGGTTGGGCCCTGAATTGGCGAGGCCAATTTTTAAAAAAATACAAATTGATTCGAATCAGTGAATCGGGAATCAGGCAGCACTACCGGGGACTGCCTGTATAATATATGGGTGTGGGAGAAAACAAATCCTAAGAAAAGGATGTTAAAGGAACTCTGCTCTTTGTGCTTTTGACTAGGGAACTTACCTAAAGGGTTTCCAAGAGCTTCCAGCCCAGCTTTAGGGAGCTGAGAATGCCATAATGTTGTTTGTTTTAATCCTAGAAGGAGCTGAAGTTGGAAAGCTTGATGTTTGGCTACTTTTGAATTTAATAAAGCAGTTTCTTTTGAAAGCAGACTGATTAGATGACTTTATTTCTGATGAACTGCCCAAAGATATACAAATCCTGTCCTTGGAAATAACTGTCTAGAGCAGTGTTTTTCAACCTTTTTACACCCGTGGACTGGCAGAAATAAAATAATTATTTTGTGGACCGGCAAACTACTAGGACTAAAATTTAAAAACCCCGTTTACGCCCCATCTCCGCGAGCTCGGTCCCCGCAAACCATCTGATCCCATCTGCACTAGCCGCAGTTATGATTTTATATTGAACGTATTTTATTAAAGTATAAAAAGAAACAATATTCTGAACAATTGTGATTCTATAAATACAAATATACAGAGCACGGACCAATAAAACCCCTGTCTCCCTTCCCCTTCACATATATCCACTCTACTATCAAGAAAACTGAACAAGTCAAGTTATTATAGAATGTTACATAGAAATATCATGCTAACAGAATACTGCAGTCCCCAGTTATATCTCTAGCAGGATATATATTTCAAATCTGATATATTCTAATGACAAAATAGAAATAAAATTATTTTTTTCTACCTTTTGTTGTCTCTGGTTTCTGCTTTCATCTTCTTTTCACTCTTTTCCTTCCAGCGTCTGCCCTGGCTCTTCAATCCAGCATCTGCGCATTCCATCCAATGTCTGCCCTTTTCCCCTTCCATATGTATCTGACTTCTTTCTATGCCCCTCTCCCCTGTCCATCCAGCCTGTGCCTCCTCTCTCCTTTTTACATCATTCATTCCAGCTTCACTGCCTTCTTCATTTTTATCTCTCCTACACCAGATCTAGCATCTTTATCCCTCTCTCATTTCTCTGCTGACCCCCTTTCCAGCATCAATGTCTATCTACTTTCTCATTCCTCTCTCTCCTCTTTCCCTTATCTGATCTCTACATTCCACCCTTACCCCCTTCCCCTCCTGTAATCTCCATGCCAGCTGTTTCCTTCCTTTTTTCTTTCTCCCTTCCCTCCTTCCTTTTTTCCTTATCCCTTCCCTCCTTCCTTTTTTCTTTCTCCCTTCCCTCCTCCCTCTATCCAATATTAACTCTCTTCCCATCCCTTTCCCTCCTCCCTTCCCAGCAGCATCTCTCCTTCTAACTCCCTCCAAGTCCAGTAATAGCTCTCCCTTTATCCAGCAGTTTCCCAGCCTCCTATAGTGGCTTCCTCCCCTTCCAGCAGCTCTCAGTACTTGCCTGCGGGAAGTTGCCGGTAAATCACTGCCCTGGCAAGTAGGAGAGCTGGTGGGAGGGGAGACAGCCACTGTGAAGGCTCTCCAGGATCTTGCTCGCACACGCTGACCATCTCCCTCCACCTGCACTTGTATCTGCAGCTCTCTCCATTCTACATGCAACTTCCCTGCAGCCCTCTTCAGCAACTCGGCAGGGGCGGCGATCAAGAAAGGCTGTCGACGTCGGGACCTTCACTCTCTGAGTCCCGCCTATTTTGTTTCAACTTCCTGTTTCCTAACAGGCGAGACTCACAAAGGGAAGGCCCTGACGTCGGCAGTCTGTCTTGATCGCCTGAGGCTGGGAGGAACAGCAGTTGGCAGGAACCGCAGTCGGGAGGAACCGCAGACGGCAGGAAATTTAACTGCCGACTTGATCTCGCTGGCCCTGTGCGGACCGGCAGAAATTTTCTGCGGACTGACATCGGTCCGTGGACCGGCGGTTGAAGAACAGTGGTCTAGAGGGTCAATGCTGCCAATGGAGTTGTGACTAGGCGGCCGCCTATCCCGGAAGATCACACAGATTAAAACTGAACCCTGATAAAATGCAGTGTTGTATTCTCTTGGAAAAGCAATCCCGAAGCTGTAAACTATTACAGGATCCTCAATCTCCCTTAAACTGACTACTAAAGTTTTTGACGTCATCTTTGATCAGAATTTAAATTTCAGCCCACAAATATCCAACATTATCCCAGGTCAAGCAGGCAGCATATTCTCACTGATAGGTGACGTCACTGACAGAGCCCAGACTTTAAAAGTGCATCACCACTTTAAGTCTTTAGAAAGTTCACGATAGCCCGCACCGCGCATGTGCGAGTGCATGTGCGAGTGCCTTCCTGCACAGTCCCTCAGTTTCTTAGTTTCCGTGGAGCTAAGAAGACGCGTTTCAATGGCCATTGAAAATTTTTCTTGCTGCCTTCCCGCTCTTGCGGATTTGTTTGACTGTTTCAGTCCCCTTCTTTCTTCATTTGTCCCCTTCTTTCTTTTACCTATAAAAAAAAGAAAAAGAAAGCATCATTTGCATTTTTTCCCTCTCGCAGGTTCAGCCTGGTGGGGCCTGTTCAACCACCTTGGCCTCTGATTTAGATCTTGCCGGGGCCGTTTTCCCTTCGATGTTCCGCCCACAGACGGGTTTTTAGAAGTGTGGACGCTGTGCTTGCCCCATTTTCGTGACTGACTCACATCACTGGTGTCTCCAGTGTTTGAGGCCTGAGCACTGTCCTGAGACCAGTTCCTGCTGTTCTTCCTTACAGAAGAGAACTCTGAAGAACCGACTAATCCAACAGTGACTTCTCTTCGGCGTTGGGATGGAAGGGGACTTGACATCGATTCCGACATCGAATGTGCCTTCTAAATCGATGCCGACAGAATCACCTTCAGTGTTGCATCCTTCTGTGGGTAAACCGGCTAAGAAGCCTTCCCCCACCCCTTCTGGGCCTCAGGTCAAAGTAGCAGTGCGCTAAGTCCTGCCGACCTCGAAGAAGCCCAAAAATCGCTCCGCTCCGATATTGGCCTCGTTATTGCCGTAAAATCTCTAACTGCTCATCCTTTGGTCTCCAGAGTCATGAAAGGACTTTTCAATGTGAAACACCCCTTAAGCCTCCGCCTATCATCTGGGACCTTAATGTGGTTCTTTACAGTTTAATGAAGCCACCATTTGAACCAATGACCACAGCTCATCTCAAGTTTCTCACCTGGAAAGTGTCTTCCTTATTGCTCTCACCTCTGCCAGGAGGGTCAGTGAGTTACAAGCATTGGTGGCGGAACCACCCTTCACAGTTTTTCATCTTGATATAGTGGTTCTACGCACACATCCAAAGTTGCTACTTAAAGTTGTCATGGAGTTTCAACTCAATCAGTCAATTGTTCTGCCAGTGTTTTTTTTCCCCTAAGCCTCATTCTCACACTGGAGAAACTGCTTTGCACACTCTGGACTGTAAACGTGCTTGGCCTATTACATTGACAGGACAAAGCCTCATCATACTTCTCCCCAACTGTTCATTTCATTTGATCCAAACAAGTTGGGGCATCCTGTTTCCAAGAGAATGATTTCCAACTGGCTGGCTGCCTGTATCTTGTTCTGTTATGCTCAGACAGCAATGGCACTAGAGCAGGGGTACCCAAAAGGTCAATCGCGATCGACCAGTAGATCATGAAGGCAACGTGAGTCGATCACGTTGCCTTTGCATTCTACTTACTTCCCGACTCAGAAGTGCCGAGCTGACCAACTTCCCCCTCCCCCACGTCAATTCTGACGTTGGAGAGGAAGTTCAGGGCCAGCCAATTGCTGCCTGGCTGGCCCGGAACTTCCTTTCCGACTTCAGAAATGACATCGGGGAGAGGAAATCTGATCGGCCTGATGCTTCTGTATGGGGAAGCAGGGAGAGCTTGGGGCGGCCTGATCCCCGAAGATGTTTACTTTTCATGCAGAATTCTCCCCCAGGATACGATTTTTCTTGTGAGCTGAGTTAAGCCGCCTCAGGGAAAGGACACAAGCTTGACGGCACCGTAGCGCGACTTAGTATCGACATGTCTTGTTTTCCTACTGTTTCTCGCACCGTATCCGAGTCGTTAACAGAAAGGCTTTTGCAATGATCTAGTCGGCCTACAAGAGAAGGATGGTGGGAAAACAAGAACCAGACACACCCAAAGCATCCTGGCAGTCCTCGCGTACCCGGCAGCTCCTCTCACTACCTGCAAGGAATGGCGCCAAAAGTCAGTCAGTGAGCCTCCCTCCCCTCCCCTCCCATCCTACCTTCTCTCAGGGATTCCCAGGCCAGACCTGGAGCTTTCCCCTCTTCCACGGGCCGCCCCACTGGAAGTAGGAAGTTGTGTCAAGTGGAGGGGGGGGCTGGGGAGCAGGAAGTGGCAGAGAGAACGAGCTCCGGGGGGGGGTGTCGGTCACGAGCGCCCTCGGAGACGGCAGTGCGGAGGGTGGAAGTGGGAGGAAGGATGGATTCGGGGGGGGGGGGGAAGAACCAATCAAACGCCTGTTCGCACACTTGGAGACGTTGATAACATCGGTCCAGCTTCAGCTTCATTGATGTCTCTGGGGGGGGGTCCGTCCTTGAAAATACCTGCAGAAAATTCCCGTCCCATACAGCAGTTGGTGACAGGTAATGTTTGTGGCTCCTAGGGGAAGGGGAGAAGGGGGAGGGGAGGAAGGTAGGTGGTGCTTTGGAGGCCTGTTCCCCGATGGCAGTGGCTTGGGAGCAGTCAGGGAGACAGAAAGAAGGGGGAGCAGGGAGACAGAAAGAAGGGAAAAAGAAAGAAAGAAAGGGAGGACAGGAAGACAGAAAGAAACGGGAGGGGCAGGGAGAGAGAAAGATAGACAGAAAGAACGAGGGGCAGGGAGCCAAAGAAAGAAAGGGGGGCAGGGACACAGAAAGAAAGGTCAGGGGGGCAGGGAGAGAGGAAGAAAAAGTTGGAGGAGGGAATGAGGTCTGGAAGCATACAGCAGGCTGAAAGAAGGGAAGAAATATTGGATGCACAATCAGAAGAATAAAGTGCAACCAGAGACTCATGAAATCACCAGACAACAAAGGTAGGAAAAATTATTTTATTTTCAATTTAGTGATCAAAATATGTGCATTTTGAGAATTTATATCTGCTGTCTATATTTTGCATTATGGCCCCCTTTTACTAAACCGCAATAGCGTTTTTTAGCGCAGAGAGCCTATGAGCATCAAGAGCAGCACAGGGCATTCAGTGCAGCTCCCTGCGCTAAAAACCGCTATCGCGGTTTAGTAAAAAGGGAGGGGGTATATTTGTCTATTTTGGTATAGTTGTTACTGAGGTGATATTGCATAAAGTCATCTGCCTTGACCTCTTTGAAAACCCGTGGAATATAAATGATAATTAACATTTTCTCTGCGTACAGTGTGCTTTGTGGTTTTTTTTTAATTTTATTGTTGGTAGATCATTTTGACTTGGTCATTTTAAAAGTAGCTTGCAAGCCCAAAAAGTGTGGGCAACCTTGCACTAGTGAGTCGTGTCACAGCCCACAATATTAGAGCTATGGCAGCTTCTGTTGCTTTCCTTAGATCCACTCCCATTGAGGAAATCTGTAAAGCTGCCACCTAGTCCTCTGTTCATACATTCACTTCTCACTATTGTCTGGAGTCTTTCTCCAGACAGGATGGCGCACTTCGGCCAATCTACATTATAAAATTTATTTTCTTGAAGGCCATCACTCCCACCATCCCATTATTGTTAAGTTGGAGGTCACCCATCTATGAAAATATGCTGCCTGCTTGTCCTGGGATAAAGCACAGTTACTTATCGTAACGGGTGTTATCTAGGGACAGTAGGCTCACCCACCTCCCTGGGTTGGCTTCTTAGCTGGATTATCTTAACTGAGGGACCACTTGTCTACCACTGGCCTTAGTTCTTCATTATATACCATTATTTTCTGATTAGAGATCCTCTGTGTTCATCCCATGCTTTTTAAAATTCTGTCACTGTTTTCCTCTCCACCAGCTACCTCGAGAGCACATTCCAGGCATCAACCACCCTCTCCATAAAGAATAATTTCCTAACATTACTCTTGAGTCTACCACACATCAACCTCAGATTATGCGCTCTGGTTTTACCATTTTCCTTTCTCTGGAAAAGATTGTGTTCTATGTTAATACCTTTCAGCATTTGAACGTCTGAATCGTATCTCCCCCTGTCCCTCCTTTCCTCTAGGGTATACATATTCAATGCTTCCAATCTCTCCTCATATGTCTTTTGGTGCAAACCTCCTACCATTTTCATCACCTTCCTCTGGACTACTTCAAGTCTTCTTATATCCTTTACCAGATAAGGTCTCCAAAATTGAACACAATACTCCAAGTGGGGTCTCACCAATGACCTGTACAGAGGCAGCAACACCTTCTTTCTTCTACTGGCTATGCCTCTTTCTATACAGCCTAGCATCCTTCTGGCAACAGCCACCGCCTTGTCACACTGTCTCTTTGCCTTTAGATCTTCAGACACGATCACCCCAAGATCCCTCTCCCTATCCATGCATATCAGCCTCTCACCTCCCAGTACATTCAGCTCCTTCTGATTTCTAATCCCCAAATGCTTTACTCCCTACTTCTTTGCATTGGATTTTATTTGCCAGATATTAGACCATTCCTCTAACTTTACAGATCCTTTTTCATGTTATTTACTCCTTCCTCAGTGTCTACTCTGTTACAAATCTTGGTATCATCCGCAAAGAGACTAACCTTTCTTTCTAACCCTTCAGCATAAGAACATAAGACTTGCCGCTGCTGGGTCAGACCGGTGGTCCATCCTGCCCAGCAGACCGCTCATGCGGTGGCCCTCAGGTCAAAGACCAGTGCTCTAAATGAGTCCAGCCTCACCTGCGTACATTCCAGTTTAGCAGGAACTTGTCCAACTTTGTCTTGAATCCCTGGAGGGTGTTTTCTCCTATAATAGAGCATTCCAGTTGTCTACCACTCTCTGGGTGAAGAATAACTTCCTCACATTTGTACAGAATCTATCCCCTTTCAGCTTTAGAGAGTGCCCTCTCGTCCTTCCTACCTTGGAGGGTGAACAGCCTGTCTTTATCTACCAAGTCTATTCCCTTCAGTATCTTGAATGTTTTGATCATGTCCCCTCTCAGTCTCCTCTTTTCAAGGGAGAAGAGGCCCAGTTTCTCCAATCTCTCACTGTACGGCAACTCCTCCAGCCCCTTAACCATTTTAGTCGCTCTTCTCTGGACCCTTTCAAGTAGTACCGTGTCCTTCTTCATGTATGGCGACCAGTGCTGGACGCAGTACTCCAGGTAAGGGCACACCATGGCCCGGTACAGCGACATGATAACCTGCTCCGATCTGTTCGTGATTCCCTTCTTTATCATTCCTAGCATTCTGTTCGCCATTTTCGCCGTCACCGCACATTGTGATCACAAACATATTGAAAAAGATCGGCCTCAGCGTTGTTCCCTGAGGGATTCCACTACTCACCTTTCCTTCCTCCGAGCAAATTCCATTAACCACCACCCTCTGACATCTGTCCATAAACCAGTTTCTAATTCAGTTCACAACTTTGGACCCTAAGTTCAGCCTGTCAAGTTTGTTCAAGAGCTTCCTATGAGGAACCGTGTCAAAGACTATGCTGAAATCTAAGTAAATTACATCTAGCATATGTCCTTATCTAGCATAGTCACCCAATCAAAAAAATCAATCAGATTCGTTTGGCATGATTTACCTTTAGTAAAGCCATGTTGCTTCGGATCCTGTAACCCATTAGATTCTAGGAATTTCACTATTCTTTCTTTTACAACGCTTTCATTATTTTTCCAATAACCAAAGTGAGGTTTATCTGTCTGTAGTTTCACACTTCATCCTTTGACCACTTTTGTGAATTGGCACCACATCCGCTCTTCTCCAATCCTCAGGAACTATCCCCTTATTCAGAGACTTGTTGAACAAATCTTTAATAAGACCCGCTAGAACCTCTCTCTGAGGTCCCTCAATATCCTAGGATGGATCCTGTCCGGTCCCATCGCTTTGTCCACTTTCAATTTTTCATGTTTTTTAAATTTATTTTTTCAAGTTTATTTAAAATATTTGATTTGATAGCAAAATCCAAATCCAATACTTTCTTCCGTGAATCTTTTTTCATGTGTATCTTTGCCAGACAATCTTGGTCCTTCTCCAGGATTTTCATCCATGAACACAGAATAGAAGTATTTGTTTAACATGTTTGCTTTTTCCTCATTACTCTCCACATGTTAGTTCATAGCATCTTTTAGTATTGCAATTCATTTTTCATTTTCATCCTTTCACTAAAATATCTGAAAAAATTTGTCTCCCTTTTTTTTAGCCATTTGCTTGTGCGCTTTTGCCAGTCACAACTCTTTCTTGGCTTCTTTCAGTTTCACCTGGTAGTCCTTTCTGTACATGTCTTCATGAGTTTTTTTATATTTCACAAATGCCAACTCTTTTGCCTTTTATTTTCTCCGCCACTAGTTTAGAGAACCATATCGGTTTCCTTTTTCTCTTGTTTTTATTTATTTTCTTCACATAAAGGTCAGTAGCCATTTTTACTGCTCCTTTCAGCTTAGACCACTGATTTTCCATTTCTCTTATGTCCTCCATTCCTATCAGTTCTTCCTTCAGGTACTCTCCCAGTTTACTAAAGTCTGTACGTTTGAAATCTAGGACTTTGAGTTTTATGTGGCTACCCTGCCCTTTAGCTGTTATATCGAACCAAACCGTTTGATGATCACTACTTACCAGGTGGGCACCCACTCAAACATTAGAGATACTCTCACCATTTGTGAGTACCAGATCCAGTTTCGCTTTTTCCCTCATGGGTTCCGTCACCATATGTCTGAGCAGAGCCTCTTGAAAGGCATCCACAATCTTCCTACTTCTTTCCGATTCCACAGACGGAACTTTCTAGTCAGCATCCAGCAGATTGAAATCACCCATCAGCAGCAACCTCCTGTTTCTTTCCAAGCTTTTGGATATCCGCAATCAGATCTTTATCAGTTTGTTGCATTTGAGTCAGAGGTCTGTAAACTACACCCACATAGATAGAAGTTCCATCTTCTCTTTTCAGAGTGATCCATATTGCTTCTTCCTCTCCCCAGGTCCCCTGCATTTCAGTCACTTGGATATTGATGTTTACATAAAGAGCTATCCCTCCACCTTTTTTACCATCTCTTGCTTTTCAGGCAGGCAAAATGAATGACTGGTTGGGAAATATTATTACGTGTGTTTCATCTTATTCTTTTGATCGATTTGTAACTTAATGTTTATTATTTTAATCTCATTTGCCTATTATGAACAAATTTGAAGGGCTGAAGTTATAACCCATAGTAGTGAACTGGGTTAGAAACTGGCTGTCGGACAGCCGCCAGAGGGTGGTGGTTAATGGAAGTCGCTCGGAGGAAGCAAAGATGAGAGTGGAGTCCCTCAGGATTTGGTACTGGGGCCGATCCTGTTCAATATGTTTGTGAGTGACATTGCTGAAGGGTTAGAAGGAAAAGTTAGCCTTTTTGCAGATGATACCAAGATTTGTAACAGAGTAGACACTGAGGAGGAACTGGAAAATATGAAAAAGGATCTGCAAAAGTTAGAGGAATGGTCTAATGTCTGGCAACTAAATGTCAATGCGAAGAAATGCAGAGTAATGCATTTGGGGATTAGTAATCGGAAGGAACCGTATATGCTGGGAGGTGAGATGCTGATATGCACGGACGGGGAGAGGGACCTTGGGGGTGATAGTGTCCGAAGATCTAAAGGCGAAAAAACAGTGTGACAAGGCAGTGGCTGCTGCCAGAAGGATGCTGGGCTATATAAAGAGAGGCGTAGCCAGTAGAAGGAAAAAGGTGTTGATGCCCCTGTACAGGTCATTGGTGAGGACCCTCTTGGATATTGTGTTCAGTTTTGGAGACCGTATCTGGCGAAGGATGTAAGAAGACTTGAAGCGGTCCAGAGGAGGCCGACAAAAATGATAGGTTTGCGCCAGAAAACGTATGAGGAGAGACTGGAAGCCCTGAATATGTATACCCTGTATATGTATAGGAAAGAAGGGACAGGCGAGATATGATTCAGACATTCAAATACTTGAAGGATATTAACGTAGAACAAAATCTTTCCCAGAGAAAGAAAAATGGTAAAACCAGAGGACATAATTTGAGGTTGAGGGGTGGTAGATTCAAGAGCAATATTAAGAAATTCTACTTTAGAGGGTGGTGATGCCCGAGAGAGGGTGGAGAGGGTGGTGATGCCCGAGAGAGGTGGTGGAGAGGAAAACGGTGACGGAGTTCAAAGAAGCATGGGATGAACACAGGATCTAGAATCAGAAAATAATAGTAAATATTGAACTAAGGCCAGTACTGGGCAGACTTGCACGGTGTGTGTCTGTATGTGACCTTTTGGTTGAGGATGGGCTGGGACGGTATAGATGAGCTGGAGTGAGCTTTGATGGAGATTTCGCCAGTTGAAACCCAAGCACAGTACTGGGTAGAGATTTCGATTCTTGTCAAGAAATAGCTAAGAAGAAAAAATTTAAATTGAATCAGATTGGGCAGACTAGATGCCGTCATCTACTATGTTACTATGTATTTCTGATGATTTGTATACTTCACTAAATATCCGGTACCTATTACTGTAAACCACCTTGAACTATTATGGCTTTGGCCATATATAAGAATAAAGTTATTATTATATTCTGGTATGTTTGCATCCCATCAATGGGATTTATTGAACCATGTCTCTGTGATAGCAACAATATCCAGATCTGCCTCTAACATCAGGGCTTGCAGATCATGAACTTTGTTGCTTAGACTGCGAGTATTTGTGGTCATTGCTTTCCTGCTATCTTTCAGTGGTAAACTTCTTTTTTGTATAGTTTTTTGCTTAGTTTTGCTTCTTGTTGCATTGCTAAGAAGCGTGTTGAAGGCTGTGTGGCTCCGTGAAGGTGCGCCAAGGTTCTGCAGTGTGTCCAAGGGTGGCGGTAGTTCCTGGCCATCGATGTCCAGCTGTTTGGGCAGTCTGAAGATTTGAAGTCCAGCTTGCCTGCTTCCTAGGGCAGAGGATCTCCCTATAAGCTGTTTCAACTGACGGTAATTCCAGTGGATCGTGTTTGGAACACCTTTGATCCAGTCTCAGAAACTTATGTTTCAAAATTATGTAAAAAGTTGAAAAACTGCAGTTGTAAATTGGACCCATTTCCTTCTTATCTTTTCAGGGATATTCCTTTACGAGCTATTATATGGCTGACTTCACTATTAAATCATTTTCTTGAAAATGGTTACTTTTCGTTGAGTATGGGGAATATAACTTTGACACTGTTATTGAAAAGCACCTATCTGGACCCTACAGTTCCCTCTCATTATCGTTCAATCGCAAATATATCCCTTTTGTCAAAAATGATGGAGTCAATTATTTCTAGCCAACTACTTGGAGAAATTTTCTATTTTGTTACCATTTCAACATGGGTTTAGACCAAACTTTACTACGGAGACTCTCCTATTATCGTTAATTTCAAAGATTCAAAATTTACAGATACAAAATAAATGTGCGGTATTGTTGCAATTTGATCTGTCAGCTGCGTTTGATGTCGTTCATCACGGCATCCTGATTCATATGTTATCAGATATTGGTTTAAACCAAGTTGTACTGAATTGGTTTAGTAAATTCCTCTCATTGCGATCTTATGAGGTATATTTGAAGGGTGAGACTTCCTCCTCTTGGAAATCCAGCTGTGGGGTGCCACAGAGCTCTCCGCTGTCGCCAATCTTGTTTAATGCATATATGACTTCTCTGAAAAATTTTTGCCTTTCATCATGAGAGACCATATTTACCTATGTAGACGATATTTTCATTTTATTAGAAGTTGATCCTGATCTTAACAACCTGGCCCCTAGTATAGACTGCTGCATTTCTAAACTGCAACTGTGGGCTTTGTCTATTCAAATGAAACTGAACATTGCCAAAACCAAATTGCTTTGGATTGGGCCAAGATTAGAAAACTTCCCTTCCTCTGTCACATTGAAAACAGGTATCTCATTACATATAGATTAGAGTTTTCATCTAGAGTCCTGTGTGTCATCTTGGACTCATCACATACATTTCATGAACAGATAAATTCCTTGACAAAAAAGTGTGTTTTTTTTAGTCTGCCCATGTTGAGGAAGTGTTGGTACAATCCACTGTGCTTTCTTAGCTAGATTATTGTAACCCAGTTTATCTAGGCATTAAACAGGGCAGTCTAAAACGACTTCAGTTAATACAGAATACTGCAACTAAGCTCATTTTTGGGGAAACAAAAGTATGATCATGTTTCCCCTTTGTTGATAAAGCTTCACTAGCTCCCAGTTCGCTATAGGATTCAGTTTAAATGTGCATGCATAATCTTCAAGCTTCTCTATTGAATATTTGATCCTTTTGTCCCCTTATGTTGGAATACCCTTAGACTTTGCCATTTGAGAAACACACAAAGATATAAGTTAGCCTTCAAGTTCAGTTGATCTTTCATTTTCAAGTTTGTAGAGATCTAGAATGAACTTCCTGACTCCATTAGGCTTTTAGGCCAGTTGCAATTATTTCGTAAATTCCTGAAAACTTTGTTATTCTCACAATTTTTAAATGGTTTAACTACAGTCTCAATGAAATGATAATATTATAGTTATTTTTCTTATGCTTTTCTTATGTACTTTTGGTTTTAATTAGTTCTTCCTTCTCCTATGTTTTCTGCTATGTATTCTAGTCTTAATTATATGTGAACCGAGTCGAGCTCCACTGGGAGATGACCCGGTATATAAACCAAAGATTAGATTAGCAGTGTTTTTCTAGTCAGCACATGTCACAGTGAGTACAGACTGATAGCATGAATCAGCGATTTTGGGGGTGTAGAAAGGATTTTTGGAGATTTCCCTGCATGTTCTACCCCCACCCCTAAAATCCTAAAATTGCCGTTTTTGAGGGCTTCTGGTGTTTTTTTCCAGGCTATTTTTGTGCAAAATCAGCACTCGTGGTGGCCATCTGGGATTTTACTGGTTTAGAATAAAAAGTTATTTTTAGCACTTGCAAGCTTCATTTTTTGCATGAAAAGCACTCAGCTCCCCATGTGGTGGATTCATGCCTTTTTTGTGGTGGATGGCTGTTGGGTGTGCAGCCGTGTTCCATGTATGCTGCGGCCCACGAGGTGGACAAAATTTGCCTGGACCCTGTGCTTCAACCTCTGAAGGAGGTCTTCATGCTATTTCTGCCCAGGTATCTGTGAAAAAGGTGTCGGGCAACCCCGGTGAGTGTGCAGGTGGCGCTCTGGCGAAATGCAAGTGCGCTTCAGGGAAAGAACATCACAGCTCCTCCAAACTTTCCATAAAGGGTCCTCAGGAGCTGACTCCCACCCCAGAGGATAGGTTCCCCCCGACTTTATTAATATGATGTATCAGGCTTATTTGGCTAAGAAATCTCTGCCTGTCACCCTTCAGCAGGCGTCCTTCCTCTTCTGGATCCAGGGCCTTTTCTCATGCCCCTTGGTTGCTCCTGATGCCTCTGCTTATGCAGGGAAGCTCGTCTGCTGGAGATGTGGCAGCCCTGGAGGATATTTAGGATCAGGATCTGAGTGGAGCCCCAGATCTGGGAGAGGATCCCACTAAGCGCAAATTTTTCAAGCACGCACATTTGGTGAATTTGATCTCTGAATCTCTCCAGGAATTGAAGCTGTGGAATATTCCCTCATGAGTGACTAGAGGCCACAATCTGCTTATTTTTCTAATCATCCTGGAATAGTTCAGATCCTTACAGATATTTGCGAAGTGCCTGAAGGTCCCTTGAAATGTGCTTGTGCCATGTCTCAGCTTTATCCCATGGCTGTCGCTTTTAACAAGCGTTTTGCTTCCCCCGAAGGTGGATTCCTCTGTATAACAGGCCACCAAATGCACTTCTCTCCCCAGTGACAGAGAGGGTGGGGGTGGTGGTCCTGAAGAATGTCCAGGATTGGCATGTGGATTTCATCCTTAAGCGCTGTTTCACTCGGCCGCCGGTATAAAGATGACTTCTACCTCTTCCTTTGTGGCTAAAGCATGCTATTCCAAACTCTGCCATGATCCTGACACTATTGTGCTCCAGGACCTGGATTTCCTGATGTGGCTGATGCCCTGTATGACATGTTGAAAGTTTTTTCTAAGCTGTCTGCCTATTCTATCTCGACTTGCAGGATGCTGTGGATCCGTCAGTGGTCTGGTGATTAGTCCTCTAAAGGAATCTTAAGCTGATTGTTCTTCAAGGTTCAACTTTTGTTTGACAAGGGGTTGGATGACCTTATGGCTAGTGTGCAGGATCCCTCCAGGGATTCGGGGCACTCTAATTTTTATCCCTTCAGGTATGTACTCTAATTTTTATCCCTTCATGTCTATACTCAAGATCCCCAGCTGGCCAACAGCCTTCCTCATTTGCCAAACCACAGTTCGGTGATTTTTGGCACCTGCTACCTACGGGGAGTCGCTGGCTGTACGTGCTAAGAAATAATTATGATGCCAGGCCTGTGCCTGGTGGTTGTCGGTCTTTCTGGCTGAGTGGCATGCCATTACCTCCGACCATTGCGTCTTGGAGGTCCTCCGGGAAGGCTACAAACTAGAGTTTCTGTATCCTCTGATTATTTTCTGGATTCACCGACAGGCCACCCCGATAAGGCAGCTCAGGTACAGGCTACAGTCAGAAGTTTGCTGGATATTGTGGCTATAGAACCCACACCAGAGCAAAACACAAGTTCTGGGAGATACTCAGTATACTTCATCGTTCCAAAGAGAGGCTCTGAAGATTGAAGACCGATTCTGGACCTCAAAGTGGTCAATGTGGTACTGCGAGTGCTTCGCATCTGTATGGAGACCGTCAGATCCAGGGAGGCTAGAAACTCACCCAGAGCCACCAAGGCGATCACCGAGTGCATTAAGGGTATCCACATTCCCATTTTTCTGGACCACTGGAAGCATATGAGGTTCCATGTGCTGGAGCAGAATTTCTAGTTTGCGGCACTGCCCTTTGTGTTGGCGATGGTGCCCAGGATCTTCACCAAAGTGATGGTGGTGGTGACAGCCCATCTTCGCACCCTAGGTATCTTGGTTCACATGTATCTGGATGACTGTAATCTGAGGTGCGTCGGGCTGTTCATCAGGTTGTGCAGCTGCAGTATCTGGGCTGGGTGATCAACTTCAGGAAGAGTCACCTCGAACCGACACAGAATTTAGATTACCTGGGGGTTCACTTTCACAAGGCCAGAACAAAGTATTCCTGCCCATGTCCCATCAGGACAGGTTATCAGGGACCTCCTGGCCACTCCGGTCCCGACAGCATGGCAGTATTTCCAGGTTCTGGGAACCATGATAGTGACGATCGAAGTGGTCCCTTGGGCCAGACCCATTTGTGTCTGCTGCAGGATGCTCTGATTTCACTCTGGAGTCCTCAACGGGACCTGTTACATGCACCCCTGCCTTAGTCGACAGTGGAATGGAGTCTTTTATCCTAGGACAAGCAGGCAGCATATTCTTACATGTGAATGATGTCATTCATGGAACCCCGGTATGGACAATATTAAAAAGTGTACTGTCACTTTACATTTTAAGAAACTTTGCGACTCCCAGCACCACTCATGTGTGAATTCCTTCCTGCTGGATGTAGCTTCGCGGTACCTCAGTTCAGTGTGCGTTGCCTTCCCACTTTGTGTTTTTTTTTTTCTTCTTTTTCTTAGTTTTTATGACCTCAGAGACTTAAACAAATTTTTAGTAAAATAAAAGTTTTAAATGCTATCTCTGGCAACTTTATATCAAATGTGAAATCAAAATGATTGGCTATGCTCTCTAGATCTAAAAGAGGCTTATATAGTAACATAGTAACATAGTAGATGACGGCAGATAAAGACCCGAATGGTCCATCCAGTCTGCCCAACCTGATTCAATTTAAAAATTTTTTTTTTTTTTTTTCTTCTTAGCTATTTCTGGGCGAGAATCCAAAGCTTTACCCGGTACTGTGCTTGGGTTCCAACTGCCGAAATCTCTGTTAAGACTTACTCCAGCCCATCTACACCCTCCCAGCCATTGAAGCCCTCCCCTGCCCATCCTCCTCCAAACGGCCATACACAGACACAGACCGTACAAGTCTGCCCAGTAACTGGCCTAGTTCAATCTTTAATATTATTTTCTGATTCTAAATCTTCTGTGTTCATCCCACGCTTCTTTGAACTCAGTCACAGTTTTACTCTCCACCACCTCTCTCGGGAGCGCATTCCAGGCATCCACCACCCTCTCCGTAAAGTAGAATTTCCTAACATTGCCCCTGAATCTACCACCCCTCAACCTCAAATTATGTCCTCTGGTTTTACCATTTTCCTTTCTCTGGAAAAGATTTTGTTCTACGTTAATACCCTTTAAGTATTTGAACGTCTGAATCATATCTCCCCTGTCTCTCCTTTCCTCTAGGGTATACATATTCAGGGCTTCCAGTCTCTCCTCATATGTCTTCTGGTGCAAGCCTCCTATCATTTTCGTCGCCCTCCTCTGGACCGCCTCAAGTCTTCTTACGTCTTTCGCCAGATACGGTCTCCAAAACTGAACACAATACTCCAAGTGGGGCCTCACCAATGACCTGTACAGGGGCATCAACACCTTCTTTCTTCTACTGACTACGCCTCTCTTTATACAGCCCAGAATCCTTCTGGCAGCAGCCACTGCCTTGTCACACTGTTTTTTCGCCTTTAGATCTTCGGAAACTATCACCCCAAGGTCCCTCTCCCCGTCCGTGCATATCAGCTTCTCTCCTCCCAGCATATACGGTTCCTTCCTATTATTAATCCCCAAATGCATTACTCTGCATTTCTTTGCATTGAATTTTAGTTGCCAGGCATTAGACCATTCCTCAAACTTTTGCAGATCCTTTTTCATATTTTCCACTCCCTCTTCGGTGTCTACTCTGTTACAAATCTTGGTATCATCTGCAAAAAGGCACACTTTTCCTTCTAACCCTTCAGCAATGTCACTTACATACATATTGAACAGGATTGGCCCCAGCACCGAACCCTGAGGGACTCCACTAGTCACCTTTCCTTCCTTCGAGCGACTTCCATTAACCACCACCCTCTGGCGTCTGTCCGACAGCCAGTTTCTGACCCAGTTCACCACTTTGGGTCCTAACTTCAGCCCTTCAAGTTTGTTCAACAGCCTCCTATGAGGAACTGTATCAAAGGCTTTGCTGAAATCCAAATAAATTACATCTAGCATATGTCCTCGATCCAGCTCTCTGGTCACCCAATCAAAAAATTCAATCAGGTTCGTTTGGCACGATTTACCTTTTGTAAAGCCATGTTGCCTCGGATCCTGTAACCCATTAGATTCAAGGAAATACACTATCCTTTCTTTCAGCAACACTTCCATTATTTTTCCAACAACTGAAGTGAGGCTCACCGGCCTGTAGTTTCCTGCTTCATCCCTGTGACCACTTTTATGAATAGGGACCACATCCGCTCTCCTCCAATCCCCAGGAATCACTCCTGTCTCCAGAGATTTGTTGAACAAGTCTTTAATAGGACTCGCCAGAACCTCTCTGAGTTCCCTTAGTATCCTGGGATGGATCCCGTCTGGTCCCATCGCTTTGTCCACCTTCAGTTTTTCAAGTTGCTCATAAACACCCTCCTCCGTGAACGGCGCAGAATCTACTCCATTTTCTCGTGTAACTTTGCCGGACAATCTCGGTCCTTCTCCAGGATTTTCTTCTGTGAACACAGAACAGAAGTATTTGTTTAGCACATTTGCTTTCTCCTCATCACTCTCCACATATTTGTTCCCAGCATCTTTTAGCCTAGCAATTCCATTTTTTTTTTTTTTTTTTTTCCATGAAAATTTTTATTGATTTTATACAAAACCAAAGTAACAGAGGCACAGAGCAGTACAAATATTAATAATAATTACAGAGAAATATACAATAGGTACATTCATACATTAGATGTTTGCAAATATTGTAGTAAAGGGGACCAGCAAGAGTTAGCAGAACGAATTTGTCCTTTACATTTGTAAAATGCAATTTCATATTTATGGTATTGTAAAACTAAATTCCACCAATGTTGGATGTGAAGTAAGTTTGCAGATTTCCAGTGAGTTAGAATCAATTTCTGAGCAAGAATGAGTAATATATCAAACAATTTTCTTTGAGAATCTACTAAATCAATGTGTATGGAGTAAGATTTGAACATTACAATAGATAAAGATAATTGACAATCTAAATGAAACATAGATTTCATTGTAGACCATACTTCTTGCCAAAATGAATTCACATAAGAACATTCATATATCATATGAATTAATGAACCTTGATCTATATGACAGTTCCAACAGACATTAGAAGGAAGGAGACCTGCAAGACATAACTTATGAGGGGTCCATAGAGCTTTATGATATAAGAAATACATAGATTGTATAGTACTAGCTGATGATAATGACCTCAGAGATTTTGACCAGAGCAATTTCCAAGCCTTATTACCTAATTGTTGTTCACAGTCATTTTCCCAGATGCCCATTAACGTGTTATTAGGTAAATTGTCCTGGGCAAGGACTAACTTATATAATTTAGATGCAGTATGTCCTGTTGTCAAAAGGGCTGAAGCAAGAGTAGAAATAGATGGCTGAGTAGCGGTAATATTTTGATGGGAAGCATTGTGTGAGATACAGTGATGGAGCTGCATCCATTGGTAAAACGCAGAGGGCAGTAGATCAAATTTAGTTTGAAGGGATAAGAAAGGAAGTAATTTAAGATTAACATCTACGATGTCTTTCAAGAAGAAGATTCCTTTGTCTATCCATTCCTTCCAGAGAAAAGGTTTTTTGTCTATAAGGATATTTGGATTATACCAGAGAGATATATGCAGCGATGTGGCATATGAGTTTTCCAGGATGGAATCAAAGGCTAAAAGGCATTGTATTGTTGAATTCAATATAGGGTATATAGATGGATTGCGTGTTGCTGTTATACAAGCAGCTAGAGGTAGAGGAGATAATATTTGTTTTTCTACTTCAAGCCAGATAGGTGAGCTATTTTCTTGATCAGAGAACCAATGTAAGCCTTGATGAGTAATAAAGGCTTTATGGTAGGTGTAGAAGTCGGGGAATTGAACTCCACCTACTTCTTTTTTTAATTTAAGTTTTTTAAGTGCTATTCTGGGCTGTTTGTTTTTCCAAAGAAAGGCTGATAGAAGGGAGTCTATCTTTTTGTAAAAAGGTGGAGAAAAGAGACAAGGTATCATAAGTAGAATATAATTTATTTTGGGCATGAACATCATTTTTATTGTTTCCAACCTACCCCACCAGGAAAGGGATAGAGGGTGCCACGATTGAATTAAATTTTTAACTAGTTGAAATATTCTCTGTGTATTGACTTCAATAGTTTCTGAAAGAGTTGGCGTGAGATCAATGCCTAGATATTTTAGTTTGTTAGAAGTCCAAATCAAATTATGAGGTTGAACCATAGCTGAAGTGGCAAAATGATTTAAAGGAAGAGACTCTGTTTTATCTTGGTTAAGTTTGTAACCTGAGAAGGAGGAATAGTCAGCTATAGTACGAAGAAGTTCTGGAATCGAAGTTTCCGGGTTAGAGATGTAAAGAAGAACATCGTCTGCATATGCAGAGAGTTTAACTTCCGTAGAATTGCACCTTACACCAGATATATTCGGGTTTTGCCTAATTTGAATAAGTAATGGTTCCAGAGCAAGATTAAACAGATATGGGGAAAGAGGACATCCTTGCCTAGTTCCTCTATGCAGACAAAAAAAGGAGGAGAGAGAGTTATTCGCTATTATTCGAGCTGACGGGGAGGAATAGAGAACTCTAATCATTTGAATGAAAGGAGATTGTGCACCAAACCAGTCTAATATATGAAACAAATAATTCCATTCGATTCGATCGAAGGCTTTCTCCGCATCAAGAGATAAGGCTATAACAGGATTTGGTGATTTGCTAGCTATGTGAGATAGATGAAAGAAAAGTCTGGAGTTATCTGCAATAAGTCGGTTGGGCATAAAGCCTATTTGGTTAGGGTGAATTACTTTGTGAATAACCTGTTTTATTCTATTTGCCAGTATTTTAGCGTATATTTTATAGTCTACGTTCAGCAGCGAAATAGGCCTATAATTCTGTACTTTCAAATGATCTTTGTTAGGCTTTGGAATAACCGTAATGATTGCCTCACTAAAACGACTACTTTGAACTAAGTCTGGAGAGAGATATTGAAACATCTCAAGGAGATGATGTAAAAGATCATTTTGGAAAATTTTATAAAATTCTACAGGTAGCCCATCAGCACCTGGTGATTTGTTGGAATTGAGTTGTTTCAGTGCAAGAAGGATTTCCTCTATAGATATGGAATGATTTAGTAGTGTATTGTCTGAATCAGACCAAACTGGTCTGTCTAGTTTCGAGAGAAATGAGCTTAGAGAGGATAAGTCGGTTGTGGTTTCAGAACAGTATAGTTTTTGATAATATTTCTGAAAGACTTCTAAAATACCCGAATATGAAGTGATAGGAAGATCATTCTCGTTGTGTATCACTGGGATCTGAATTTTACTTTGTTTCCGCTTCAAATATGAGGCCAACATTTTACCACTTTTGTTTCTTTCTGCATAGTATTTGGCTTCAGTGAGGAATATTTGCATCCCTGCTTGTTTGGAAATGAGACTATTATATTGATATTTGAGTTGACATAGGTCATTATATTGCTTGGGATCTTTTGTAGTGCTATATGAGTGTTCCATATTCGAGATTTGTGCTTCTAAGTCTGTTATAATAATTTTATCTGCTTTGGATTTATGAGAAGCAATAGAGACGAATTCTCCTCTCAGCGCGGCTTTAAAGGCTTCCCATGTAATTAAAGGATTTGTATCAGATGTGACATTAGTAGTGAAGAAATCTTGAATAAATTTCTTAATACGATCAATTATTACATCATCTTCCAAAAGAGAGAGTTGCAGTCTCCATGAAGGAGATCTAGGTGTAGGTGTTATGTTCCATAAGAAAGTACCAGATACTAGCGAATGATCAGATATAAGAATAGGGGATATATATGTATTAAGTATGGAATTAAGGAAAGGAGGAGAGACAAAGATATAATCCAGTCGGGAGAAACTATTATGTGGGATAGAGTGGAATGTATAGTCTCTATCCGAGGGGTGCTGTAATCTCCATATATCTATTAACTGAAGTTGTGCGATAAGTGATTTGAAGGAAATATGAGATTTTTGTGGAGACATTTTAGATTTTGATTGTTTATCTAAGTGAAGGTCTAGAGGTAGGTTAAAATCCCCCGCCATTATAATTGGAAGTGGTTCAAATGCTTGTATAGTAGTTAATAAATCAAGGAAAAATCCTGGGGAATCACTGTTAGGTGCATATACATTTATCAAAAGAAATGAAACAGTGTGAATGGTGATTTGTAGTATTATCCATCTACCATTTGTATCTATATTCTGACTTAATATCCTGGGTTGTATAGACTTAGAAAATAGTATAGATACTCCACCTCTTCTACCCAACGAAGGGGAGTCAATTCCAGAACCAATCCAGTTACACGCTTTAATCAAAGAGGATGTGGATGGGAGATGTGTTTCTTGTAACATTATTATATCTGGTGATTTTCGTTTTAGGTGAATGAGAACCTTCTTTCTTTTTATAGGATTATTTAGCCCATTAACATTCCATGAGACAACAGAAACTGGTAATTGCTTATCTGAGGTCATAAGAGCTTGTTTCAAAGGTTAGATCTAGAGTATGAATCTGGGAAACATAGAATACCATCTTAGTATCAGAGAGGTACTGCCAAGTGCCAAAAGAAAATACATACATATGAAACAAAAACTGAATAAGAACATGCAATAGAGCAAAAAAGGCAAAGAGGACCAACTTGGTCCAGCCAATCGTATGAAAAAAGAAGAATGGTGCCATTAAACTCAGAATAACAAGGTTAAACATATCTCTCCTATCAATGTGATATTGTAATAGTATATCAACGAAGCAAGATAATCATATACATAATAGATTAAGAGATCGCTAAAGATTGCGTGATTTTACAACTAGTGAATATTTATGCCAAAAAGAAATGAGATTACTTCAATGAAATATAGTGAATGTAAATTAAATTAAATTAGTAATCCTTATAGAAAAGTCAAATCCGGAAATAACAGTGAGCTAATTAGAGTCTCTATATCTTATAGAATATTCATAAATGTAATATATCAAAAAGATAAATCATGAGTACAACTCACTTATTAACCACATCAACTCCTTTATATAATTACAGATTTTCCTCTTATGAAATATTCCTTTTTTTTTTTTATTTTTTTTTTTTATGTTTTTATTTATTTTCCCTTTTTTAGTTTTTATTGTTATATTTGTATTTTATTAATTTTTATTAATTTTGCTTTCATTTTAATATCCTACTTCCTACATATTTTTGTATTTATTTATTTTTTATTATTTTTTTTTTTATTTTTTTTTATTTTTTTTTTTGTTTTCTTGTTTTTTATAAATTTTAATTTTATTGTAATAAATTTTTTTATTTTAATTATTATTTTTTATTATTTTAAAGAAGATGGCGTCCTGTGGGCTCGTTCAAACTGTAGAGGTGAGTCGAGTGGTAAATGTAGGATTTTCGGGAGTTGATCTGCCAAAAATTTAATGAGATCTGATCCTTCCGCACATTCCTGTAGTCCAATAATTCTTATATTATTTCGCCGATTGCGATTAGAAAGATCCTCCAGCTCTTGATCCAGCTTTTTAAAGCGCTGCTGCACACGTTCTTCAAACTGTGCCGAGGAAAGCGCCGCCATGTCTGCTCTGGTCTCTAACGCCTCGACACGCGTTTTACAAGATTCGAAGGAGACAGAGAGTGAGTTAATCTCTCCACGCATCTCGCATGTTATATCGTATTGTTTTGTTATGAGGTCTTTCAGAGCGCGGATCTCGTCTAATACAATGTCTGACGAGTCTGTGAGGTGTTTACTCACCGGCGGTTTCTCTGGCGACGGAGGATCATGTTTGGATCTTTTTGATCCCGACGTTTGTGCTGATTGTAAATCTGTTTTGCCAGATTTATTCGCTGCCATCTCAGCTATAAAGTGGTATATTTATATACTTAAACTGTGTGGATTATCACTTGCTCCGCTTCGATGATTTATATTTTGAGGAGGAGAGGAGAGATTATGCAGCCACCTTGCTCTCCGGCTCAATAGCGCCCCCAGCAATTCCATTTTTTATCTTCCTCCTTTCACTAATATATCTGAAAAAATTTTTATCTCCCTTTTTTACATTTTTAGCCATTTGTTCTTCCGCCTGTGCCTTCGCCAAACGTATCTCTCTCTTGGCTTCTTTCATTTTCACCCTGTAGTCTTTTCTGCTCTCCTCTTCTTGGGTTTTTTTATATTTCATGAACGCCAACTCTTTCGCCTTTATTTTCTCAGCCACTAGGTTGGAGAACCATATCGGCTTCCTTTTTCTTTTGTTTTTATTGATTTTCTTCACATAAAGGTCCGTAGCCATTTTTATCACTCCTTTCAGCTTAGACCACTGTCTTTCCACTTCTCTTATGTCCTCCCATCCTAACAGCTCTTTCTTCAGGTACTTTCCCATTGCATTAAAGTCCGTACGTTTGAAATCTAGGACTTTAAGTATCGTGCGGCCGCTCTCCACTTTAGCCGTTATATCAAACCAAACCGTTTGATGATCGCTACTACCCAGGTGAGCACCCACTCGAACATTAGAGATACTCTCTCCATTTGTGAGGACCAGATCCAATATCGCTTTTTCCCTTGTGGGTTCCATCACCATTTGTCTGAGCAGAGCCTCTTGAAAGGCATCCACAATCTCCCTACTTCTTTCCAATTCCGCAGACGGAACATTCCAGTCCGCATCCGGCAGGTTGAAATCTCCCAACAGCAGAACCTCCTCTTTCCTTCCAAACTTTTGGATATCCACAATCAGATCCTTATCAATTTGCTGCGATTGAGTCGGAGGTCTGTAGACTACACCCACGTAGATAGAAGTTCCATCTTCTCTTTTCAGAGCAATCCATATCGCTTCTTCCTCTCCCCAGGTCCCTTGCATTTCGGTCGCTTGGATATTGATCTTTACATAGAGAGCTACTCCTCCACCTTTATGACCATCTCTGTCCTTCCTAAAAAGATTATATCCCGGTATGTTTGCATCCCATCCATGTGATTCACTGAACCATGTCTCTGTGATAGCAACAATATCTAGATCTGCCTCTAATATCAGGGCTTGCAGATCATGAACTTTGTTGCTTAGACTGCGAGCATTTGTGGTCATCGCTTTCCAGCTATTTTTCAGCAATAATCTCCTTTTTCGTATGGATTTTTGTGTCGTTTCACTTTCCGTTGCAATACTAAGAAATGAGTTGCTGATATTGCTTATGTTGCAGCCTTTACTACTATCACATCTTTTCTTTTGCCGGGGGTGGTCTCTATAATTGTCCTTCGTACATACACCACCCCCACCTTCTAGTTTAAATGCCTGGAAAAATATTGTCTAAATTTCTCTGCAAGGTTTCTTTTTCCTGCTGTAGTAATATGTAGCCCATCAGTGCAATATAGCTTCTTGTCCTTCCATGTATTTCCCCATCCTCCTATGTACCTGAAGCCTTCTTGATGACACCAGGCTCTGAGCCATCTATTAAAGTCCTCTGTGTTTTTCATTCTTTGCTCCTGTTCACAGAAAATTTCTAAGGTTTCGGATAGCCCATGAACATTTTCAATACAAAGTTCTGCCCTTCAACCTGGCCTCCTCTCCAAGAGTGTTCACCAAGTGCCTAGTAGTAGTGGCTCAAGGGTTCCAATTGTTTCCCTATCTCAACGATTGTCTCATAAGGCGCCTCTCCTCAAGGGGTGCTCTCAGCAACACAATCAACAATTCTGTTTCTTCATCTGTTGGGGTTCGAAGTCAGCTTTCCCAAATCTCAACTTCAACCCTTTCAAACTCTACAATTCATAGGAGCCTTGCTAGAGATGATTCAACTCAGGGCCTCAGCAAAGACAAGACAATTTGCTTCAACTTTGCAATCAAGTCTTATCATCTTCATCCATCTCAACCAGACAAATGATGATACTATTAAGTCAAGTCACAGGCATCTACAGTCCAGGTTTGCGAGACTTCATCTCAGAGCAGCTCAGTGGTCCCTGGCATCTCAAGCTCTCGATCCATTCTTTAAAAAAAAAAATAAAAAAAAAAAATAAAATATATATATATATATATATATATGTTTATTGAGGAACAATGCACAGAAGCAATACAAAAAAGTCAGACAGGAAGGTACAAGGAACAAAGCATCCAAACCACAAGAGGCATCAAAAACTCGCCCTGAGAATAAGAAAAGAAGCCTCTAAGCAAGTTCCATTATAGAATATATCCCTTCCCCACCCAACCCCCCAACCCACCCACCTCTGCGTCCTGGGAATTAAGCCACACTAAAAAGATCTCCAGCAGTCCAAATAGGAAACGGTGGTCCAGCTCACTGCAGCCTTCCGGCGCAAATGTTCCCATATTGCCAAACGTTCTCATATTCCTAGAATGCCTTGTTTTCTCAATAGGCCATGACAAAAAAATTACAATCATACTAGTCTACAGAGCACCCTCTTCTCCTATGTCTGCGCTTGATGAACTGCTAACCATTATAAGCAACCTATCCGTAATCCATAAACAAATCGTAGTCCTAGGCGATCTCAACTTCGCGGACTACCCAGAAGTCACGGGCGCCCCACGAGATTTCATCAAAACACTGTCAGATCTGGGACTCACTCAACAAGTCACCTCTCCAACTCATTCCTCTGGAAACACACTGGACCTAATCTTTCTCCCAGATGGCCCACAAATTGACCAGAAAACATCCTCGCCGACAAACATCGTGGTCCCCTGGACCGATCACCATATAATCACGTTCAGCCTGCACACCAGAGTTAAAGAGGCAGCAGACCGAACAAATTCCCAGGAAACAATTACGTTCGACCCAAAATCAGTAAACCCAACCACATTTTCTCACGGCATCTCCAAACTACAACTAGGCACTAACTCCCTAGAAGAGAAGGCACTGACCTGGCACTCAGGCATTAAAGCACTCTATGAAAACCTAGCAAAAGTCAAGGTGATTAAACCTAACTCACGACCATTCTCTTCACCCTGGTTTACAGAAGACTTGAGAGTACAAAAAAGGAGAGTTAGAAAAGCAGAAAATACTTGGCGCAAAACTCTCAGTGACCAGGACAAATCCTCCTGGAAAAACTTGCTGCAAAACTACAAACTAGCCACACATGAAGCAAAGAAAGCTCATTTCACTGCTCTTCTATCAAAGTACCCAAGCAGATCGAGGGCCATCTTCTCATTAACGAAAAACCTATTCTCCTTATCCCAAGGTCCAATGCATTCCCTGCAAACGAACCTAGACTGCGAATCCCTCTCCACCTTCTTCCATGACAAAATATCAAAGATACGCGCAAATCTGGACTCTGAGGCCAAAGCACTCCCATACATCCCAGAGACTGCCCAAGATGACAATCCACCCAAGATGGAAACCTTGAACAGTTTCAAACCAATCTCCCACAATGACCTCAAAACAATAATCAACTCCGTACGCCCCGCAACCTCGATCCTGGACCCATGTCCCTCCACTACACTGCTGAACACAAATGAGGTATTCCTGGAATCCATCCTACCACTAATAAATGAGTCCCTTATGACAGGTGTAGTTCCACGGAGCTGGAAATCAGCCATAGTAAAACCACTCCTGAAAAAAACAACCATGGACCAAGACAACCCAGGCAGCTTCAGACCTGTCTCAAACCTCTCATTCATCTCAAAAATATTGGAAAAGACTGTACTCATGCAATTGCAAGACTTCATGGAGACAAACGCCACCCTCTCCAACTTCCAATCGGGCTTCAGGAAACACCTAGCACAGAAACTGTGCTGCTGGAAAATCCTAGATGATGGAAATGATGCATTGCTGGTACTATTAGACCTCAGTGCCGCCTTCGACACCATAGACCACTCTCTCCTCTTGTCCAGGCTAAAGTCCATTGGAATCCGTGACAATGCACTTCAATGGTTCTCTTCATTCCTGAACGACAGATCACAGAGAGTCCTACTAGGAAAATCCTTATCTGAACCCAAACCACTCCACTATGGAGTGCCTCAGGGAGCTTTACTTTCACCTCTCCTCTTCAACATCTATGTCAAACCAGTACTGGACATAGCGGGTAAACACCGCATCAGAATCCACTCCTTCGCTGATGACCTACAACTCTATCTTCCCCTAGGCCGTCACCGAGACACACAAATCAAATATCTCCAGTCTTGCTTAACTGAAATAAAGTCTTGGATGACCGTAAACAAATTACAGTTAAATGAATCCAAGACAGAACTTCTCTGGATCCACAAAGATTTATGCGTATACCTCCGTCCGTCCTTTTCCTGGGCCACAAACACCCTTACACCCAAAGACAACGTCCGCAGCCTAGGAGTAACTCTTGACTCTAATTTATCAATGACAGATCACGTATCCAAACTAGTATCATCCTCCTTCTACTACCTCCGCCAGCTAAAAACCATACGTGCCTACTTCTCAAAATCTGAATTTGCCCAACTACTCTACGCTTTTGTTCTATCCCGCATAGACTATTGTTACGCTCTACTAGTGGGCCTGCCTACCAAAACTCTCTCCCGCCTCCAAAGGGTGCAAAACTTTGCAATCCGCCTTCTGAAAAACCTAGGCATCCGCGACCATGTTACCCCTGCATTAGCTTCCATGCACTGGCTGCCCATTCAAAAAGCTGCACCTTCAAGGCCCTGCTCCTCGCTTTCAAAACCTTCCATGAAACGATTCCGTACTACATGAAAACTAAACTACAAATCTACTTCCCAAAACGACCACTGAGGTCCCAAGGAGAAAAACGACTGACCATACCTTCTGGCCGCTCCTTCAAAACTGAAACTGCCCGCAAACGCTCCTACTCACATTTCCTACCCAAACTTTGGCACACAATCCCTCCATCTGTCAGATCACTAGATGGACTCTGGAACTTCAGGAAGGCCGTGGAAACCTTCCTCTTTACTAACCCAGCGCCTTAAAGTCATTCACCCTGAAATGCCACCCAGTCAATTCACCTTTGTCACTTAATTTCACCAGATGCTACTTAGTACATATGTTTTATTGTCATGTCTATATTGTAATTTATGTAAACTGTCATCTATATTGTAATTTAAGTAAAATGTCATCTCTGCTCTGTCTGGATTATTATGGATGTACTTTGTAACCCGTTCTGGGCTCTTTTGGGAGGACGGGCTAAAAATCGAATAAATAAATAAATAAATTTGGGACATAGCAACCCGCCATTGCTGCACTGTAGGACACGTCTCCCCCACCCAATGCTGCAAAATAAGCTTCTTAGCTAGACCCAAGGCCACCAGTACAAAGCGCCGATGGAGCTCCGGAACACCAGCCTCGATCAGAGGACTCATGACACCCAGCAGCAGAGTCTTATAAGACCAGTCCAAAGCTAGACCCAGGACACCCTCCACCACTCGAAGCACCTGCAACCAGAGGTCCCCCAAGCGAGAGCATTCCAAGAAGTGGTGCACCAACGTACTCTGTAGGGCTGGGCAACGAAGACAGAAAGCATCAGGCCACATCCCCATCTGATGTCCCCTACTGCGTGTGACATAGGCCTTATGAAGAATATTAAGATGTATCTCCTGCAAACTCACATTAGGGGAAGCCCGAGCACATTCCAAAAAACTCAGGGCCAACTCATGCGCAGTGACCCCTTCACTCAAGACGCTACTCCAATCCAGTGCCTGCAAATCCAGAAACTGTGTGGGCTTCCAGGCCTTCCCTATCTGGTACCAGCCCGACAACGTATTGAGGTCAGACGAGACCTCCAGAAAAATCCCATCCAAGGGGGAAAAAACAGGCAATAGGCCATCCGGCGAACGCAACGAGGCACAGTAACTGCGCAACTTGAAGGTATGCGAGCTCAGATCCAGCAGGCCAATGCCAAGTCTCCTTACAGGCGGAGAAAGAAGGGATAGACCCAGAGCCCAGCTCAGTAACCTGGCTGACAAACCGGCAGCCCAGCTGCCGAACACGCAAGAAGAAAGTGGCAGCGAATCCAGCCAGGAATCCCGAATTACCCACAAATTCCAAAAAAGGTGAATGGCCCATCGCGCTCCCCAGAACAGCTTGCCACCAACGCCACGCAGCTTGTACAGGACGCAACAAAGAAGAATACGGGCCGGCACCTTCCCACATCACATTAAATACAGAGAGTGGAGCAGCCAACAGAGGCCAAAACCCCACAGGGGCAAACTTGGATGCCCTGGTATATACCTCATGTATCCATCGTAAGAGAGCCGCTACGTTATAGAGCCACAAATCCGGAAGATTCGCACCGCCCCCGGCTCGGTCTCTGACCAGCTTATGATAACCAATTCTCGCCCTCCGGGAACGCCAGATAAAAGAAGACACAAGACCCCGATACACCTGCACATCAAACTGTGTAACCCATAGAGGCACCATCTGAAGAGGGTAAAGCAACTTGGGCAGAAGGACCATTTTAATAAGAGCAATTCGACCAAGGAAAGAAATTGGAAATTCCATCCAACGGTGGCATAATGTCCGAATAGCTGCCAACTTATCCACCACATTCCTCCGGTAAACCACCTTAGGATCAGCATGCAAATAGATTCCTAGATACTTGAGCGTACCCTTAGACCATTGCAGAGGAAAGGTGGGGTCCCCGCACGCCCTACAAGCTGGGTTGACTGGCAGTGCCTCAGACTTTGCAAAGTTAATCTGCAATCCCGAAAATGAACCAAAGCGGCGAATAAGATCCACGAGCTGAGGAACCCCTTGCTCCGCATCACCCAAAAAAATAAGCATGTCATTGGCAAATAAATTAATTTTAAATTCCTGGTTCCCCAGCCATATACCAGGCAAAGAAGATTGTTGACGAATATGAGCCGTTAAGGGCTCCAGAGCTAACACAAATAACATAGGAGACAGAGGGCAGCCTTGCCTCGTGCCCCGTGCCAGAGTAAAGGAGGAAGTAAGCTTGCCATTAACCAGAATTTGTGCCGTGGGCTACTCATACAAGGAGCAAACCCCAGCCAGAAACGCCCCCATGATGCCCAAGTGAGGTAAAACCCAAAAAAGATAAATCCCACAAAACCTTATCGAACGCTTTCTCAGCATCCAGACTTACAAGAAGGGCATTCTCCTGGCCCGGGTGCATCCCCAAAAGGCCAGGATTCTGCAGCAACGAAAGAGCGCGTAAGACATTAGCAGACGAATAACACCCAGGCACAAAGCCCACCTGGTCTGGGTGAACCAAGAAGAGTAACACCTTACCCAAACACGCAGCCAAAATAGCCGCAAAGTTCTTAACGTCCTGATTAAGCAGGGAAATGGGCTGGTAAGAGCCCAGCTGATCTTCCAGTCTTACCGGTTTCGGGAGGACAACAATATGAGCGTGAGTCAGGTGATGAGGGGGTAGCTGCTCCTCAAGCAAGGCCCAAAACAATGCCTGAAAAGGGCCCACCACCCGGGACTCTAAGAGCTTGTAATATTCAGGGCCGGGCCCATCAGGTCTAGGCGCCTTAGCAAGTTTCAGCACCCTAATAGCCTTCTGAATTTTCACCCCCTGCACATCTGCATTTAAAGCATCGTGCTGCCCTTGGCCCAAGCTTGGAAGCTGCAGGTCCTGAAAAAACGCAGTCCTCTGCGCTGTATCACAAGTCCCCCGATCATATAGAGCCTGGTAAAAACCCACAAAACTCCGTTGGATATCCAGGAGCCCCATCAACGTAGTCCCATCCGGGATCTGAATCTTGGAGATAAGTCGCTTACATGCTCTCTGGTTAACCATGGAGGCCAATAGCTTCCCCGCTTTATTCCCCCAGTGATGCAAGCGATATTTGTACATTTGTATATCTCGGAGAGCTCGCTGGGCTAACAAATCATTAATTTGACGACGCAGGTCCACATACAGTGTCCTAGCCACTGTGGAACCCACCCTAGACAGATCCCCCCGTACCATTCCCAAGCGGGAGACCAGGTCCACATAGGCCTGATCCTGGGCCTGTCGCTTGCGAGTGGTATATTCCATAATATGCCCCTGCAGAACAGCTTTACTAGCCTCCCAAAATACTACATCAGAAACCTCTGGAGAGAAATTTTCCAAAACATAGGCATCCCGTTGTTGCGTCAAAAAGAGATGAAAATCCTTGTCTTCATACAAGGTGGAGTTCATACGCCAACCCACCAGTGATCATGGAGAAACCCGGGGGCAGACCAACTCCATCCAGACCAAGTGATGGTCCGACATCACCCCGTCTTCGATCACCACTGTTTTAACTCCGGGCAGCAAAGAAGGAGCTACTAGTAAGTAGTCTAAGCGACTATGAACTTTATGTACAGTGGAATAGTAGGTAAAGTCGACTTCATCTGGATGGAGTGTCCGCCATAGGTCCACAAGTCCCAGTTGAGCCCCCACAATGTTGACCCCTTTATGTGCCCCCCCTTTCAACCTGGGTTTTGGAGGTTTACAGTCAAGAAGTGGGTCAGCTGTGATGTTGAAGTCCCCGCCCAAGACCAGCTGATACTCCGAAAAAGGGGCAAGAGCTGCCACTAGAACAGAAAAGAACCTATGAGAGTAAACATTAGGGGCATAAATAGAGCAAAATGCACATTTCTTCCCCAAAAATTCCCCAGCCCAAATCACATAACGGCCCTCAGCATCTTGAACCATCTTGTGTAAGGTGCATGTGTGTTTTTTATGAAAAAGAATTGCAACACCCCGCTGTCTGCTATTAAAGGAAGCAAAAGCCAGTTCACCAACCCAGTCTCTTTTAGTTGGGTATGTTCAACCACACTATGGTGAGTTTCCTGTAGAAGCAGAACATCGAGGTGCAATTTCTTACAATACTGGAGCATCTTACTACGTTTAATAGGAGAGTGCAAACCATTAATGTTAAAGATAGCAATTTTCACCGCTCCTATTATGGCATATCCAAGGCATATACAGAAAGTGAAAACCTGTTTGGGGCAGTGACACCAGCCTCCCAGCCAGGCCAGCACACCACCCACTCAAAGATCATAAAAGACCCCAACAGAATCCCAGGACGCAGCCCACCCTCCAGCCCCCTCTCACCCCCACTCCCCAACCTACCCCCCAGCCCCCTCCTTCCCAAAGGTCCCATCCAACCCCCAACCCAACTACCCACCATTCTCACACAGAACAAAAAACCCACAAACCCAACCATCCAGAAAACACACACATACTCACACTCCACTCCCCAACTACATCCCTCCCCAAACCCCCTCTAGAAAAGAATTCCAGTAGTCAGTCCACAGCCCGTGTCCGAAAGTAAGGGGATACCCCAATGCCAACACCCCCGAAGCCCCATTACATGAACCAGAACAATGAAACAAGAAAAATAGAACAACAAAAGTATGTCCCCCCAAGACCAACAGGGTCTCCAACCAAGAACATCAACCCCTCATGAAGGTCATCAGAGTCTCGGACCCCAGGAGGGGGAAATGCTGAAAACTAGAAGACTGGCAGGGTGGAGAGTCGGGGGCCAACAGGGGTCAAAACAACCAACTTATAAGAGATTAGTCACATCATCACTTCATCAATCTCTTCAGTGGTGGATGAAGTCATCAAATCTTTCCAAAGGGTTATTGTTTTTTTTTATCCCTCCACATCAGGAAGTTCTGTCCACAGACTCGTCCAATTAGGCTTGGGGAGTTCATCTGATCCCATCCGCACAAGCCTCAAATGGTTTTACACTGAACTTATTTTGTCAAAGTATAAAAAGAAACAATATTTTGTACAATGGTCATTTTATAAATCGGAGTTCTGGCTGCTGAACTAGAGGAGGAGATTTTCAGCTGGCAGGGCATTGTTTATAAACGTTTATCAAAACAGCTACAATAGTACTTTATCCTAAAGCAAAATAAGAAATATAATTTTTTTCTACCTTTGTTTGGTTTTTGCTTTCCTCATCTTCTCATCATTATTTTCCTTCCATCCACTGTCTGACTTCTCTCTGCCTCTTCCATATGGCATCTGCTCTATTTCTATGCCTCTCCCTTCCATCTCTGCCTCCCTCCCCCCCCATTGAACTGTCACCCATCTTTTTCTCTCTGCTCCCCCATTGTCTGGCATCTCTGTCTTCTTCCCTTCCATCTTTCACTCCCTCCCCAAGGTGGATTTAGCATTTCTCTCCTCCTTTTCTCCTTTCAGGTCTGGTATCTGAATCCTCCCTCTCCTCCAATGCTCTTGTATCTCTCTCTCTCTCCTCTCCCTTTCACTTCCTTTTCTTTTCTGCTCTTCCTTCTTAATTTTTTTCTACCTCTTGTCTACTTTCTTACTTTCCAGTCCTGAATTTTCCTTTCATTGTATCTACCTACAGCTTGCCACCTTTCCCTCATCCCTTCCAGTATCTCACTAACTCTATCTATCCTCTTCCCCCAATCCAGCATGAGCCCTTTTTTCTTTGTGCCCTCCTTCTATCCAGAATGTGCTCTCTCACCTCTCCACTTCCTTCCAGTCTGATTCCCTCTCCTCTCCCATTCAGTGTCTGTTCCCCTCTCTCTCTCCCCTTCCATCCAGCGTCTTCTCCCTTTTCTCTCCTCCCCACTTTCTTCTAGCATCTGCTCCCCAATCTCTCTCCTCCTCACTTCCTTCTAGCATCTGCTCCCCAATCTCTCTCCTCCCCACTTCCTTCTAGTGCCTGCTCCCTCTCTCTCTCCTCCCCACTTCTTTCTAGCACCTGCTCCCCTCTCTTTCTCCTCCCCACTTCCTTCTAGCATCTGCTCCCCTCTCTCCCTTCCCATCTCTTCAATGTCTCTTCCCTTCTCTCTCCCCTCCCCACTTCCATCCAGCTTCTGCTCGTCCCTCTCTCCCCACTTCCCTTCAGCATTTTATCTCTCTCTCTCCCCTTCTCACGTCCTTTCAGTGCCACTCAACCTCTTCCCCTCATCGGGCCATCTCTCTCCCTTCCCATTACCTTTGTGGGCACTTTTCAGAGTTTTCTTTTTCTGAGGTGTCCAGACATGGCAACCGTTTCCACAAGTCCCACGTGACTACCCCAAAACTTCTCTTCTGATGCACCTTCCTGTTTCTGCCTAGGTGGCTCACGTCAGAGGAGAAGCTTTGGGGCAGTCACCCGGGACTTGTGGGAATGGTTGCTGCATCCAGACACCTCAGAAAGAGAAAACTCTGAAAAGCGCTCGCTAAGGTGAGGGGCAGGGAGGGAGATGGCCCGACAAGGGGGATAAGATACCCGGACTGCGGGGGCCCCTGGAGCTGTGGAGCCCAGGGCGGCTGCCCTGTCTGCCCTCCCCTAATGCCGGTCCTGCTTGTGTCATCCCCTTCTTGGCTCCCGGGGCAGGCCTACCAGCTTCTTCAAAGCTACATAGAAAGGAGGGACTTTGGATTAGTGCTGCCTGCAGGAAGCTTCAAAGAGGTTGGTAGGCCTGCCCCAGGATCCGTGAAGGTCGCAAGTTTGTTGGTGGTTGTTTTTTTGCTGCTGGCGATCGGGAGGGAACGAGTGTCACGATCGTGAGAGGGGGCTACTGACTGGGGGGGGTGGAAAGGGAGGTAATGCGGCAGATACGTTACTGCAGGGACAAGGCCATTCACCACTCCACGGGGCAGTGAATGACCCTTGTTCCCCATACTGCGGCAACCAGTCTTTTTTTTTTCCCTCCCCATTCCTACGGGTTACCTGTTGCTGTACAGTGAGAGATTAAAGAAACTGGACCCTCTGCTCCCTTGAAAAAAAGGAGACTGAGAGGGGACTGATCGAAAACATTCAATATTTTTTAAATTTTAAATTTTACTTCATTTTTTAAAATTTAAATTTCAGTTTTTCTTACCATTCTCCCAGGTGAGCTCAGAACGGTTTACAGGAATTTATTCAGGTACTCAAGCATTTTTCCCTGTCTGTCCCGGCGGGCTCACAAATCTATCTAAATGTACCTGGGGCAATGGGGGATTAAGTGACTTGCCCAGGGTCACAAGGAGCAGCGTGGGTTTGAACCCACAACCTCAGGGTGCTGAGGCTGTAGCTTTTAACCACTGCGCCACACTCTCCCCAATGAAGGGAATAGACTTAGTAGTTAAAGACAGGTTTTTCATCCTCTCCAAGGTAGAGAGAACAAGAGGGCACTCTCTAAAGTTAAAAGGGGATAGATTCCATACAAACATAAGTTCTTCTTTACCCAGAGAGTGGTAGAAAACTGGAATGCTTTTCCAGAGGCTGTTACAGGGGAAAACCCCTTCAGGGATTCAAGACAAAGTTAGACAAGTTCCTGCTGAACCAGAACATATGCAGGTGAGGCTTGTCTCAGGAACCTAAGGGCCGCCATGTGAGCGGACTGCTAGGCATGATGGACCACTGGTCTGACCCAGTAGCGGCAATACTTATGTTCTACCTGCGGGTAACACTCACCATGTCATTCTCTAATTGAGAGTTCAAAATAAATCTGCCTTTATACTCTCTAAAATTTAACATGGACTATTTCTTCCTCTGATGCCTTTATCTCTAAACACCATGGGATTTTCAGGCACGAGAACAACTCGTATGAATAAGGTCTTTTTTCCATTATTGAGAGGAACCAAGTCCATTAGTAAAATTTCACACTCCTTTCCATACTTACTGCAATATGGAATGGACTACCTCCTCAAATTAGATTGTGTTTATCTCTTCAGATCTTTTGCAAAGGCCTTAAAACCACTGTTTCATCGCTTTTTTAGCAATAGCTCCAATGATTGTTAATGGATCTTTCTTTATGTTCTAATTATGTAAACCAAATCACGCTCGTATTTTTAGGAGATGATTTGGGTATATAAAGACTAAGAATTAGATTAGATTGTTGCTGTTTTGCATTTCTTGACATGAGCAGATTAGACTTGTTTTTTGGGAAATGTCCCCATAGCTCTTTCTCTTATCTTTGTCCTCTACAGATGTTCCTGGCTGCTTTACAACTAATTAGTTCTAGAGAGGACAGTGCTGAGGTGAGAGGGGTGGAGCTTAAGTCTTTTTGAATATGAGGCTTCTTACAAGTCCTGGTGAGTAGAGGGAAATAACCCACTAGTCCCGAAATAATGTATGGATTTACAAGAAAGAAGATTAACAAAGGTAAAAACCTTTTAGAAACCAAGGATGATCTACTCGGTAAGACACATACAGTATTTACTGAGGTTCTTCCCCTTGTTATCAGCAACTTGATTATTGTAATGCCCTCTTGAATGGTGCCCACCAGGGCCGCCATCAGGGCAGTACTACCAGTCCTGCATTCAGGGGCCCAGAGCTGACAGGGGGCCCGGGCTCCCCAGTGTTCTTCCCAGCGCTTTTCAGTTGGGCGCAACGCCCAGCAAATTTAGATGCCCGCCTGGCTGTCATCTGCCGAATCCTGCTGCCGCCACTGCTTAATGCGCAGCCTGAAGAGCCGCCTAAAAACCCGCCGGACTTTAAACAAAAAAAACCCCCAGCAAGCGACTCGAACCCAGCTTTCCTCCAAAATCGGAAGTTACGTCGGGGGGGGAGGGGGGGAAGAGAACAGAAGCCGGCACGGACCATTAGAGCCCCGGAGCATGCGGGAGATAGGCCAGCCACGGAGGGAAGCTTACTTGCTCTTGCTTACTTCGGGCCTTTCTCGCTGCCGGGTCCTGCCTACTTTCTGTTTCCGTGAAGGCAGGACCCGGCAACGAGAAAGGCCCGAAGTAAGTAAGAGCAGCAAGTTGTAAACTTCCCTCTGTTGCTGCCTTTTGGGAGATAGGTCAAGCGACCAAGGGAAACTTGCAACTTGCCTTTGTCTATAGCGAATCTACCGGGTTGTGTGAGACGGGGGGGGGGAATGGGAGGAGTAATGATGCTGCACCCAATTAGGGGGGGAGAGGAAGAGAAATGCTGCTTCTGCTGTACCAATTGGGGGGAAGGAAAGAGAAATGCTGATGATACTGCTGTACCCAGTGGGGGGAGGGGGAAGAGAAATACTGCTGCACCCATTTGGGGAGAGAGAGGGAAGGAGGGAATAGGAAGATCAGGAAAGGAGGAAAGAGATGCAAAGACCATGGGAGGGAGGGAAAGGAGATACCATACCATGGAGTGGAAGAGAGAGATGTCAGGGCATATGGGGGGGGAAGCAGGGCCAGATTAAAGGATAGGCCCAGTAGTCACAGGCCTAGGGCCCAAAATAGTTAAGGGGGGGCCTGCCAGTGCTGTGCTTTGGACCTCACCCTTGCTTGGATTCGCTGGCAGCAGCAGCAGCCTCATCATCATCATCCCGGACGACCCCCAACCCGATCCGACCCTCCTAACTCTCCCTCCTTCCCTCATCAGTGACGTGCCAGAGGGAATCATGGCAGGAGAAAGCCCTGAAGCAGCCTGCTTACAGTAGAGCAGTGCTGTTTAGAGTCTCGTGATGGGAGGGAGGGAGAGATAGGAGGGTTGTGGGGGGGGGAGAGTAGCAGTCTGCCCCGGGTGTTTGACCTAGCGTCATGAACTTCTTCGGCTAGCATCAGCATTTACAATCACTGCTGTTGCCAGCTTCAGGCCTTCCTCTCTGCTGGGTCCTGCCTACTTCTGTTTCCATGAAGGCAGGACCGACAGAGAGAAGGTCGCAAGCTGGCAACCGCAGCAAATTGTGACTGCTGCTGCCTGACGAAGTTCATGACTCCAGGTCATGGGTGACAGAGAGAGGAAAGGGAGCAGAGGGGGAGGAGATTGCTGCACCAACTGGAGGAGAAGAAGATGAGGGAGGGAATGAAACGAGATGCCAGGATTGGACGGGAATGGGAGGGAGGAAGAGATTGCCAGGGCATGGAGGGACGGAGGAAAGTATGCCAGACCAAGGGGGAAGGAGAAGATGTCCGAGCATGGAGGGGGAGGAGAGATGGAAGAAAAGCAAAGGAGTGAGATGCTAGAGAATCGGGAAGGGAAGATACCAGACTGTGGGGTGCGAAGGAAAGAAAGGGAAGCGAGAGATGCCAGGCATAGGGGACGGGGCAGGTGGTGACAGAGAGAGAAAAATGGAGAGGTGGCAGAGCTGAAATCAATCATCTACAAAGGAGAAGAGAAGGGGCACAGGATAGACAGTTTATTGAAGGAGCATAAAAAGAGAGAAGATGCCATATGGAACGGGGAGAAGGGCAGAAGAAGGAAGTGCAAACAGAGACTCATGAAATCACCAGACAAAAAGGTAGGAAAAATGATTTTATTTTCAGTTTAGTGATCAAAATGTGTCTGTTGAGAGAATTTATATCTGCAATAGCGGTTTTTAGCGCAGGGAGCATATGAGCATCGAGAGCAGCACATGGCATTCAGTGCATCTCCCTGCTCTAAAAACTGCTATTGTGATTTAGTTAAAAAGGGAGGGGTATATTTGTCTATTTTTGTATAGTTCCTGAGGTGACATTGCATAGAATCGTCTGACTTGACCTCTTTGAAAACCCGCGGAATATAAATGATAATTAACATTTTCTCGGCATACAGTGTGTTTTGTGGTTTTTTTAAAAATTTTATTGTTGGTAGATCATTTTGACTTGGTCATTTTAAAAGTAGCTCGCAAGCCCAAAAAGTATGGGCACCCCTGCTATAGAGCCATTTCTTGTACGACTGGATGAGCTATATTTATCTTTTTTTTTAGTTGTTTAAATTCATGCAGAAATAAATGGCTAGATTGAACCTAATGACTTCATTAACGCCTGTCCCTTTTTTAAACTTCTATACCATTTGAAAGAGGGCAAATACTTCTTAAATTTAATAAAAATATTCTGGCACAAGTGTCAAACCTTAAAAAAGGAAGTCATATTGAGCATTGGAAAATAATAATAATAATTAACTAATAAAAATAGGGCTCCTTTTACTAAGTTACGATAATGGCTTTAGCGTACGCCACGCGCGCTAGATGCTGACGCCAGCATTGAGCTAGTATTATTTTTCCCACGTAGAGCAGGGGTTTGCGCTAGACATATGTTAGTTTAGAATAGATAGGTATAGATTAGTTTAGTTTAGATTAGGTTAGGGCCCTGCTGAAAGAATCTACCTTGACATGGTTGCAAGCTTACAAATCTTATGGTCAAAGAGTGCAGTGACAGAGAAAAGTATGTGTGTATTCGGCCCATGGAAGAAGGGGATCGGGGGGGGGGGGGGGGAAGGGATGCGTGGGGGGCCCAATAGGATTGCTCAATAAGGGGCCCAGAAATTTCTGATGGCGGCCCTGGTGCCCACATATGACATTTGGCACCTCCAAATAGTCCAAAACATGGCTGTCAAACTTAATATAACTTCTGTAAATACAATCAGGTAATATTTTTACTTCAATATCTTTGTATCCTAGAAGTTACTTATTATAAAATCGAATATTTTATCACTGGTTTTGTTTATTTTTCTATTTTGTGTTGTTAGTGCTCAGAAAAGGCTGCTCTCTCAGCAGCAAGCGCTCATTTTTAACAACAACATGACAAACACTCCTTCTAAATCATCGCACTAATACATTTTAAAGCAGTTCATTCAGAAAATAATAATAAACTTTTAATTCCTTCTGTTTGTATTTATCTTCTGTTTTTCTGTTCCAAATTGAAGAAATTCCCTTATCTTCTGTGATGATTTTCAGGGCAAAACACAATTTTTCCAATACATTCCTGGCTCGGCACCCTATCAAGTGATCTCCCAACTGGGATCCCGGTTTTGGCATACTGGCTTCCTCAGGGGATAACTCTAAAAATAAAAATAAATGATATATACCGTATTTTTCACTCCATAGGATGTACTTTTTTCCACCCAAATGTAGGTGGAAGTCTCAGTGCGTCTTATGGAGCGAAGGTACAAATTTTAACCCCCTCCCAAGCACCATTTTAAAACACCCCACTGCTGCCACTGCACCTTTTAAAACACTTGTCCGACTGCCACCATCATACTACCTGGTGGTCCAGCGTGTATCCCTCCCGCTAGCGGCACACAGGTCAGGAGCACGGATTTCAGGAGCAAGCTTTCCGCGCTCCTACATGGGCCTGTGCCACTTTCTGAATAGCTCATATTCAACCTGAAAAAATTCAATCACATCATACCTTTCTACCAAAAACTTCATTGGCTGAAAATTGAGAGCTGAATACTTTTCAAATTCGGATGTCTCTTCTACAAAGTTCTATACGGTCTACTGCCCAACTACGTACCTCACCAATCAGTTCACATTCGCCAGACCTAGAAAATCTACTTAACCTCAATCATTATTCATCTTCCCCTCATAAGAGATTCATCAACAGACTCCTACCCTACCAAGCAGCCTCCAAAGATCCCAAATGGAGCCAACTGGTCAGAACATCAACCTCTTAACATTCACTTCAGAAAGCTCCTAAAAACGCTCCCCAAACAGGACAACCCATCCTAAATTTTCCATGAAAAGACTCCCGATTCACCGACTCTCTATTCCACAGGTGTCGAAGTCGGTCCTCAAGGGCCGCAATCCAGTCTGGTTTTCAGAATTTCCCCAATGAATATGCATTGAAAGCAGTGCATGCACATAGATCTCATGCATATTCATTGGGGAAATCTTGAAAACCCGACTGGATTGCGGCCCTCGAGGACCGACTTCGACACCCCTGCTCTATTCCATGTTGTTGCTCTAAGACTATGAACATTCCTACCTATTTATCTCCCTACTTATAAAACTATGCTTAACCTCCCTCTATGCAATCTATACAATTTTCAGTCCTATCTCCATTGCTGTAGCTCACTGATTCTCCTCAGCCATTTTTCCTATAAACCGCTTTGAACTGAGAGGCTTTCGTGGTATATAAATAAAGATTTATGTTTATTTAAACCAAGTGTGACTTTGGATACTTAATGTATGTGAATTCTGTGCAGGAGCATTTAGGGTCTATCTGCATCAACATTCATGAGTCAGATTGATATAATGTCCCATAGGCCTCTACTGATATTGATTAGGCCAGGGGTAGGCAATTCCGGTCCTCGAGAGCCGGAGCCAGGTCAGGTTTTCAGGATATCCACAATAAATATGCATGAGATATATTTGCATCTCAAGGAGGCAGTGCATGCAAATCCATCTCATACATATTCATTGTGGCTATCCTGAAAACCTGACCTGGCTCTGGCTCTTCAAGGACCGGAATTGCCTACCCCTGGATTAGGCCAACAGAAAATGCTGATGGCTAGCAATGCTAGGCTGACACACTGGTGCTATTTATTTAACTTATATATAAATGATCTGGAAATTGGAACGATGAACAAGGTGATTAAATTTGCAGATGACACTAAACTGTTCAAAGTTGTTAAAATGCATGAAAATTGTGATAAATTACAGGCAGACCTTAGGAACTTGGAAGGCTGGGCGTCCAAACAACAGATGAAATTTAATGTGGACAAATGCAAAGTGATGCACATTGGGAAGAATAATCTGAATCACAGTTACCGGATGCTAGAGTCTACTTTGGGGGTTAGCGCCCAAGAAAAGGATCTGGGTGTCATCGTAGACAATACGATGAAACCTTCCGCCCAATTTGTTGTGGCGGTGGGCAAAAAAGCAAACAGGATGTTAGGAATAATTAAAAAAGGGATGGTTAACAAGTCTAAGACTGTTATAATGCCTCTGTATTGCTCCATGGTGCGACCTCATCTGGAGTATTGCATTCAATTCTGGTCTCCTTATCTCAAGAAAGATATAGCGGCGCTAGAAAAGGTTGAAAGAAGAGCAACCCAGATGATAAAGGGGATGGAACTTCACTTGTATGAGGAAAAACTAAAAAGGTTAGGGCTGTTCAGCTTGGAAAAGAAACTGCTGAAGGGAGATAATGATTGAAGTCTACAAAATCCTGAGTGGAGTAGAATGGGTACAAGTGGATCGATTTTTCACTCCATCAAAAATTACAAAGATTAGGGGGACACTTGATGAAGTTACAGGGAAATACTTTTAAAACCAATAGGAGGAAATATTTTTTCACTCAGAGAATAATTAAGCTCTGGAACGCATTGCCAGAGGTTGTGGTAAGAGCAGATAATGTAGCTGGTTTTTAGAAAGATTTGGACAATTTCTTTGAGGAAAAGTCTATAATCTGTTATTGAGACAGACATAGGGGAAGCCACTGCTTGCCCTGGATCAGTAGCATGGAATGTTGCTACTCCTTGGGTTTTGGCCAGGTACTAGGGAACTGGATTAACCACTTTGAGAGTGGGCTATTGGGCTTGATGGACCATTGGTATGACCCAGTAAGGCTATTCTTATGTCTGACAGAAATAGCTCCACCTCTCAAGGTTGAAGTTATACCAGTGCTACGAAACATAAATCAAGTAATGTTGAACTTGTGTCCAATGCTCCACTGAGAGAGCTTCTTGCTTCATAAGATGAACATTACTGAGATGTTCTTCCACTCTCACTTTCAAACTTCTTTTTATACACCCTAGATCAGGGGTGTCCAATGTCGGTCCTCGAGGGCCGCAGTCCAGTCGGGTTTTCTGGATTTCCCCAATGAATATGCATGAGATCTATTTGCATGCACTGCTTTCAATGCATATTCATTGAGGAAATCCTGAAAACCCGACTGGATTGCGGCCCTCGAGGACTGACATTGGACACCCCTGCCCTAGATAATATAAATTACATGGGCATTTAATGTAGTAAATCACTTTTGAGGACAGACAGTTCGTTCTCCATGATAAATAAAATTTTTGGTCAGTTCCTGGGATTTGAACCTGCTGCATTTCCCAGTTGTAAGAGCAATTGATATACTGCTGACATTTAAAGTTCTCTGCTGCTTCCTGTTGCCACATGTTCCTTCAATAATGAATGTGTCAAATCTACTAAATTTTTCCTCTTTTTATATGCAAATCTAGGCTGCTGTTGAATCACCTTATGGTAACTTAAATGTCATTGCTTCATGACAGCACTCCTTATAAGTGGTGCTGGGGGAGAAAAAGGAAGCACGCAAGCTAATGTGCATTAAATGCTCTTTTGTATGCTGATATTTGGAATATCCCCTGTCTCAAAACTGCCGACTCATTTGACGTGCCTGCTTTCAAAAAACTTATCAAAACACATTTCTTTTAACAAGCTTTTGGGGCAGATTCTCTAACAATAGATCACATCTGTTGAAGATTTCAACAGATTTTCCTTAAAAATTCACAATGTAATTTAAGTTTTGAGTTATGTAATTTGTCCTCTGTGTGCTTTTCTATTTTAAATGGCATTCTTTTTTATTTTAATTTACACATTTGGTGTTTATGTAAACCACTGAGAACTATGTTAAGATTTGGCAGTGCACTTCACCCTCTCTATTTACGGTTTCGACATTCACGGTTTTGATTATTCGCAAATTTTTTTCCCCCAGGGCCCCCTCTACCCCGAGAATCGCTCGTTAGCAGCCCGCATAAAAAAAAAATGGCCCCGAGACTTGGATTGGGGCGAGGAGGGGGGCAATCAGAGGTGGAGGAGGCAAGCAGCCGCCCCAGGAGCATGGACCATACTTGGTGGTCTAGCGGTGACGCGGGGCAGGAGCGATCTTCCTACACTCCTGCCCCATGCAGAGCCCTGCTGTGAGTTCCTGTGGTCTCATGAGACTACAACTGGGAGTTTCTGTTGTAAAATTTCCCATCTCATATTGATTCTGTACATCTAAAGTTGTCATGTGCATATTTCTGTACATCCAAAATTGTCATGTGCGTATTCCAATTAGTTGTAAAGTGAATATGCTGATCATGTGCATTAACCCATCTGATGAAATTTTCCAATTTTGACTCTGTGCCCAACCATATAAAAAATATATCGTCAATAAATCTAAACAATTGATATACCTTTTCAAAATGTAAAGATGTATACAGTGATACTCTGGAATCCGAATGCCCCAGTACTCAAACAACTTGGAATCCGAACAAAAAATTCAAGCAAATTTTGGCCCGGAATCAAAATGTTGCTTTGGAATCTGAACGCCCTGCATGTTGTTTGTGTGTACATTTTCCCAGCGCTCGGGCAACCCATACATCATTCAGTTCATTGTTGGAAGCTGTAGTGAAAACATCTCGTGCAATTTTCGCCTTTGTGTAGTGAGGAAAATACTGTACTGCATTATTATTATTTGTTAATGTTTTACCTTAAAATCCAGTGTATTTACTATTAAAATTTGAGTTTGTAGGACCCAGGAACAGATTAATCCAGTTTCTATTATTTTAAATGGGAAAAATTGTCTTGTTACTTGAATGGAGTTCTGGAATGGATTAAGTTTGGATACCAAGGTATCACTGTATATAAACTTTTCTTCGAATTGGGACATAAATAGACGGGCTATAGATGGTGCTACAGTGGCTCCCATAGCTGTTCCCCATATTTGCAGATAAAACTCCAAAAATTGAAAATCATTTTTTTTTTTGTAATACTATGGTTGCTATAGTTGTCAAAAAATCCACCTTCATGTGGGATAATCCTGATTTAGCAATATACCCCTAGTTAGGGAAATTGCCTCTCTCTGTGAAATGTTTGTATATAGCGCTGTAATGTCCAAAGTTAATTTTTAAAAAACTTGTTTTCTGGTATTTTCAAAAGGGTCAGTTTATTAATCAAATCAGTAGAGTCCCATATATAAGATTTAATTTTTAACACCTCTGATTTAGGAATGTATCTAAATATTTAGACAATGATTCTAAGAGGGAATCAATTCCTGATACCATAGTTTGATCTGGTGGTCTAGTTAACTGATTTATGAATCACATGGCCTCACTGGATTCTTCTGATGTAGAAATGTTAATTCTTTGGCTGAAATAACCTTTATCCCAGGACAAGCAGGCAGCCTATTCTCACTTATGGATGATGTCATCGACGGAGCCCCAATGCGGAAGCCTCACAAGCAGACTTGCTTGTAGAAACTAGAAGTTTTGAGTCAGCCGCACCGCGCATGCGTGAGTGCCTTCCCGCCCAGCACAGGACCCGTCTCCTCAGTTCTCAGTTTTCCGCGGAGCTGAGAAGTCCCTCTTTGACTCTCTGCGTTCAACTTCTCTCACCGCGGTTTGTGTTATTTTCTTCACGAATCGCTGTATTTAGTTTATTTCATGTTTAAAAATATATATATATTTTTATTTCTTCCGTTCGGCTGCCAGAGCAGGCCGCTCGGCCGCAGCCCAGGGGCTTTGATCTTGCAGCGGCTGTTTTTCCTCCTATGTCCCGGCCAACAACAGGCTTCAAGAAGTGTAGCTAGTGTCAGTGTGCGATACGGACCCACATAGTAGGTGCCTCAAGTGCATTGGGCCAGACCATCACCCGAAGTCATGCGAGCGCTGTGCTATTCTTCAACCTCGAGCCCTTAAACGTCATCTGCATTCAGTGGAGAAGCTCTTCGGGACGGATTCGACCACTTCCTCAACTCTGAAGCCTTTGACCGAGGTTCCTCCTGCCTCCACTGCTTCGACCTCGAGCCTCATCGGACCTTCTTCATTTGCAGCGGCTCTTTCCTCGATGACATCTGCTGTATCCTCAGGTCAGATAGCTCAGCAGAAAGTTCCAGTGGTGGGGCTTAAGGTGCCTAAGACTTCCAAGTCTAAGCACATTTCCACTGCCTCTCTGGAACCTCCAGCCAAAGCAGGTGGTCCGGTTTCAGACGCAGATCCATCCTTGCGGGCTTCTTTCCAGACCATGTTAGAGCAACAATTCATTCAGTTCCTCACTAATATGGGACCGAAGCTTGTTACTCTAATCCAGCCTAGGCATTCTGCAGACTCCCACGAGGTCGAGCCTCTTCCTATGACTCAGACTGAGACTACACACTCTATGCAGGAAGCAGAGTCTCTGCGAGTGTCTGGTCTGCTATCTATGCATGTAAAGCAAGGAGTAGATTCATTGCAAGTGCCTCGACTGGAATCCTTACACTGCTTACAAGGAGCAGAGTCTTTGGGAGTGCATCGAGGTTCTTCCATCAAGCCTCTGGAGCTTCGATCCACAGCTTCCAGCTCCATTCATTCCTTGGTGCCATCGACTGCTTCCGAGGCAAAGTCTCCTCGAACTTCGAGATCTGCTTCCAAGCACCGTTCTCATTGACTTTCGAGGCCTTCATAGAGGCATACTTACAAGCATAACTCTTCTTCCAAAGAGTGTCCTTCTTCAACTAAGGCTCGATCTACACCTTCCAGTTCTTCTAGACCACCAACTCCTCGATTGACGTCTCCACTTCCAAACCTCGAGGACTCAGTGGTTTCCATTGCTTCGTCCAAGTCTCCCTATTCTTTTGATGCCTTTTTTCTAGCTGAAGCTTCATCTTCGACCCAGGCTGCCTCGACGACCTCGAGTCCTTCTCGAGGCAAAGCATTGGCGGATCAGCTATCTTTCTCCTCTTTTCTTCGTCAGATGGCTATAGACTTGGACCTTCAATTGGATGCTGGTTCCAAATACTCTAAGGAGTATCTCGAAGTCATGCATCTTCCTCAACCTCCGGCAAAGTCACTTAAGCATCCTCTTCACAAGCTTTATCAGGCCTTTACCAGATGCCTGGAGACTCCTTATGCAATTCCAGCTGTTCAAGGCAAATTGGACTCCAGATATAAAACTCTCCATTGCAAAGGATTTGAGAATTCACAGTTATCTCACCAATCCCTACTTTTGGAGTCCTCCTTGAAGAGGTCCCATCCTTCCAAGGTTTATGGTACCGTTTCTCCTAGAAGGGAAGGGAAAACTATGGACAAATTTGGACGTCGCATCTGTCAAAATGTCATGATGTCCTCTAAAGTCCTTAATTACAATTTTTATTATATTACTTATTTTGAGTTCCTCATTGCTTTTTTGTCTAAATTTATCAGTTATTTAGATACTCAAAAGCACTTTGAATTTCAAGAAGTCATAGCTTCTCTATCACAACTCAGATTACATCTACTTCAGTCTACTTACGATGCCTTTGAGTTGTCTGCCAAGGTGGCTGCTTGTTCTGTAGCGATGCGCCGCCTTGCTTGGCTTCGTACCATTGACATGGATCCTAATCTTCAGGACCGCTTGGCTAATATTCCTTGAGGCAGCCACCGAGAAACTGTCTGAACATGAAAAATCCTTTGCTTCTATTGTCAAACCTAAGCCAAAGCCAGCTCATGCCAAGCCTGCACGCCCTCCTATTTATCAGAGGCATTATACTCTGAGAGTGGCTCCTTACTCTCGCCCTCCTCTTAAGAAACAGCAGACTCAGAAGCAATAAAAACCTCAACCTTCTGCTGCACCTAAGGCTACACAGCCTTTTTGACCTTTTAAAACAGAGCATAACCTCCTCCATTCTGTCTCTGTCGTATCTTCCCCCTATTGGAGGTCGTCTCCATCATTTTTACGTCCGAGGGGAGACAATCTCATCCGACCTCTGGATGCTGTCAATCATCAGGGAAGGATACTCTCTTCATTTCACTCAAGTTCCACCAGAACTTCCTCCAAGAGAGTATCCTTCCAGTCCATCCCAGACTGCCCTTCTTCTTCAGGAAGCTCAAGCTCTGCTTCGTCTCCATGCCATCGAACCATTTCCTTTGGAACAGCAGAACAGGGGGTTTTTACTCCCTTTACTTCCTTGTTCCAAAGAAGACAGGCGATCTGAGGCCCATTCTGGATCTCGGGGCTCTCAACAAACTTTTAGTCAAAGAAAAATTCTGCATGTTATCCCTGGCTTCCCTTTATCCCCTCCTAGATCAGAATGACTGGTTATGCTCTCTGGATCTCAAGGAGACTTATACTCATATTCCCATTCATTCGGCCTCCTGCCAATATCTCAGATTTCGGGTGGGGAATTTGCATTATCAATACAGAGTATTGCCCTTTGGCCTAGCTTTATCTCCCAGAATGTTCACCAAGTGCCTGGTAGTGGTAGCTGCAGCTCTCAGAAACCATGGTCTTCAGGTATTTCCCTACATAGACGACTGGCTCATCAAGGATTCAACATCTCAAGGGGTTATTGTAGCGACCCAAAGGACTACGTGGTTCCTACAGAGTTTGGGATTCGAAATCAACTTTCCCAAATCACAACTTCAACCCTCTCAGAATCTACAATTCATCGGAGCTGTTCTGGGACACTATCCAACTTGGAGCAGTCCTTCCGCAACAATGTCTGGAAGCTCTCCTTCAGCTCTGCCGTACAGTGTCTTCCCGCTCCTCCATCTCAGCAAGACACATGATAGTACTTCTGGGTCACATGGCTTCCACAGTACACGTGACTCCTTTTGCCAGACTTCACCTCAGAATTCCTCAGTGGACCCTGCATCTCAGTGGACGCAGGTTAGCGACCCACTTTCTCAACACGTTGCAGTCACTCTTTCATTGAGACAGTGTCTCCTCTGGTGGATGCTCTCTTGCAATCTCTCCAGAGGCTTGCTGTTTCAAACGCCCTTCCATCAGAAGGTCCTTACAACAGATTCCTCGACCTACGCTTGGGGCGCTCATCTCGACGGTCTCCTTACTCAAGGCCACTGGACTAGTATGGATTATCAGTGTCACATCAATCTGTTGGAACTCAGAGCGATCTTCAAGGCTCTCAATGCTTTTCAACATCTTCTTCACGACCAGGTAGTCCTCATTCGAACGGACAACCAAGTCACCATGTACTATGTCAACAAACAGGGAGGGACAGGATCTTCCTCCATTTGTCAAGAAGCTCTGAAGGTTCGGAACTGGGCAATCTGCCACAACACCTTCTTCAAAGCTGTCTACATCCAAGGGGCGGAAAATTGCTTGGCGAACAACTTGAGTCATCTTTCGCAACCTCACGAATGGACACTCCATTCATCGCCCTTTCATCACATTTTTTCACAGTGGGGAACGCCTCAGATAGACCTCTTTGCAGCTCCCTACAACCACAAACTGCCTCAGTTCTGCTCCAGGATCTATTCTCTTCATCACCTCGAGGCAGTTGCTTTTCTTCTGGAATGGACAAATCTTTTCCTGTATGCTTTCCCTCCATTCCCTCTCATTCTCAAGACTCTGGTCAAGTTGAAGAACGACCATGCCACCATGATCCTGATTGCTACTCGGTGGCCGCGACAACTGTGGTACTCCCTTCTACTTCAACTCAGCAGCAGGGAGCCATATCTTCTACCAGTATTTCCATCTCTGCTTACACAGAGTCAGGGATCTCTGCTTCATCCCAACCGGCAGTCTCTACACCTGACAGCTTGGTACTTCTCAACATAACTCCTCTTCAGTTTTCTCAACCTGTAAGAGACATTTTAGAGGCTTCTAGGAAGTCTGCCACTAGACAATGCTAACACCAAAAATGGACTAGATTTTCTACGTGGTGTTTTTCTCACGATAAGGAGCCTCAACATTCCTCCTTATCTTCTGTTTTAGTTTACCTTTCTCACTTATCCACCTCTGGCCTCAAGTCTACATCGATCCGAGTCCATCTCAGTGCAATTGCTGCTTTCCATCAGCCTATTGAAAGGAAACCCCTCTCTGCTCATCCGGTGGTTTCCAGATTCATGAAAGGACTTTTCAATGTCAAACCGCCTCCAGTGGTTTGAGACCTCAATGTTGTTCTTGCTCAATTGATGAAACCTCCATTTGAACCAATGTCTAAGGCTCATCTGAAGTATCTCACTTGGAAAGTGGTGTTTCTCATTGCCTTCATATCTGCTCGAAGAGTCAGTGAGCTGTAAGCTTTAGTTGCTGATCCACCTTTCACTGTGTTCCATCATGACAAGGTGGTTTTCTGTACTCATTCTAAATTCCTCCCTAAAGTGGTTTCGGAATTTCATCTCAACCAATCCATTATTCTTCCAGTGTTCTTTCCAAAGCCTCATTCTCATCCTAGAGAATCAGCTTTTCATACTCTGGACTATAAACGTGCTTTGGTCTTCTATTTGGAACGCACCTAACCACACAGAACTGCTCCTCAACTTTTTGTCTCCTTTGATCCAAATAAGTTGGAACATCCTTCCCGAAGCATATCATCTCCAACTGGATGGCTGTTTGTATCTCCTTCTGCTATGCCCAGGCTGGATTACATTACATTACATTACATTACATTAGGGATTTCTATTCCGCCTGTGCCTTGCGGTTCTAGGCGGATTACAATAAAGATGATATCTGGGCATTTCCAGTAGAATTACATTACAGGAGAAGAGTAGGTTACAAGTAACAGTGAAGAGTTACAATACATTCAATATTGCAGCAGATGTAGAGTCACAGCCCATAAGGTCAGAGCAGTGGCAGCTTCAGTAGCTTTCCTCAGATCTACACCTATTGAGGAAATTTGCAAGGCTGCTACTTGGTCCTCTGTTCATACTTTCACCTCTCACTATTGTCTGGATGTTTTCTCCAGACGAGATGGCCATTTTGGCCAGGCAGTATTACAAAATGTATTCTCCTAAATTGCCAACACTCCCACCATCCCATTCTGGTTAGGTTGGAGGTCACCCATATGTGAGAATAGGCTGCCTGCTTGTCCTGGGATAAAGCACAGTTACTTACCGTAACAGGTGTTATCCCTGGTTGGCTTTCTCTGCTAGCTATCTGAACTGAGGAGACGCTGGGCGGGAAGGCACTCGCGCATGCGCGGTGTGGTCAACTCGAAACTTCTAGTTTCTACAAGCAAATCTGCTTGCAAGACTTCCGCATCCGGGCTCCGTCGATATCGTCACCTATATGTGAGAATAGCTGCCTGCTGTTCCTGGTTAACACCTGTTACAGTAAGTAACTGTGCTTTATTTGCTGCTGTAAATAACACTGACTCTGTTTCTTTTTTTATACACATTAGTTGGATCTTCTTCCAATTCAACATAAGTATATCTGAAAGTTGCCAAAATGCTTCCCATTCATATTTTTCCCAATCCTGTATCACTAAGGCTCCCCCCCTTATCTGCCAATTTTATTGCTAATGAGGTACTTTTGACTGAACTCCTAGACAAATTGCCCTGGTATTTCTAATTGTTAAATCGTTTACACTTCTCTCAATATCATTTTTTCAAAAGCTGTAATTATAGCATCTTAGGGAACCAAGGGTTCCATGTGAAACGTAACTGTGCTGTGTTCTTTCATTGATTAGAGAAACTTTTTTTTTTTTTTAATCTTTATTGATTTTTAAACTTTGATAGTGCGATACAAATGATAAATCATACAAACTACATGGAAACACACTATTAACTATACAATTAATACATTAAACAATCATTTTCTCCCCTTCTTATCTTAATTATTAAAGCAATAATACATATGATATGATTTCACTATTATAATGAAATAATATAACTCCTTAAAATATGTTTCCCCCCCACACCTCTCCACCCTCCCTGGATGTGCAAGGACTCTAATGAAAAAAGAAAGAAAGAAAAAAAACATGACCCTAATTATAACTATCTTATAATTATATTATCTTGAAAATAAAGCTTTATTCGTAAAACAAAAAAATCTTTGTAGTTGAATTCTGATTTCAAGAGTCATAACCCTTAGTGGGCACAACCGATAGTCCTAACTCTGGGGTGAAACTACATGATGACAAATTAAATACTTTCAGTGTTGATGTTTCTTGGTTTGTCTTTGCGTTTTGGATTCTGCTCCGGTTGGAACTCTACTGGTTGCTGATTCCACATTCACTTGCTGTGGTCATAAAAAGGACAGCACCAGATTATACTTGATCTTCTCCTAAACATTCAGTGGATGATAGTGAAAATCTGACCTTCTTACTCCTTTTCTTTCAAATCTTCCTTGTGGTATAGTCAATTTTATCCCTATGGTAGTTCCTAATCTTATGAAGTCTTTTTGCATTCTTGTCAATATCCTCTCATCTGCATCTGCTTTTTTTTGCTCAAAAATTGATGCTTCATTATTTACCTTCAGTTGTGCAGTTATGCTCTGTAACTCTTGTCAATAACCTTCAATCTTATTAATTGCCTCAGTCGTTAGCAATATTAAATCTAAAGAGTATTTCGACAATGCTGCATTCCTTATTTATCTGTAATCCCTGTGGGATCTGCTGGATGCGACAATATTCTACTAGTGCTGCAGATTATAGTTTTTCTCTAATAATCCGCTTATTTAATTTGTTTATTTCCTCCCAATCTATTCCAGCTGCACTTTCTTCTGATGTTTCAAATAGGCGGTTACCAGCTAACAGCTTTGTAATTGTGTCTGCAGATTTGTAGAAGAAGAATATGTGGATAGAGGGAATGCAGTATTGTCGAAACTCTATTGGGCAACTCTTTTTCATCAATCAATGATAGAATACCATTCTTCCTCCCTATTATAAAAGTAGTCCATTTTACTTCTTTATTTAAACCAAATGGTGCAGCTATATTTGATTTGAAGATAAAATGCTGTTCACACTTCAGTAGTTTGGCAGAAATATCTCCACCTCTCAAGGTTTAAAGTTGTACCAGTGCTACAAAATGTAAATCACTTAAGCAATGTTGAGCTTAGATTTATGTGGAAAGATGACTGAAAAATTCCTCACTTATAGAGATCAGCAAACTCTGTGGACTCCAGTTGGTCCTGCTATGTATATTGCGTTGGTTCTCTTGTGTACTGACTTCAAAAGTTCCATCTTAAAGGGGAGACATTATTTATCCACCAACTTTTCACAAGTTACAGCTCTGACTTTTTAATGTAATCTATGGTACATTTGTACAGATCTGAACAAAAAAGTGGCTTCTAGGTCATACTCCAAGATTGCAGAAAAGTGGCTTCACCTTGATCCAGAAAATTGTGTCCATGCAGTGCATACCAAGGGTAACATAAGAACATAAGCAATGCCTCCGCTGGGTCAGACCTGAGGTTCATCGTGCACAGCAGTCCGCTCACACGGCGGTCCAACAGGTCCAGGACCTGTGCAGTAATCCTCTATCTATACCCCTCTATCACCTTTTCCAACAGGAAATTGTCCAATCCTTTCTTGAACCCCAGTACCGTACTCTGCCCTATTACGTCCTCTGGAAGAGCATTCCAGATGTCCACCACACGTTGGATAAAGAAAAACTTCCTAGCATTCGTTTTGAAACTGTCCCCTTTCAACTTTTCTGAATGCCCTCTTGTTCTTTTATTTTTCAAAAGTTTGAAGAATCTGTCCCTCTCCATTCTCTCTATGCCCTTCATGATCTTGTAAGTCTATCATATCCCCTCTAAGTCTCCTCTTCTCCAGGGAAAAGAGTCCCAGTTTCTCCAATCTTTCAGCGTATGAAAGGTTTTCCATATCTTTTATCAGATGTGTCACTCTCTGAACCCTCTCGAGTATCGCCATATCTTTCTTAAGGTACAGTAACCAGTATTGGACGCAGTACTCAAGATGCGGACGCACCATTGCCCGATACAACAGCAGGATATCTTCTTTCGTTCTGGTAGTAATACCCTTCTTGATTATACCTAGCATTCTCTTAGCGGCAGCTGCGCACTGTGCCGTCGGCTTCATTGTCATGTCCTCCATTACCCCCAAGTTCCTTTCTTGGTTACTCTCCTTCAATAACATCCCTCCCATCGTATAGTTGTACCTCGGGTTTCTGCTTCCCACATGTAGTACTTTACATTTGTCAACGTTGAACTTCATCTGCCATCTCGTCGCCCATTCACCTAGTTTGTTCAAGTCTCTTTGCAATTCTTTGCAGTCCTCTTTAGTCTGAGCTTCACTAAATGGTTTGGTGTCGTCCGCAAATTTTATTATCTCGCACTTCGGCCCTGTTTCTAGATCATTTATAAATATATTAAATAGCAGTGGTCCGAGCACCGAGCCCTGCGGAACACCACTCGTGACCCTCCTCCAGTCTGAGTAGTGGCCCTTCACTCCTAATCTCTGTTTCCTACCCCCAGTTTCTGATCCATCTATGTACGTCTCCTTCCACCCCATGGTTCTTCAGTTTCCGAAGTAAGCGTTTATGGGGTACCTTGTCAAAGGCTTTTTGAAAATCTAGATACAGTGGTACCTTGGTTTAAGAGCATAATTTGTTCCAGAAGCATGCTCTTAAACCAAAACACTCGTATATCAAAGCAACTTTCCCCATAGAAGATAATGGAAACTTGAACAATTTGTTCCACCAACCCCCCCCCCCCGAGACTACCGGCGCTGCTCCATCACCCCCTCCCCCCGCTCTAACCGGCATCGCACCCCCCCCGAACCAGCATCGCAACTCCCCCCGCGAACGCGCCCCCGTGAGAACCGCAAAGCACCCCGTGCTGAAAGCGGCATCCGCCCGCCCTTCCTCCCAAGCAGGGTCCTTACCCCTTCTGCTCGTTGTAAGGGTGAATGCGAGCTCCCGCCTCTTGCCTGGGCTGGGCTTTGAGCATCTGCACATGCTCAAGGCCTTCTGGCTCTCGTTCTCTTGTGTAGCCTCCAGGAATTCTGTCTCCCTACTGCATTTTGAGCTTCGAAGACTTCAGTCTATCCCGGGATAGTTGAAGTCTCCCATAATAACCGTGTTACCGCTTTTGCATTCTCGCTTCATTTTTGCTTCCATTTTTTCATCGATATCTCCGGTTTGCCCGGGTGGACGATAGTATTGGCCCATCTTTATTTCAGGCTCTTTCCTTCCCGGTATTTTAACCCATAACGATTCCAGCTTGTTGGTCGTCTCTGCTGTGTCGATTGTATGCTTTCTTTTATGTATAGAGCTATTCCACTTCCTTTCTGTCCTGACCTGTCCTGGCGATAGAGCTTATATCCCGGCAGTGCTGTATGCCATTTGCTTTCCTCATTCCACCATGTTTCAGAGACTCCAATGATGTCTTTGTCCTCTGCATTGGCCATGGCTTCTAATTCCCCCATTTTGTTTCTTAGGCTCCTTGCATTAATATATATGCAATTTAGATCCTGGTATTTTCTTGTCTTCATTTCCTTTCCCTGTGCTTCGGTCTTTAGTTTCTTCTCTTGTGCTACAATCCTTCTAACCTCCTCTTCTGGGTTAGTTAACTCCTGTAATTTGCCCATTGTTTCTTCCCAGCCTTTTTCCCCCTTAGTATATTCATGGGATACCTTCTTCCGAATCGTCGACACTTGGTCGACTATCAGCTTTCCCCTTCTTCTTAGTTTAAAGCCTGTTCTATTCCTCTCCTGTCGTTGTTTGCTAGAAGTCTAGTTCCCGCCGCGCTCATGTGCAGTCCATCTCTCCTGTAGAGCTTGCTCTTGCCCTAGAACGTTGTCCAGTTCCTCACGAAGTGGAACCCCTCTTCTTCACACCATCTCCTCATCCATGCATTTATTGATTGTAGTTCATCCTGCCTTATCACATCTGCCCTTGGTACCGATAGGATCTTTGAGAACGCTATCTTCTGAGTCATCATCTTCAACTTCCTTCCCAGAATCTTGAACTGTTCTATCAGTAGTCTCTTCTGTTGACATCATTTGACCCGATGTGGATCTTTACTGTAGTCTCTTCTGTCTCCGCTCCTTCCAGGATCTTTCCAATTTTGTCTATGATGTCCTTGGTTCTTGCTCTGGGAGGCAGCTCACTAGTCGATCCTCTCTCCCTCCTGCTATGTGGCTGTCCACATGCCTCATAGCAGTGGGCAGTGGGGGCAGTCCTGGTCGTCCTGTCCCCCTGCTGCAGGTTGCAATCTTCAGGCTGCTGGCAGTGTTGGTGCGCTAAACATGCTGGTTTTGGCAGCCCTCAAGCTTCCCCTTCAGGGCAGGAAGTTGAAGCAGAGGGGGCATGCAATGAAGCTACTAAGTATTAAATTTAAAACAAACCAGAGAAAATATTTCTGCTTGCAACATGTTAAACTCTGGAATTCGTTGCTGGAGAATGTAGTAAAAGCATTTATCTTTGCATGGTTTTATAAAGGTTTGGATAATTTCCTAAAACAAGTCTATAAGCCATTATTAAGATGGAGAGTGAAATCCACTGCTTATTCCTAGGACAAGAAGCATTACATTTGTTTTACTGTTTGGGATCTTGCTAAGTACTATATATACTTGAATATAAACCGGGAGCCAGTAAGGAAGAAGCTCAGTGCCGAGAAGTAGCGCCAAATCGCACTACTGCTCGTGCCGTCATGTGGAGGAAATTGGATCGTGCAGCCAGTTAGCGGGGCAGAAGTTTGGAAAGCTTGCTCCTTCCGTCTGCACCTCCACCACAGATCAGCAGAGGTATGAAGATAGGGCGGGGGGGGGGGGGCGAGGGCAGAATCTGACAAGGGAAGGAAGGAATGGTGCTGGGTGCAGAGCCTGATGGGAGGGGTAAGGAATGGTGCTGTGTGCAGAGCCTGACATGGGAGGGGGGGAAGGAAGGTTGTTAGGTGCAGAGCCTGACAGGGGAGGGGGGAAGGAAGGGTGATGGGTGCAAAGCCTGACAGGAGAGGGATGGAGGGAAGGGGGCTGGGTGCAGAGCTTGGCAGGGAGGGGGCTCGATGCAGAGCCTGACAGGGCAGGACACTTGAATATTAAGCCACCCGACTTATATTCAAGTCAACCATTTTTCTTCATTTGGGGGGAAGGGGGTCTCGACATATTCGGATCGACTTATATTCGAGTATATATGGTACTTGTGCCCTGGGTTGGCCACTGTTGGAAACAGGATACTGGCCTTGATGGATCTTCAGTCTGTCCCAGTATGACAACTCTTATGTTCTTAGGGAAAGCTTTTGTGGCTGCCGAAAACAGCATGTTCAGCTGTCATTGATGATGCTGGTGGCCCTAAGATTGCGAGCAGCAGCCTGCAGGTAATGCAGAGAGAGAGGTACCCATTCTGTGGGGGTAGGGGGAGAAATGCTGTACCTCATTAGAGGGAGGGATGGGAATGCCAGACCATGAGAGAGAGAGGAGAGAGATGCCAGAGCATGGAATGGGATGGGAATACCAGTAGGGCAGATGAAATCCTATACAGTCTAAAGGAAAAACACATAAATAGTAATCAGTCAAGCAAACATTCAAATCAGAAGACAAGCATTCATTCCAACATTTGCTTACAGATAGGATTAAGAGGCACAAGGCAACAATACAATTTGTGCATGCTTCTACTTTCTAAAGCCCGCAGCACTTTGTCATTAGCAGCAAGAGAATTTCAAGGCAATGGCAGCCTGATGCATGGTCTACACCAGGGGTGCCCAAAAGGTCGATAGCGATGGACCAGTAGATCACAAAGGTAACGCGAGTCGATCGAGGAGCCCAATCTGGACTCCGCAAATGACTCGCGTTGCCTTTGCGTTTGCCCTGTTCCCTGATACCACAACAGGCCAGTAGCAACTACAGAAGCACTGGGCACGCCAGTCATCTTGTCCCCGTTTCCCCCCTGCCCCCCCCCCCGACGTCAATTCTGATGCTGGAGAGGAAGTTATGGGCCAACCAATCGCTGCCTGGCTGGCCCGGAACTTCCTCTCTAACGTCAGAATTGACATCAGGGAGAAGGCAGCTGGCCTGTTGCAGCGTCGGAAACCTAGGGGAACTCAGCAGCAATGGCAGCTTGGGGGCCTATTCCCAGACGTCGGCGGTGGCTTGGGGGCCTGTTCCCAGACATCGGCAGTGGCTTGGGGGCCTGTTCCCAGATGACAGCCCCGGCTTGGGGAGCCATAAAGACAGACAGAGAGAAAAAAAAAGAAAGGGGGCAGGGAGACAGACAGAAAGAAAGGGGGCCATGGAGACAGAAAGAAAGAAAGGGGAGGGGAGGGGGCACGGAGAGAGGAAGAAAAATTTGGACTTGTGGAAGGACAGAGATGTTGGTTGGGGAATGGAATGAGGTCTGGAGGAGACAAAGCATGCAGGAGGCAGAAAGAAGGGAAGAAATATTGGATGCACAATCAGAAGAAGAAAGTGCAACCAGAGACTCGTGAAATCACCAGACAACAAAGGTAGGAAAAATGATTTTATTTACAATTTAGTGATGAAAATGTGTCCATTTTGAGAATTTATAGCTGCTATATTTTGCACTATGACTCCCTTTTACTAAACTGCAGTAGCGGATTTTAGTGCAATGAGCCTATGAGTGTCGAAAGCTGCACGGGGCATTCAGCGCAGCTCCCTGCGCTAAAAACCGCTATCACGGTTTAGTAAAAAGGGAGGAGGTATATTTGTCTATTTTTGTATAGTTGTTACTGAGATAACATTCATATTTTAAAGTCATCTGCCTTGACCTCTTTGAAAACCCCCCCGAATATAAATTATAATTAACATTTTCTCTGCATAATGTGCTTTGTGTTTTTTAAAAAATTTTATTGTTGGTAGATCATTTTGACTTGGTCATTTTAAAAGTAGCTCGCAAGCCAAAAAAGTGTGGGCACACCAATGGTTCCCAACCCTGTCCTGGAGGACCACCAGCCAGTCAGGTTTTCAGGATAGCCCTAATAAATTTGCATGAAAGAGATTTGCATGTAATGAAGATAATAGGAATGCATATTCATTAGGGCTATCCCGAAAACTCGACTGGCTAGTGGTCCTCCAGGACAGGGTTGGGGACCACTGGTCTACACAACAGAAATTCTGAATTGACTTCACCTGTGATAAGGGAAATCACAATAGTGTCCTGCATTACTCATACAGCAGGTGATACATTGCACATGGATATTATTCTTGTGTCCACTAAAACATCCATAGCTTCTTGGAGGGTAGATAAGGTCAATTCATAGTATACATTGGTAATTTAACCAGTAGTATAGTGTATATTACTGAAAAGAGCTTAAACAGCATTGGCATTAGTTGTAAAGCAAGCAATCTAAATGTAAAACTACAGTGGTGGTGTATTTGTGACACCTCACAATGCATAGCTAAATATAACTCTAAACTCTAAATCAGACATAATCTCAGATTTCCAGGTTACATTCATGTAGGAAGAAATAACAATTGGAAAATGTGTAGAGATAATATGTAAATCTATCTTATCCCTAATTGCTGTAGGATTGGAATCTTGCTCTCTTTAAGATTCTGCCAGGTACTTGTTACCTGGATTGGCCACTCTTGGAAACAGGATACTGCTTTTTCTGTGTGGTTTACAGTGTAAACTCAATGATTTACATGTTTTAGACACGTACTTATTTTGTACTTGGGACAATTAAGTGTTAAGTGTCACAAGGAGCTACAGTGAGAATCAAACTTGAAACCTCAGGGTGTTTAGGAAGCTGCTATAACCACTAGGCCACTCCTTCACTGAGCTAGATGGACCATGCTATTCTTATGATTGAGGGACAGAATTTTGTAAGGAAAGATTGCTGCAGCAAAATTAAAACCCAGTTCTTTTCCCTACGCATATGAGTTAAATTTCATTTTAAACTAAATTAACTATAATGCCCACAAATTTTTAATATTTAAATAAAAATCCCCAAAATGGGGAGTATCATAAATAACTAAAATGTATGGTGTCAATGCACCAGCTGACAAGTCATGTATGAGATAGGCCAACTCAACTGAGGAACCATCATAGCATCACCAAGTTCCTCCAAACCCTTCCACCACAAGGCAAAACTGAGAAACTAGACATCATTGGGGTCTCCGAAACATGGTGGAATGAAGAAAACAAATGGGATACAGCACTGCCGGGGTACAAACTCTATCGCCAGGACAGGTCAGATCAGAAAGGAGGAGGAATACATAAAAGAAAGCATACATTCGACCAGAGTGAACACAGCAGCGACAACCAACAAATTGGAATTGCTATGGGTTAAAATACCGGGAAGGAAAGGGCCGAGACAAAGATGGGCCTGTACTATCGTCCACCTGGGCAAACCGAAGCTATCGATGAAGAAATGGAAGCCGAGATGAAGCGGGAATGCAAAAGCGGTAGCACGATTATTATGGGAGACTTCAACTATCCCGGAATAGACTGGAGTCTTGGAAACTCAAAATGCGCTAGGAAGATTGGATTCCTGGAGGCTATACAGGATTGCTTCATGGAGCAGCTTGTCAGAGAACCGACGAGAGGGGATGCCACTCTGGATCTAATCCTAAATGGGCTAAGAGGACCTGCAAAGGAAGTGGAAGTAGTGGGACCGCTGGGAAACAGCAATCATAATATGATCAAGTTCAAAGTTGAAGTAGGAACACCGAAGGGAAAGAGAACCACAGCGACAACTTTTAACTTCAAGAAAGGAAGCTACGAAGCAATGAGGGCAATGGTAAGGAAGAAACTTAGGAACAGCTCAAAGAAATGGCAAATTGTAGAGCAAGCCTGGTCTTTATTCAAGGACACGGTGAGCGAGGTGCAAAATCTGTATATCCCCAGATTCAGAAAAGGGTGCAAAAAGGGTCAAACAAAAGACCCGGCGTGGATAACTAAAGAAGTGAGGAAAGCGATAAGTAATAAGAAGAATTCATTCAGGAAATGGAAAAAGGACAAAACCAAGGAGAACTGGAAAGAGCACAGGAAGTATTAAAAAGAATGTCACCTTGTGGTTAGAAAAGCCAAAAGAGAATATGAAGAGAGGCTAGCCAGGGAAGCACAAAATTTCAAACCGTTTTTCAGATATGTTAAAGGGAAGCAGCTGGCTAGGGAGGAGGTGAGACCGCTGGATGATGGAGACAGGAAGGGAGTGATGAAGGAGGAGAAAGAAGTGGCAGAAAGACTAAACATGCTCTTTTCGTCTGTATTTATAAAAGAGGACACATCCAACAAACTGAACAAATCTTCAAAGGAGACCAAGCAGAAAAATTAACATCCATGGAAGTAAGCCTCGAAGACGTACACAGGCAGATAGAAAAATTAAAAACTGATAAATCTCTGGGCCCGGATGGAATCCACCCTAGGATTCTGAAAGAACTAAAGGAGGAAATAGCGGAACTACTACAGCAAGTTTGTAATCTATCCCTGAAAACAGGCGTGATCCTGTAGGATTGGAAGATAGCCAATGTTACGCCCATCTTTAAAAAGGGATCAAGAGGTGAACCGGGGAACTACAGACCGGTAAGTCTGACCTCGGTTCCGGGGAAAAATGGCGGAAGCATTGATAAAGGACAGCATCGATGAGCATCTAGAAAAAAATAAACTTCTGATAACAAGCCAACATGGCTTCTGCAAGGGAAGATCGTGCCTAATGAACTTATTTCACTTCTTTGAGGGAATTAACAAGCGGATGGACAAAGGGGACCCCATAGACATCGTATACTTAGATTTCCAAAGAACCTTTGACAAGGTACCCCATAAACACCTACTCCGGAAACTGAAGAACCATGTGGTGGAAGGAGACGTACATAGATGGATCAGAAATTGGTTGGCGGGTAGGAAGCAGAGGGTAGGAGTGAAGAGCCACTACTCGGACTGGAGGAGGGTCACGAGTGGTGTTCCACAGGGGTCGGTGCTCGGACCGCTGCTATTCAATGTATTTATAAATGATCTCGAAATAGGGACGAAGTGCGAAATAATAAAATTCGCAGACGACACCAAACTATTTAGTGGGGCTAGGACTAAAGAGGACTGCGAAGATTTACAAAGGGACCTAAACAAATTAGGAGAGTGGGTGACGAGATGGCAGATTAAGTTTAATGTAGAGAAATGTAAAGTCTTGCATGTAGGAAACAAAATCCCGAAGTACAGCTATATGATGGGTGGGCTGTTATTGGGTGAGAGTACCCAAGAAAGGGACTTGGGGGAAAATGCTGGATGAGGCAATGAAGCCTTCGGCACAGTGCGCAGCGGCCGCTAAGAAGGCAAATAGAATGCTAGGTATAATCAAGAAAGGTATTATAACCAGAACGAAATAAGTTTTCCTGGCGCTGTATCGGGCGATGGTGCGTCCGCATCTGGAGTACTGCGTCCAGTATTGGTCGCTTTACCTTAAGAAGGATATGGCGATACTTGAGATGGTTCAGAAGAGAGCAACACGTTTGATAAAAGGTATGGAAAACCTTTCATACACTGAAAGATTGGAGAAACTGGGGCTCTCTTCCCTGGAGAAGAGGAGACTTAGGATATGATTGAGACCTATAAGATCATGAAGGGCATAGAGAAAGTGAAGAGAGACAGATTCTTTAAACTCTCGAAAACTACAAGAACGAGAGGGCATTCAGAAAAGTTGAAAGGGGACAGATTCAAAACCAGTGCTAGGAAGTTCTTCTTCACCCAATGAGTGGTGGACACCTGGAATGTGCTTCCAGAGGGCATGATAGGACAGAATACGGTATTGGGGTTCAAGAAGGGATTGGACAATTTTCTGAAGGAAAAGGGGATAGAGGGGTATATAGATAAAGGATTGCTACACAGGTCCTGGACCTGTTAGGCCGCCGGGTGAGCCGATTGCTGGGCACGATGGACCTCTGGTCTGACCCAGCAGAGGCATTGCTTATGTTCTTATGTTATCACAAGCAGTGAATGAATGATACAATAGATCAGGGGTGTCCAACGCGTCGATCGCGATCGACCAGTAGCTCAGGAAGGCAACTCGAGTCGATCGCACTCGTGTTGCCGTCCTGATCTACGGGCCGATCAGCCTTCCTCTCCAGTGTTCTCCCTAGGGCCTTTTAGCTGGGCGGTCCGCCCAGCTGTCATCTGCCGCTGCTGAACATTAAAAAAACCCCCAAAAAACCGGCTTGGAGATTTCAGCCCCTAGCGAACTTATGCTCCGGGCTCTAACGTGTGCGTGCAGGCTTCTCTTCTCTTCCCTCCGAAACCGGAAGTTATGCCCGGGGAGGGGGAGGGGGGGGGAGAAGGGAAGCCTGCACGCACACGTTAGAGCCCGGAGCATAAGTTCGCTACGGGCTAAGGCGGGAGACATGTTAGTGAAGCATTTCCTCTTCTTGCTGCCGGGTCCTGCCTACTTTCTGTTTCCGCGAAGGCAGGACCCGGCAGCATTTCCCCCAACAGTTCCTCGCGATGCTGGTCGGCCGAAGCAGGGAGAGGTTGGGGCGTCGTCGGCTTTTGGGCGTGTTATTGGCGTCGGCTTTCGGGCCTGTTATTGGTGGCGGTTTGGGTCCTGGTCCCCGATGGCAGTTTAGGTCCCCGATGGCAGTGGCAGTGTCTTGGGGGAAGGCAGGGAGAAAGAAAGAAAAAGGGCAGGCAGGGAGACAGAAGGAAAGAAGAGAAACAGAAAAAAAGGAAAGGGAGGCAGAGAGAAAGAAAGGGCAGGGAGAGAAGAAGGAAAAGTTGGGGGAGGGAATGAGGTGTGGAGGAGAGGAAGCATACAGGCTGAAAGAAGGGAAGAAAGACTGGATGCACAGTCAGAAGAAGAAAGTGCAACCAGAGACTCATGAAATCACCAGACAAGGTAGGAAAAATGATTTTATTTTAAATTTAGTGATCGAAATGTGTCTCAATTTATATCTGCTGTCTATATTTTACACTAAGGTCCCCTTTTACTAAACCGCAATAGAGTTTTTTAGCGCAGGGAGCCTATGAGCGTCGAGAGCAGCGCTGGGCATTCAGCGCAGCTCCCTGCGCTCTAAAAACTGCTATCGTGGTTTAGTAAAAAGGGAGGGGGGTATATTTTTGTCTATTTTTGTATGGTTGTTACTGAGGTGATAGTGCATAGAGTCATCTGCTTTGACCTCTTTGAAAAACCCTGGAATAGGAATGATAATTAACATTTTCTATGCGTACAGTGTGCGTTGTGTTTTTTTAAAATTTTATTGTTGGTAGATCATTTTGACTTGGTCATTTTAAAAGTAGCTCGCAAGCCCAAAAAGTGTGGGCACCCCTGCAATAGATAGTAATAACACAATTGGACAATTAACACCATTATTGTCGTTTTGGGTCAGGTGCCATTTTTTTTCAGTTTTATAGTTCCACAGATGTTGGCGTTTCCACTGTTGCAAATTTCCTCCTGACCATGAAACTTGGCCAGAGTTGGGGGAGATTTAATATGGATTATTACGTTAAAAATTTTTTTTTTGAATATTTGCTTTTTCTCTTTATCACTGGGATTGTGACTAATTTGAATAATGGATTGATTTAAGCAGCCTAAAAGAACTGGATTATATAGCACACCTTGCCCTGCAACAAAAGATAAGTGATGATTTATTACTACAGTATTGTATTGTATGATACTCCCCTATTGGGGGATTTTTATTTAAATATTAAAATTTGTGGGCATTATAGTTTATTTAGCTTATCGTAAGGTACTACATATATTTTTTTTATTATTTATCTTATTTGTAATTATATAAAATTTCATTTTGCCACCAATAAAAATGGATAATGGAGCCACCTAGGGGAATGCCAGTAGCCCACAAGCCTTGCATCAAAGACCACTAGTTTAATGTGATGTGACATGGCTTGACTGAAGTACTATAATTATAGAATAACAATTATAGCTCTAAGTATTTATATTTGGTTAGCAACTGATCCTGTCGGCAAAGTATGTATGGACTACAATGTTTACTGTAATAGATGTCTTTGGGCTTTTCTGATTACATTTTTAATATGTGCTTCTGCCAACAGTCTGTAGAAGTTGCTTGGTAAAGTATTTGGAAGAAAATAACACCTGTCCCTCCTTGTAGAATTGTTATTCACCAGAGTCATCCACTGCAGTATATAGGGTAAGTGAAGGCAATATATTTTTATATTAAACATAGATAAGTTTATTGCAAACAAAAAATATCTTCTAATATACTGTTGTGACTGAGATCTGAACAGGTATACCACAGAAAAATAAATCTCACTGCTTAATGCTCAGGTTTAGATCAACATCTGGGCTATATCCACAGGATAATCAGACACCAACAGTGGGCTGTCTTCTGAGCACATATGTAATCACACACACCTCTCTATTTCTTAAGATACAGTATGAGCTTCAGTGTGTGGGAATTAACAGGCAGAACTGCATGGCAGTGTTAGTCAAGCCCAAAGTAGAGACCCAAGACAAAAAAATGAGGAGAAGGTTTTTCAGTTTAGGACAGATTTGAGCTCCCTGCGGTGGAGGACCTTTGTTCTTCACCACATCCCCCAACATGCTGGCTTTGAAGATGTGAGTCAGTGGGTTCCTGTTTGTTCAACATATAATTTCCTCTAGTACCTCTTCTCTTTTCAGCCTTTTTTAGTGCTTCTCAAATGATTTTTTTTTTTTTTTTGGGGGGGGGGGGGGGGGGTTTCTGACCATGAGAAGAAAAGCAGTAGGCGACCAATGAAGGCTATGTATCGCTCAATGGTGTGACCTCACCTTGAGTATTGCATTCGGTTCTGGGCTTATTATCTCAAAAAAGATATAGCAGCACTAGAAAAAGTTCAAAGAAAAGCAACCAAAATGATAAAGATGATGGAACTCCTCCTGTATGAGGAAAGACTAAAGAGGTTAAGGCTCTTCAACTTGGAAAAGAGATGGCTGAAGGGAGATATGATCGAAGTCTACAGAATCCTGTGTGTAGAACGGGTACAAGTGGATCCATTTTTTTTAACTGCATCAAGATTTACAAAGACTAGGGGATATTCGATGAAGTTACAGAGTAATACTTTTAAGCCAATATGAGGACATATTTTTTTTTATTCAGAGAATAGTTAACTCTGGAATGCGTTGCCAGAGGATTTGGTAAGAGCAGTTAATGTAGCTGGCTTTAAAAAAAAAGTTCCTTGATGAAAAGTCCATAAACTGCTTGTTGAGACAGGATATGGGAGAAGCTAGTGCTTGCCCTGGATTGGTGGCATGGAATGCTGCTACTGTTTGGGTTTATTTGTGACTTGGATTAGCCTCTGTGAAGACGGGATACTGGGCTAAGACCATTGGTCTGATCCAGTAAGGCTATTCTTATGTTCTTATGGTACTCAATTCAGAAGTCTATAAGATGTTGAATTTATATCTAGACAACAAATTTAATTTTTTAATGATATTTTTTACACAAAAAATGATACATCTGCACTCTGCTCTGCAGAGCAATGGTGTATCACAGTTTTGTTAATGTAGGTCAACTTTGCCCTTGAAGGGTTAGGGAAAATATTCCCATCCAGACAACAATTCCTTGATGTAATCCCCCACTGAACAAAGTTAACTTTTTTTGTTTGTTTTTTAAGTCTAGAACCTTTACTGCTTAAACCACACCACGCAGTGATCACTGGATGCCAGGTGATCACCCACTGTAAAATCTGAAACACTTTTCCCATTTGTAAGTACTGAGACCTAGATTCTTAAAAACAAAATCGGCATTTAACATAGCTGCTAAACCAGTTCCAGCTGGTTTAGCCTGCATGCATTTTAGCAGCAATTATCAAAATGGCTTATGGCGGTCTTTTGTGAGTTTTCTAGCAGTCTCCAGCAAAAATCAGTGGCTGGTCCGGGGATGCCGGTAGTCTGTTAAGTGTGCATTTTGACTGTGGCTAATGACATAAAATAATTTTTTTGTGTGTGTGGGAGTAGTAATAGCACGCTTCTTGAGTGCGTGCATTATAGCCCCCCTCAATAGTGGGAGAGATGCCCAATCTCTCCCACTGCCAACTGACACAATCTCCAATCCTCCTTGGCAGCAAGAGAAATGCCCATGTTCTCCCACCGCAATGCTGCACCCTCCCTCCCTCTCCTGTGCCTCTGACAACCTCCATCCTCTCCCCCTTACTTTCTGTAGATGGCTGGCTGGAGAGATGCCTACTCCCTCTGGCCAGCTCTTCAAAATGGGTCTTCCCCTCCCCGGTGCATCCTAGGAGGGGCCTTAAACAATATGGGCCAATCAGAGCCTCAGGCCCCTCTCCAGATGCACTGGGGAGGGGCCTCAAGGGAAGTCCTATTATGGCCCCATTGGAGAAGGGCCTCAGGGGAAGGCCTATTTTGAAGAGGCAGACCAGCTTGCCAGAGGGAGTAGGCATCCCTCCAGCCAGCTATCTAAAGAAAGGTAAGGGGAAGAGGGCGGGGGTCTTTGGAGGCACGGGGGTGTGTGTAGTGTGATGATGGGAAAGCGTGGGCATCTTTCCTGCTGAGGAAGATTGGGGGTTGGTGGCAGGAGTGTGTTACTTGCGGCTCAATTTTTTTTTGTTGTTGTTGTTTGTTTATTTATTATGCCTTTATTCTGTACATGTGCCCTTCGCTATCACCTGGATGGGCACATGCAAATTTAGCAAATCTTCGCTATTGTCTGCTGACCTCATTTGCATAAGTGATTTTTTGAGAATGATTTGCATTTTTAAAATCACTACAAGAACTCCTGTTGGAATTTAACGCCAGTTTTTGAGAATCTGGCCCTAAGTCCTGTAAGGCACCATCCTGTGTGGGTTCCATTATCAACTGTGTTATACATTAAGAAGGACTTCGAATCAAATGGACTGAAAATTCTACAGGAGCAGAAACACACCTTGGAATCCCTATGGATAGAAGTTCTGTGTGTAAGGGGGAAAAGGATAGTGATAGGAGTGTATTTCCATTCACCTGACCAGGATGAACAGACATGACGAAATGTTATCAGAAATTAAGGAGGTTAACAAACTGGATAACTCAGTAATAATGGGTGATTTCAAATACCCCGATATTGACTTGGTATGCTAGAGAGATAAAATTCCTTGATGAAATAAAGGACTGTTTTATAGAGCAGCTTGTTCATGAACCGACAAGAGGTTAAGCAATTCTAGATCTAATTCTTAGTGGAGTGCATGTATTAGTGAGGGAGGTAATGGTGGTGGGGCCGCTTGTAACAGTGATTATAACATGATCAGATTTGATATAATCCCTGGAATAAATTTACACAAGAAATCTAATGCAGCAGCTTTTAACTTGAAAAAAGGAGACTATGATAGCATGAGGAGAATGGTAAAAAAGAAACTTAAAAGTGAAACTGCAAAGGTCAAAATATACATATATACCTGTATTCTTAAAGAAGGATAAAGGCCTCAGGAGCTGAGGAGAGCAAAGCTCCATTGCAGCTATGAAGGGACGAACTGTGTAGTACTTCCGTGTTTCCCCAAAAATAAATGTGTCTTATATTAATTTTAGGCCCAAAAAAGGCACTAGGCCTTATTTTCGGGGTATGTACATGATCATCTCTCCCTTCCTCTCCTTCACCCCAATTCTTCCTCTTTCTTTTCTCTCCCCCACATTACATTACATTAGAGATTTCTATTCCGCCTGTGCCTTGCGGTTCTAGGCGGATTACAATTTAGAAGATATCTGGGCATTTCCAGTAGAATTACATTACAGGAGAAGAGTAAATTACAGGTAACAGTAAAGAATTACAATACATTCAATATCACATGTGCAGCATTTTCCTCCCTTCCCATCCCTTGTGCAGCAGGACCCTTGCCCAGCTTCTATCCTCCCCTCCCTCCCATCCCTCGTGCAGCAAGACAGTTGCCCAGCTTCCCTTCCCTCCCTCCCATCCCTTGTGCAGCAGGATCCTTTCCTCCCTCCCATCGGAACCCGGCTGCATGCCCTACTTAGCTCCCTAAGCAGCGTTGGGCCGGCAGCACTCTAACAGGCTGCTTCGACCTTGTCCGCCCATGAACTCTGCCGAGTTACTGATGACATCATTGCGGCAGAGTTCACGGGAGGACAAGACCGAAGCAGCCTGTTAGAGTGCTACCGGCCCAACGCTGCTTAGGGCTCGCGGCCAAATTCTGATAGGAGGGAGGGAAGACTGGAGATTCAGCTGCATGGCGGGTGTGGGTGCTTGGGGGGAGGGGGTGCTCTCTCAAAGGTTCTGCTGCACAAGGGATGGGAGGGAGGGAAGGGACACTTGCCACGAATCACGGGACAAGAGCTTATTTGGAGGTAGGGCTTATATTAAGACCTACCCCAAAAATCCTGCTAGGGCTTATTTTTGGGGTAGGTCTTATTTTCGGGGAAACATAGTAGCTCCCCTGCAACCGTCTATTTTTTTTGTTGTTGTTCAGTCTTTATTAAATTTTAATATCGAATAATGCAATTCACAAATAGATCATAACATATGTATACATACATTAAGAAAATCTTAGCAAAAACACATCAATATCTAATCCACCCATCCCTCCCTTACCCCCCTACCCTACCTCCCTCCCATTTGTCTGGCAGGTCATTCATACAATCACACACACTGTTTAACAAAACCCTCTAAAGGGCCCCACACATTTACCAAAGAGGCCATATTCCTAGATCTTTCAGCTAGATTAGCTTCATATCGATAATAGAGGCATACTGTTTCCCACCAAAAATGAAAGTTATAGAGAGTAAAGTTTTTCCAATTTTTGACTATTAACTGTAATGCCACGCCAGACAATATCAGGAACAACTTATTTTTGTTTACCGTCAATAAGATATACAAACTTCCAATATACATTGTATTTTATTCCAAACCTTGCCAAAATGATTGAACCAGTGGGCAATAAAACAAAAGATGGTACAGTGTACCCACCTCCTTCTTACAACTCCAACATGCATTAGATCTGATAGCATCCAATTTTTGCAATTTAACTGGTGTTCACAATGTTCTGTGAAGCATAAAATAAAGAGTTTGTCAAAGAGATGCTGAAGCCATACATCATATCCTTTGAGACCATATTTTCTTCTAATTCTCAGATGAAACAGTATACTGCAGTTCTCTAGACCAAACAAATCAAAGGCCAGAGAGAGGTTTCTTAAGTAAGTTTCTTTAGTAAGTATGAGCATAAAAGCTTATACCAGCTAGAAGCTTCATGACCTTGAAGTCCCACAGTAAAACATATAACAGGCAAACTTGGTTGTTCTTTCAGAGCGTTAAGCGATGGGAAACCAGCCTTAATAGCATGTTGGAGTTGCAGCCATTTAAAACATTGTGAGAATGGCAGAGCAAATTTCTGTTGTGGAGTCTGAAAAGTCTCCAAATGTCCTTGACATATCACACCCTGCAAGGTTCTAATACCTGCATTCAGGTTTTCCAAAGAATCATGGAGCCTTTAATGGTAATTGCAGGGTTCAACCATAGAGATATTTGTGTAGAACCTTTAGTTGGAATAAGAAGCAAATCATCAAAAAAAAAATAAAACTTGCCACATAGATTTAAAGATTTAATTTATCTATCTAATCTATCTTATCTATCATTCCTTGACTCAATATATAAGCACGATGGTATAATCTGAAATTAGGAAAGTTGACACCCCCAACTCTAGCTCGTGAGGAACTGGACAACGTTCTGGGGCAAGAGCAAGCTCTACAGGAGAGATGGACTGCACCTGAGCACAGCGGGAACTAGACTTCTAGCAAACAACGTCAGGAGAGGAATAGAACATAAGAACATAAGAACATAAGCAATGCCTCTGCTGGGTCAGACCTGAGGTCCATCATGCCCAGCAGTCCGCTCACGCGGCGGCCCAACAGGTCCAGGACCTGTGCAGAAATCCTCTATTTATACCCCTCTATCCTCTTTTCCAGCAGGAAACCGTCCAATCCTTTCTTAAATCCCAGTACCGTACTCTGCCCTATTACATTCTCTGGAAGCGCATTCCAGGTGTCCACCACACGTTGGGTAAAGAAGAACTTCCTAGCATTTGTTTTGAATCTGTCCCCTTTCAACTTTTCCAGATGCCCTCTTGTTCTTTTATTTTTTGAAAGTGTGAAGAATCTGTCCCTCTCTACTCTCTCTATGCCCTTCATGATCTTATAAGTCTCTATCATATCCCCTCTAAGTCTCCTCTTCTCCAGGGAAAAGAGACCCAGTTTCTCCAATCTCTCAGCATATGGAAGGTTTTCCATCCCTTTTATCAGACGTGTCGCTCTCCTCTGAACCCTCTCGAGTATCGCCATA